>NW_019641650.1:0-562996 GCF_000599845.2 Trichogramma pretiosum | reverse complement strand
TATTGGGAAGTAATGCGAGTGCCCTGGAGGGGGAAAAAATCCAATATGTCCGCTATAGCCATGAGGTTTAACATAGGAGTGTATGGGAGGTTTACAGTTTTTCGCTCATATTTCAAAAAATATGCAAATTTTCGGAAAACTGAGGACATCAATCGATTCCTCGTCAAATTTTACATCGGAAATGATTGTCGACTGCAAAAGTGTTAGTGTAAAATTATTCACAATATCGAGTTAAACAAATAAAAATCACGTCAAAGCGAAGCGAGAGCCCCGTTTCATAGTCGAATTTCTCTGTTTAACTCGATATTGTGAATAATTTTACACTAACACTTTTGCAGTCGACAATCATTTCCGATGTAAAATTTGACGAGGAATCGATTGATGTCCTCAGTTTTCCGAAAATTTGCATATTTTTTGAAATATGAGCGAAAAACTGTAAACCTCCCATACACTCCTATGTTAAACCTCATGGCTATAGAGGACATATTGGATTTTTTCCCCCTCCAGGGCACTCGCATTACTTCCCAATAGATGTGAAAGTATGGGCCTCGAGTCTCGACTGCAGCGCCAAGCGCGCGGTGGCGGTATCATGAACTGGGGGAGGCCTACAAATGTGTACGATTGCATGTATTTACGAAGGCACCCACCATAAACAACTGATATATAAACAATCATTGATAATACAACATTACATTGATAAAACAAGCATTTCTGCGAGTTACTCTATAGGCAAATAGCTTATTATCTGTAGGGAAACTCTGACTAGCATTGACCGCTCACAGTTCATTTGCCTGACACCATGGGCGCTGCATGTCACAGACTCGAGGCCAATAGTCTCGAACTCGATTGCCGTGCAGACGATACTTTTATAAAAATTTTCAAAATTTCCATACTTACAGTAAATGAAAAAGAACGATTTTTATGAGTATTCGAAATATGGCAAGTTTACCTAAAATTAAATCCAAGTTTCAATATTAGTTCACAATCATTAGAACCCGAGGGTGTTTCGCGCTTGAGACTGAGCATGAATTGTGCTCGACTCAGAGCGCGAATGTATCTCTATGCATTCGAGTGTGAAACATGGTCAAAAGTTTTTCCGTGTACGAAGACAATCACTCATGCGAATGCGGTCAAAAAAATCTATCTTAGAAATCGGCGGCGAAAAAAACTCTCTTTTTTTCTCCGCAAGTTTTCAGGAGAGATTTTTTTGATCGCGCTTTACTGGAACGGTGATACTGAAACCGAAATTCTCTTACAGTACTTTCGTGTACAGGTCTTAATTGTTCTGTGTTTCCGCTCGATGGCTTAGGTTTACCTACTTACATTAGTCTAGTTTAAGTAGTCCACGAGTGAAGAACGAAAAAAAGTGGCATTGGCTGCGAGCACTTGCAGCAGCCAATGCCACTCAGCAATAATACAGAAAAATTAAATATTTTAACATCCAAGCGACTGTGTTTGTGTGTGAGTGTGCAGGACGATGTTTATGTACGGTGAGGAATCCGATAAGAATTTTCATGGCGATAGCGGAGTCAACGGAATCAACGACTACTATTTTTAACACGTAGATCATCTTAATCAAAAAAAATGAGACTGATTGAAGAGCTTACGTGAAATTACAGCTATTTAAGCAAAGAATAACGGTACGCATTTCTTTATCAACGTTATCCAAAAAATCGGAAGATCGAACATCTTTTTTTCCGAGGCTTTTTCGTCTAAAAAAATCAATTCTCACGGAATCCATGAAATCCGATAACACCGAGACATAATCAGAATCACTCATCAACTTCGTGATCAATACCAACTACAAGAACAAGACTACACTGAATAAACTCGATGCACATGTCGCACAACATAACCATCGCACACATCGCAGCACACTTTCTCTTTCTCTCGCTTTCTCTTCGAAGGAGAACCGCATACAAGGTAAGTTACAATTACTTCCACGGGGTGGCGCCACTCGCTGCGCTCGGGCCCTAAACTACGCCGTGCCAAAAAGTGTTACTTATGCCACTAGTATCATAGAGTACTATTTTGGACCCCCTCCCCCCCTCCTACCCCCCACTTCCGGTATAAACGTCCATTTTCGATCTATATTTTTTCTGAGGAAATGAAGCAATTAAAAAATCTGAAAAAATTCACAAAAATACTTTTCAACAATCTAAACAACCTTGAATTTTTTCAGATTTTTCAGGTGCTTCAGGCCTTCAGAAAAAATCATTGAAAATTCTGAAAATCGAGATACGGCGATATGAGCCGATATAGTAAACAGAAATTTTTTCAGTTTTTTATTGCATTGAAAAACATAACCTCAATTTTTTTCAGATTTTTTCAGATGACCTAACGTACCTTTTGAAGCCAAAAACTGCTTTTTTTGACGAAAATAATTTAAATAACATGGGAAATTCGATAAATGTACAAAATAATAAATGTTGCACGATGAATTTTGTACATTTATCATTTTTAATTGAAAGTACATACCTAAATATGAATTTAGAAATTTTAATCCTATTAAAAAGTTGATAAATAAGTGTTGATAAACAACATTTGATGTCAAATATCCGAGTGCCGCACAGCGCGGCATTATTTAGTCGAATCGTTAAATTTGTAACTCGCTGTAAAAATATCTAAATGCACCTAGAAGAAAAATGTAACGCATTATTTCGATGGGAAATTGCCTCAGCTTTCCGATGATGAGCTCAGATTTTTCGAAATTTTTCGGTTTATTCCGGAAAATTGAGTTTAAAGTTTTTCCGTCGATTTTCCCGGGTAGGGTGGAAGATTTCGGAAAATCTGAGCTCATCATCGGAAAGCTGAGGAAATTTCCCATCGAAATGATGCGTTACATTTTTCTTCTAGGTGCATTTAGATACTTTTACAGCGAGTTACAAATTTAATGATTCGACTAGATAATGCCGCGCTGTGCGGCACTCGGATATCTTCTTCTTATATATTAAGCGGTGAAGTCAACAATTCTTTCGAAAATTCTTGCTTTTCCCCAAAATTCTTGCTGAAATTCCCTAAAAAAAAAATCTTATATATTATCTTATATTATAAGCGGTGAAGTCAACAATTCTTTCGAAAATTCTTGCTTTTCCCCGAAATTCTTGCTGAAATTCCCTAAATGTAATTTTTTTGTAATATTATCAATGCCTATGCACTTTCCATTTATTTATTTATTTTTTTTTAATTTTTTTAATTTTTCATTTTTTTTTATTTTTTTGTAACTTTTATACCTATCTACTTTTCTATAACTGTATGAGACATGAGACATAGTAAGAAATGAGAAAAAAACACAATTGTTTCAAGAAATTTCTTATTTATATATTTTTTTTTTCTCTTTCTTTCGTTAGAAGACACCTGCTTCTTAGAAGGGCCTGCAGGGGGCTTGGAGCCCGTCTTATATATTAAGCGATGAAGTCAACAATTCTTTCGAAAATTCTTGCTTTTCCCCGAAATTCTTGCTGAAATTCCCTAAATGTAATTTTTTTGTAATATTATCAATGCCTATGCACTTTCCATTTATTTATTTATTTTTTTAAATTTTTTAAATTTTTCATTCATTTTTTTATTTTCTTGTAACTTTAATGCCTATGTACTTTTCTATAACTGTATGAGACATGAGACATAGAAAGAAATGAGAAAAAAGACACAATTGTTTTAAGAAATTTCTTATTTATATATTTTTTCTTTCTCTTTCTTTCGTTAGAAGACACCTTCTTCTCAGAAGGGCCTGCAGGGGGCTTGGAGCCCGTCTCATATATTAAGCGGTGAAGTCAACAATTCTTTCGAAAATTCTTGCTTTTCCCCGAAATTCTTGCTGAAATTTCCTAAATGTAATTTTTTTTGTAATATTATCAATGCTTATGCACTTTCCATTTATTTATTTATTTTTTTAAATTTTTTTCAAATTTTTAAATTTTTAAATTTTTAAATTTTTTTAAAATTTTTTTAAAAATATTTTCAAATTTTTTCACCGGAACCATCGGGTTCTAGGAACCTTTTTTTGTTAAAAATAGCATTTTCCGGCCTTAGAAGCTATGGCCTTCAATTAAAAAACCTGAAAAAATTTGAGGTTATGTATTTTAATGAAAAAAACAAGAAAAATATTTTTCCAGATTTTTTGAGGCTCCGTACCGTCCTAAAAAAATTATTTTCGTCAAAAAAAGCGGTTTTTGGCTTCAAAAGGTGCGTTAGGTCATCTGAAAAAATCTGAAAAAAATTGAGGTTATGTTTTCCAATGCAATAAAAAACTGAAAAAATTTCCGTTTATTTTATCGGCTCATATCGCCGTATCTCGATTTTCAGAATTTTCAATGATTTTTTCTGAAGGCCTGAAGCACTTAAAAAATCTGAAAAAATTTAAGGTTGTTTGGATTGTTAAAAAGTATTTTTGTGAATTTTTACAGATTTTTTAATTGCTTCAAGTCCTCAGAAAAAATATAGATCGAAAATGGACGTTTATACCGGAAGTGGGGGGTAGGAGGGGGGAGGGGGTCTAAACATTTTTTTTGGGACCTTTTTACCATGTACTATAACATACCAAAAGCGCGTCAAGATCGGTGACATACGTGCGCACGGTTTTGTAAAAAAGTATTATTTTGACCCATAATTTTATGTAAAATTTAATGCCCTTTTAGAATCCGGGCTCAAATTTAAGATTTGATGCTTCGTCAAAAAGTTATGGTTGTTTAAACAAAAACAAACGTAAAAATTTGTGCGAAAAATCAACTTTAAGACATTTTTTCTAAGTGTTGCAGTATAAAACTCAAGATATAAATATGATCAGAGGTAATCATAGGTGTAGAAGTACCGTAGGGAATTTTCCCAAATTTTTTTATCTACTTTTTCTAACAAAATGGCGTCCCTCAAGTGAAATGTTTATAAAAAACCAAACTCGATTTTTATCTTGAAAACCATTGGGTTTAGAGAAAAAGTCTATAAAACAAAAAAGTTTTAAAATTTATAAAAGAAAAGCCCCGAATTTTTTCAGAATTTTCGGAGACGATTTTCAATTTTCCGACAATCCGATATTCCGGCAATCTCTTAAAAAAATCTCAAAAAATTTTGAAAATTTATGAGAATGTTTCTCGATAAATGTTGAGACTTTCTTGTTCCATAAACTTTTTCTCTAAACTTCATTGTTTTTGAGTAAAAAATTATATTATTCTCACACGCGCATGTATTTCTTGCATGATAATATACATGACACTCGTGCCCGACTCCTATGGCACAATTGCCCGCCATTGAAAAAAGACGGGCAATTGTGACAAATTTTTTGAAATTCAATAAAAAATTGAAATTTCATTATAATATTTCAATTTTAATATATGTTATAGAGCTTGAGCTCGCCTTTGCAATGATTGTTTCAGATTGGAAAAATTTTAAAAATTCGCTTCTGGACGCAAGTTTAAATTTTGGGTGGCACTCAAGCCCGTCTCTCCCCTATACCGTGGACATCTGCGATGGGATATAACCTTGTTATTTCTCTCCGAGTAGGTATGGCTTTGATGACATCGTCGGGGAATTCTTTGTACTCGGACTAGATCCCAACGGCCTCGCTCAAAATCGGCTCACACTCGTCGCAGCTCTGAAAGACTCTCTCCCGTTCTCTCCGAATGACTAAGCAGGACCGCTAAGTTAAGATTTAACGTAGATCATTCTGAAAACTTCATTTTATATTAATGTATTCCATAGGTATGGATTCCATGAAATCGTCGAGAATTTCTTCAAACTCGAGCTAGATCCCAATGGCCTCGCTCTCATCAAATTCTCCAATATGCTTGACCGTGGCCATCGACCACAATAGAGTGACCAAGTTTCTACTGCAGCATGATGAACCGCCTTTGACCAACGTGGAGGGAACGGTTCCTTTTTATTATTTTATATTAATTTGCATTAGGGCTGTGCGAGTACTCAAAAAATCTTGACGAGTCGAGTTCGAGTCGAGTAAAACTCGAAAAATAGGGTACTCGAAAAGCCCTCATATGCATTATATTATATCATATTATTAGTATTTATGACACAATGAACACAAAACACATACGAATTTTTGAACGGAATCATTTCTCACTGTGACAAGAATTTGGCTTCACGCGTGACCGTAAATTGCAATATCAATAATTTCTCCATTGTTATTTGTCGAACTAGTTAATAAGAATTATGTTGTTACCAGGCATAACTTCTCAGCAATATTCCTTAACATTATTTGCCTACAGATTTGCGACCATAAATCGCTGTTGAGTTAGTTGTGTTAATTACTTTAGGGATTCAGAATAAATATAAATAGAAAATAGACGTTTAAGGGGGGGGGGTATGGTATTTTTCGCAAAAATTTTCGATACTTTTTTTAATGTCTTATTCGATTCTATATACATTCAAGAGTATTCAGTTAAAATTTTAAGCCAATCGGAGCAAAATTAACCAAGATATTGCCATTTTAACGCACGTGCAATAAGGAAGAAGGACTGGACCTCAAAATCTTACAACGCGTTTCCTGAACAATAGCATTTTCAAAGACGGTGTACATCATATCTCAAAAACTTATTGACCGATCTTTTTGAAATTTTACACCGTTATTTATTAACTATTTTACTAGGTAGTGACGTCGAGATATTTTCATTTTTGCGAAAATTTTCATTTTTTTTAACAATTTTCCGAAAAAAAAAGTGCACTTTTTCGATTTTTTCCCATTTTTTCAACTTCAAAATCACGCCAAATTTTCAAAAATGAAAATATTTTAAAAAACTTGACGTCAGTACCTTCAGAATCCTCTAAACTAATAAAAAAATGTCATTAGGCTTGTTTCTGATGATTCTGCGAGGAGTTATCGTGTACACCGCATTTTTCGACGTGTTTTCTTCAAACCGATCCCCCAGGCTCATTTTTCAATATTTTTCAACAAAAATTTAGCTGAGTACTTTTGAAGTGATGCTTTTTAGTGTACAAATCGATATTGCTACATTTTCATTACTAGATTTCAAAAAATTAATCTCAAAAATGAGCAAAAATAACTAAAAATTAACTATACCCCCCCCTTAAAGAGAAGCTGGGGGTCTAAAATTTTGTTTTTGGGACCCTTTTTTAATGTACTATAACATACCAAAATTTCAGGAAAATCCGTGAACCTCGTCCGCAGATTTATTTAAGGAGACAAGACAGTGTTTCGAGCTGATAATAACCTAATTCAACCATCGCAAAGACTCTCCCTTTCTCTCCGAATGACTGGGCAGGATTGCAGACACGTTGTTGGTAAGTACACGAAGTTCATGGGAAAATTTCATTTTAATGTGTTCTGAAGGTATGGCTTCGATGATATCCTCGAGAAAAATCTCTACAGTGTGAATACATCTTATACTCTTTACATAAATGAGCAAGTATTTATGACACAGTGAACACGAAACACATACGAATTTTTGAACGGAATCATTTCTCACTGTGACAAGAATTTGGCTTCACACGTGACCGTTAATTGCGATATCAATAATTTCTCCATTGTTATTTGTTGAACTAGTTAATAAGAATTATGTTGTTACAAGGCATAACTTATCAGCAATATTCCTTAACATTATTTGTCTACAGATTTGCGACCATAGACTTGGAGAAGGCCACGAAGAATATGAGACTTAAGAGGTTGACACCCTGGACAAATTGAGCCAGACATTACTTCGATGCGCAATGGCCCACAACGTTGATAAAGTTACCGGATCGCTGTTGATATTTGTTGAACTAGTTAATAAGAATTATGTTGTTACAAGGCATAACTTATCAGCAATATTCCTTAACATTATTTGTCTACAGATTTGCGACCATAGACTTGGAGAAGGCCACGAAGAATATGAGACTTAAGAGGTTGACACCCTGGACAAATTGAGCCAGACATTACTTCGATGCGCAATGGCCCACAACGTTGATAAAGTTACCGGATCGCTGTTGATATTTGTTGAACTAGTTAATAAGAATTATGTTGTTACAAGGCATAACTTATCAGCAATATTCCTTAACATTATTTGTCTACAGATTTGCGAATATAAAGACTTGGAGAAGGCCACGGAGAATATGAGACTTAAGAGGTTGACGTCCCGGACAAATTGAGCCAGACACGACTTCGATGAGCAATGGCCCACAACGTTGAAAAAGTTACCAGATCGCTGTTGAGTTAGTTGTGTTAATTACTTTAGGGATTCAGAATAAATATAAATAGAAAATAGACGTTTAAAGAGAAGCTGGGGGTCTAAAATTTTGTTTTTGGGACCCTTTTTTAATGTACTATAACATACCAAAATTTCAGGAAAATCCGTGAACCTCGTCCGCAGATTTATTTAAGGAGACAAGACAGTGTTTCGAGCTGATAATAACTTAATTCAACCATCGCAAAGACTCTCCCTTTCTCTCCGAATGACTGGGCAGGATTGCAGACACGTTGTTGGTAAGTACACGAAGTTCATGGGAAAATTTCATTTTAATGTGTTCTGAAGGTATGTCTTCGATGATATCCTCGAGAAAAATCTCTACAGTGTGAATACATCTTATACTCTTTACATAAATGAGCAAGTATTTATGACACAGTGAACACGAAACACATACGAATTTTTGAACGGAATCATTTCTCACTGTGACAAGAATTTGGCTTCACACGTGACCGTAAATTGCGATATCAATAATTTCTCCATTGTTATTTGTTGAACTAGTTAATAAGAATTATGTTGTTACAAGGCATAACTTATCAGCAATATTCCTTAACATTATTTGTCTACAGATTTGCGACCATAAAGACTTGGAGAAGGCCACGGAGAATATGAGACTTAAGAGATTGACGTCCCGGACAAATTGAGCCAGACATTACTTCGATGCGCAATGGCCCACAACGTTGATAAAGTTACTGGATCGCTGTTGATATTTGTTGAACTAGTTAATAAGAATTATGTTGTTACAAGGCATAACTTATCAGCAATATTCCTTAACATTATTTGTCTACAGATTTGCGAATATAAAGACTTGGAGAAGGCCACGAAGAATATGAGACTTAAGAGGTTGACGTCCCGGACAAATTGAGCCAGACACGACTTCGATGAGCAATGGCCCACAACGTTGAAAAAGTTACCAGATCGCTGTTGAGTGAGTTGTGTTAATTACTTTAGGGATTCAGAATAAATATAAATAGAAGATGGACGTTTAAATAGAAGCTGGGGGTCTAAAATTTTGTTTTTGGGACCTTTTTTCAATGTACTATAACATACCAAAATTTCAGGAAAATCCGTGAACCTTGTCCGCAGATTTATATAAGGAGACAAGACAGTGTTTCGAGCTGATAATAACCTAATTCAACCATCGCAAAGACTCTCCCTTTCTCTCCGAATGACTGGGCAGGATTGCAGACACGTTGTTGGTAAGTACACGAAGTTCATGGGAAAATTTCATTCTAATGTGTTCTGAAGGTATGGCTTCGATGATATCCTCGAGAAAAATCTCTACAGTGTGAATACATCTTATACTCTTTACATAAATGCGCAAGTATTTATGACACAGTGAACACGAAACACATACGAATTTTTGAACGGAATCATTTCTCACTGTGACAAGAATTTGGCTTCATACGTGACCGTAAATTGCAATATCAATAATTTCTCCATTGATATTTGTTGAACTAGTTAATAAGAATTATGTTGTTACAAGGCATAACTTATCAGCAATATTCCTTAACATTATTTGTCTACAGATTTGCGAATATAAAGACTTGGAGAAGGCCACGGAGAATATGAGACTTAAGAGGTTGACGTCCCGGACATATTGAGCCAGACATTACTTCGATGCGCAATGGCCCACAACGTTGATAAAGTTACTGGATCGCTGTTGAGTGAGTGGTGTTAATTACTTTAGGGATTCAGAATAAATATAAATAGAAGATGGACGTTTAAATAGAAGCTGGGGGTCTAAAATTTTGTTTTTGGGACCTTTTTTCAATGTACTATAACATACCAAAATTTCAGGAAAATCCGTGAACCTCGTCCGCAGATTTATTTAAGGAGACAAGACAGTATTTCGAGCTGATAATAACCTAATTCAACCATCGCAAAGACTCTACCTTTCTCTCCGAATGACTGGGCAGGATTGCAGACACGTTGTTGGTAAGTACACGAAGTTCATGGGAAAATTTCATTTTAATGTGTTCTGAAGGTATGGCTTCGATGATATCCTCGAGAAAAATCTCTACAGTGTGAATACATCTTATACTCTTTACATAAATGAGCAAGTATTTATGACACAGTGAACACGAAACACATACGAATTTTTGAACGGAATCATTTCTCACTGTGACAAGAATTTGGCTTCACACGTGACCGTTAATTGCGATATCAATAATTTCTCCATTGTTATTTGTTGAACTAGTTAATAAGAATTATGTTGTTACAAGGCATAACTTATCAGCAATATTCCTTAACATTATTTGTCTACAGATTTGCGACCATAGACTTGGAGAAGGCCACGAAGAATATGAGACTTAAGAGGTTGACACCCTGGACAAATTGAGCCAGACATTACTTCTATGCGCAATGGCTCATGGCTTTAATAAAGTTACCGGATCGTTGTTGAGCAATGACGTAGATTCAAATTTAAGCAACATAGACAGAATGTTATCGTTTGCATATTATGTAATCGTAAGCTCTTCAATCTGTCTGATTTAGTGGTTTTTTTTGGTTAAGATGATCCACGTATTTAAAATCGTAGTCGTGGCTTTCGCCGACTTCGTTTTCGACATGGAAACTCTTTTCGGATTCGTCGTCGTACATGGACATCGTTCTGCGCACTCGCACACAAACACAATCGCTTGGATAGAAAAATATTTACTTTTGAAAAGCACAAATTAAATTGCGCATTTTATGATAGATTAATAATAAAATCGAACTATCACCATAACATTATTCTAAATATTTTTTTCCTTTTTTCAATGATTTTTCTAGTAGTTGTAATATAAATATTTCGGAAATTGAAGCTAGACTACTAAGGTTACCGGTGACAAGTATCGTGAAAAGTTCATGTAAAATTCATGTAAATTTCACGTGTATCTAACGTCAAATATTTCGAGGGGAATTTGATGAAAAATTTTTACGTGAAATTGACGTAAAATATGCGTAAAATTGATCAAAAAGTACACATGAAATTCACGTAAAATATACATGAAATTCCTGTGGATCATAAATGAATTTTATATAAAATGTATGTGAATTTCACGAGTGAATATTATCATTTATTACCAAGATAATACAGAGAGAATATAGAGTTACAATGTCTTCACATGAAATTATCGTAAAATACATGTAATATTGATATAAAATAATATACATAAACTTTACGTAAAATATATATGAAATTCATATGAAATAATTGTTGCTAAAATGTGCGGAAGATTTTGATAAAAAATAATTATTTGCCTGTATGGCTTGTTTGAATCATCCAGATAATTCAATAGGTTTTTTATGGCAACTTCGAGTCGAAAAAAATTTCACTTTTAAATTATTCATTTTAATTAAATCATTCTACTTAAGCTGAGTAATAATTCAATCGCTAATTGAGATTATTGAACCTTTCCGAAATGAGAAAAAAAAGTATTTTGTAGTTAGACTCAAATTACAAGGATAAGACTGTCATACTGACACTCATTTAATCTTTTAAAAAAAAGTATTACCACGATTTTGAATTCTTCTATAGTAAAGTTTTAGCTGTAATTATAGTTTGAAATAAGAAAATTTCAGTTGTGTTAAATCGCCGTTGCTTACGAGTAAAAACACACATCATCGAAGCGCTGCGAAAAAAACACACCTCTTTGAATACCATGAAAAAAAACACGACTCTTCAAAGCGCTGCGAAAAAAAACACCGCATCGAAACCCCGTGAACTCCATGAAATACCTTTTGGTTGTGATAATTAAAAAAAATTCTTTATTTTTCTTATGAAGAAAAAATATAGATCGAAAATGGACGTTTATACCGGAAGTGAGGGTAGGAGGGGGGAGGGGGTTTAAAATGTTGTTTTTGGGACCTTTTTACCATGTACGATAACATACCAAAAGCGCGTCATGATTGGTGACACACGCGCGCACGGTTTTGTAAAAAAGTATTATTTTGACCCATATGCAAGCTCTGTTTTTTGTTCTTTTTTATAAAGTTTTACGAGGTATCGATGAAATTGGTTCACAAACTTTCATCGAAGAAAACAAAAATAATCTTTCATCCAGGTGCACTCATATGATGCCCGTAGCAACTAAATATTGCTCATTGTTTTGCACTGTGGGTATCGTGTAAAGGAATAAGCTCTGCACGCGAGTACAAGGACGTTGTCAAATTAAATATTGCAGCTAATATAATAATAATATTCATACTGTCTCGAATGATATGTGTTTATAGTAGTGTAATGTTACTTGATACCAAAACTAACGTTATGTTTATATATGGCGGATGGTATATTACGAGTTGTAAATATTTTAGGATTATGTACGAAGCACTGGTGAAATATATTGCAGGGAAAATAATGGAGCCAAATAATGGTAACTAAACGAAACTTTGGATCTCCGTTCCAGCACGCATGTTGTGTTTCTTGACCCCTATATAAGAAATCTCAATATTCAAAAGTCAAAACTTTGTGAGAAGAAAATTATAAATATCCCATGCAAAGTATTCTCCTGATCCTTGCCTGCATATTATCATATATGAATGTCACCGCGCGCGTTAAATGTTTAATTCGTCAAAGCATAGCGCCGACTTTAGTATTATGCGCGCCAGGGATTACGAGGCGCGGGATTATTATTAGCGCAAACGCGAGAGCTAGAGCAAGTCGACGGTTTAAATAATAAGACGCGCGGAGTTGCTCTGGGTAAGCCGAACGTTACGTATATATTATATATAAATAAACGACACACTATTACGGAGTTGGACGAGAAGAAAAAATGATCAACGGCTGCTGCTCCTATCGCTGCCGCAGTGCAGAGGTGATTGGAAAATTGCAGTGCACATGCCACATGCCACGCGCTCGTCGTCGCGGGTGAAAGTGTCGACTCGCGGATATCAGAGCTATATTGCGACGGGGAAAGGCGCGAATGAAAACTGTTGCGTTGCTGATCCTGCGGGTCTGCAGCAACGATATATAGTAACAATAATAGCGCAACAGCAACAACTACGAGCCGCGATCGACAGATGCTCCGCGATGATAAATCATATACGCACGTATATATTTTCAAAGCTAACGCACATAACGCGATCGGCAGTGTAGCGCGCACGATGGAAGGAGCAGCAAGTTGTGTAACGTATAGGAGTCGAGTGCACTGCTCTCTCGCTCGCTCGAGCTACACTGCGTATACACGACTCAAGACGACAAGTTATGTATCGTATCTCTCTCTGTGTCTGTGTGCGCTATTAGCAAAGGATACTGCGGATGCCGGGGCTCGTTCGGTGCGCTGCAGCAGGTACACATATATATATTATATATGTATATATAGTTCGTTATGCAAAAGCCAAACGTTGCCTGCCGTTGCTGCTGCTGCAATATAATAGTTAGCGACTGTACGTGGCGGCTGCATTGCGTATGTGTGTATTTGTGCGATACGTAAGTGTGCGCACGACTGTGTGCGGTATCAGGTATGGTGACGCGCGCTTCGAGGCTTCATAAATTTCCATCCACTTGATTAATTGATTTATCGAATTAGTTGCTGCGCAGCAGCAGCAACGACGACGACGACGACTACGTCTTCTCCTCTTACGCTTCGTCGTTGTGTATTATAGCTTCACGACAGCGATGTGACATCGTGCGCGCGTGGAGCTAAGTGCGCTTCTGCCGCCTGCCTGCTGCATCCTTACATTCAGTTTCCACCACCACCCCTGGAACATCTAGCATATATACTCCGCGCGCACTGTTAGAATGTAACGATACACGTACTCGGTTGCAGTCTCTCTCGCGCGCGCCCAGCCTATACATAATTGTAGCAGCTTGATGATGCACTTATAGACGTATTATATATAATATACAGCTTTTAACGCGGGCGGCGGAAAAGCTGCATAATTTTTGTCACCCCGAGTGCTGCACACAACGCCGCGCGACTACTTACTACACCTATAGCTCTGCTAATGCGCGCTTGGGCCGACCTGACACCCATTCGTATATGTATACTGTAAGCGCGTTATACGGATCCTCGCTTTTCATCGAATTTCAGGTTACTGGGTTAACGATTAATTCGACTTTATTACATGTGCATGACCGCGCGATACATCATTACTTTTTCCGACGAACGAATATGTATACATTGTACGTAGTGTCTGACTGGATGTGTTTATTTTTTTCTTCGTCGATACAGCGCGTTATAATACGTGTAAATGCCTGCGAAATCGGAGCTTTTCAATAATTAAGCTCCGATCATTGATTTTATTGGTCTGCGAGTGTCTGTGTCTGTATGTGTGTGTGTGTGAAACTACGCGGCTCATTATATGATTGATCGCGAGTGTTCGTGTGTATGCCTGATGAATCGAGCTCTCGCGTATTATAACGCGCACTTTGCAAAGTATTACAAACACTCTCGGCGTTCGATACACACATTCGCCAATAAATAATCAATGCTTTCGCGTTATTATCTGTGTAAATTTATCGGTTGTTTAACAGGCACTTAACGCTTTTGCGCTCTTCGTTCTATTAATGGCGCATTAAAAGTATCAATCGCAAGAAGTTGTATTAAAAATATATAAGAGTGAGTTCTCTCCCTCTCTCTCTGTGAGAAAGTATGAAAAAAGTGATATACAGAATGACCGCAATCGGAAAAGTAATGGGGTGTTTCAATTCCGACAAGCTCATAATAATGTCACACTTACGTTTTCAAGTATATGGTGTGCCGCTGCTCCTGTATATAAGGAGCTATATAGAAGTGGGGCTGCTGCCGATGCTGTTGCTGCAAGTGCAGGATCGGGGAAAGGGAGCTTGAAGTGTAGTAGTCGATTGAGCTTGTGGTTTGTTGCCTACAGCGGATAATTCGTGTCGATTGCGTCGTAAAGTTGTATAGTGGTAGCAATGCTGCAGCAGCAGCCTCGGATCCAATTAACGAAGCGAGCGAATTGTTCTTTCTGTTTCTCGCTCTCTCTCTCTCTTTCTCTGTGCGCTTGATTGAACCGCCTTAGCGCGTGCACACACACACACACACACACACACACACACAAATAGACAGACTTACGTATCCCGAACTCAACAGAGCCTCTTCTCTGCAGGTTCGCTTTACAGTTTACGCCGAGACTTCGATTAGATCGTCCTTTTTTTCTTCCGCAACTTACACAGCAACTATATAGATGAGCAGTTTTTTTTACTTTTTGGTGAGTTTCGTGGGGAGGGTTCACGGATCTGCCCCAAAATTCAGTATGTTATTTGGTTATCTGTAATTTTAGACCTTTGAGGGGCCCCCCAGATAACACAAATAACATACTACATTATGGGTCAGATCCGTGAACTTCCCCACAAAACTCAACAAAAAGTAAAAAAAACTGCTCAGAATTATATACATAACGCTCTGGTACTTATACTGCCAGCACATAGTCATTTCCTTCTTTCTAGCTCGAAACAGGGCGCAGCATATATACTACGTGCGCCAGACTTGCCCTTTGGAATGACCAGCTGGTCAGAGAGCGAGCGTGAGAGAAAGAAAGTGCAACGTCGATATACTCCAACGAGCGGTCGGATGAAATTTGAAAAAAATTGTTCAAAAAAAAAAAAAAAAAAAGAGGAAAGAAGTGCTCGTAGGTCAGCCCCATAATACAAGTAAGCGCTCGTATAAGGTGTGTGTGGCGCGCTGCTGAGAAGCTACGGCGAGGCTGCAAGAACGAATATCCATCTTACAGGGTTTTGACACAAGAAGAGAGAGGTCGTAAAAGCTTGGCGCTCGCGAGTGGAAGGACGCTGCTCGTGCGTCGCGCTGTCCAGCTCTCTGCACGAAAGCTTTCTTTTCTTCTTGCGCGAGCGAGGGAGGTATACCCCGGTCCGGCTTTAGCAGCAGCAGCAGCAGCGGCAGCGGCTAAGTCTCGTAGCAGAGAGTCGTTGGCCAGCCACGCTGACGCTCACGTGCATGCACTTTCTTCTTTCTGCACCAGTTAGCATGGCTTCTCTCTCTCTCTCGGTCTCGCTCCTTCTTCGCGCAGCTTCCATTTCGAGCTCTTTCAACCCTTCCTCCCGTTCCCTATTTTACCTCTTAACTTCCGAAGCTTTTTCTCGTTCACCGGAGCTTTCATCCTATTGCGCCCGCGCCACCAACGGCACGACCACAGCTCACGTTCGCAAGCTCTCATCTGACCGAATCCTACGGCTGCTGCTGGATCGTTAATTTTCCGCATCTGCACGCATGTACGCGACTCGGACTTACGACTTGGCCCTTCGATCTATTTTACGAAGTAAAATGCGAAGGAATCACAGCAGCTCGAGTGAGTAGGTGTATTATACGTAGTTCGCGTGAGCTCGGACGAAAGCTGGTGAAAAGTGCTGCGCGCTCAAGTTCACCATTCGGCTGATTGGCCGTATATACCGTTGAAAAATCTTTCGACGCCATTCGATGAGAGTTAATTTTACAAAGCTTTGCAAGCTGACTC
Source organism: Trichogramma pretiosum (assembly GCF_000599845.2). Lineage (NCBI taxonomy): Eukaryota > Metazoa > Arthropoda > Insecta > Hymenoptera > Trichogrammatidae > Trichogramma > Trichogramma pretiosum. The sequence continues at coordinate 546,392 of NW_019641650.1, read as the reverse complement.
TACTCGTTCGCAATTTCGTGTAAATCTAGCTCGAAGAAGTTTCGTTGGAGTAGCTTGAAACTGCGTTAACGTACGTTGATGTTACCTACGGGGGCACGAATTTTCGGAACTGCTCGCAGGGGATGAAAAAAAAAAAAAAACGAGAGAGAGAGAGAGAGAGAGAGAGAGAGAGGTAGAAAAAAATTCGGCGCGTCGAGGTGGGGCAAGAGAGCTGCAGCTGGGAATCTAACGAAAAGTCTTTGAGATCGAAGAAATGAGACTAACGGATGGGTTTCGATTTTCGGTACGTACAGATCGAGCTAACAGCAGCAGCAGGAAAGTCTCTCTCTCTCTCTCTCTTTCTCTCTCTCTTTTGGCTCTCGAATCGACTGGTCGGTCGCAGTGAGTAAACTCGAAGAAGGCTTTGCGCGCTGCCTACTCGTAGCCAAGAGCTGGTGTGCAGAGCGCCAGAGCTAGAGAACTAGTTAGAGAGAGAGAGAGAGAGAGAGAGAGAGACAGACAGACAGAAAGAAAGAGCGAGATGCTGCACTGTGCTCTACCTGGGCTTGGCGATGCAGATTCGAAAGAGAGAGAAATAGAGAGAGGCAAAGTAGAGAGAAACTTTATTTAAGCGTTTGGACGTGTATGCCGAACGAGCTCGTATGTACATCAGCCATCCGTTATACGTACATGCATGAGATGTGCGATCGCCGACATTTTTAAGAGGACGACTACTGTGTGCGTGCGAGTAGAGTCGAATAAGCGGGGCTCAGCTCGCACAACTCGTCCTCGCTCGTCTCGGCACTGCAGCAGTTTTTTTTCTCTCTCTCTCTCTCTGCTAGCTCGCAACTCGCCGAGTTCTCTCGATAAGTAAAGATAGGATGGATTGATAGATTCTTTTTGATTTTCATCCCCCGTATACTATTCGAAAGAGAGAGAAAGAGAGAGAGAGAGAGCACATAAAGCTGCAGCAGCAGAGTGGAGGCGAGGTTTTCCCAGCACCCAGCTCAGGGAAAACGATCCAATTTGACAAAGAGAATAAAGATGGATGAGGTGTTTACCCGATCCGCGCGCGTCTCTCGCCGAACTCTCGAGTTCTCGCATGTCGTCAGATCAATATCTCGCTGCTGCTGCCGCTGCCGCTACTACATGGATTCCTTTTTTCTATGGTATTTTCTTCTTCGTTTTTTTTTCCTATACTTCCAACTTGGCCAACGCGACGAATCACTGATTCGCCTCTTAAATTGTTTGCTCTCGTGATGTCGGCATTCGAAATTGGACCGACGCGCGCCTATGTAATAAAATGTGAATATTGTCTCAGTGGTTGTCACGTTGGCTCTTTCTTTAAGAACTTATTGTTATACTGTCGATTGGATCATTCTTAGCAGAAGTAATCAGTCTATCAAAAAATTTGTAGAAATCTTTCAAGCCGTAGAACGTGTTGGGTTGATTTAGGGTCATGTACCATTGAGTAAGATTTGTTGAAAATACAGAAGTTAGTTAAACGCTCGCTATTCAGAGCTCTGTATAAATGCGACTTTCAGCTGATCGCCACATAAAAAGTCAAGAACCAAAGTTGACATAAAAAGAGATACGCTGGTCGAAAAGATACGCTGGTCGATGTCAAAATTATATTTTATTAACGTATTGTTCACAATTAAGTCCTAGTTGTATCTATTACACACAATCGCAGTTGTAATGAGGTCGAATCTAACGCGAGACGGCGCGTGACATGGCTGTCGCACTGGCGCGCGTCATGGGTCAACTTCGACGTAATCGTGCGCGGTGCCGCGCCTGCGAGAGCAAACTTGCTCAGGTGAGTGTATAATAAGCTATATCAGCTGCGAGCCGATGCTGAAACGTCGATTAAAATTAAAAGGCGCAGCAGCAATGCTGGAATAGTCACGTTTGAGCCACGAGCTAATTTACTTTTTGAACTATTTTTTTTCTCGTTATCAGACGATACGATCGATAACGTCAATTAGAATATTTGGCCATTTTATTAATGATTCTAAAAAAATCATATTGACAATTGCTTTGTCTAATAGACACGGACGATCGAGAATTCGACGCGTCGCGCGATATTGTAATACAGTAGTAATGCCAAGCGATGAGCGAAATATAGAGCGACAGATCCATATCGAAGGGTCTGACGAGTGCAGCAGCTGAGCAGCACCAGCAGCACCGGCAGTAGCGATGGCGAAGTTGGCATGGAGCACACAAGTTGGCGCTCGCGAGTCGCCAATTGGATAAGCTCCTTAAAAGCTAATGCGCTTACCACACGCGAATTCCGTGTTGGCCGTACTTCGAGGCTATATGGATGTGTATAAGCTCATAGCTGTGTGCATCGTATACATACACCGCAGTAATGATATTATAGGAGTTACGAGCTCCGTCTCTGTCTCGCTCTTTCTCTTTTAGGAGTGGACGCATGCGAGTACACGTATATAATATGTAGCGTTGTGTGTACAGCATAGCTGCAAAGCCACGCGAGCTTGAATTGAACAGGTGGCCGCGTGTCTAGCGGTAGTAGTGCAGTGGCTTATCGCGCACACGTTTCTCGCCGCGCCGGAGTCCGCGCTGCAAAACGAGCGAGAGACAGAAGTCCGCGTCGCGTTGACACTTGTGCGTTGTCGCAAGCGTTGACCCTCGTCGTCGGCCGCACGCACACCCACATATGTATACGTAACGCGCGGCAACTTTATCTGGCTTTTCGATGAATTATTCAACGTATTCGGGGCAAAGTGCGTGTACGCGATATGTGCCAAGACATGTGGAACTAATGCGCGCGCCGTGGCTCGAGCTGTCTATTCTGCTTATGGCACAGCACAGCTAAGGCAGTTCGAGTCAGCCCAGGTGGCAGCTAGCTCCTAGGAAGAGAGAGATCTGACTTCTAATTCTCGCCAATAATATAAGTATGGCGTGTATAAAAAATAATACGATATCCCACATAAATATGTGGGCTCGTCGTTATTAAATGCCTCGCTCAGGTGTCACACGGCAATCATAGATAATTACTACGCTTATCAACCATTTGTTTTTATTTTTTTTTCTCTATATCTTCTTTACACACTGCTATGGTATTTATCAACGAAACTTATACTCGAGTCTTGGATTAATTTGTAACTCATAACGTCTTTTACACGAGCTTGCGTATAATGTATAGTCAAGCGCACGTCTAGCGGTAATTTCAATGGCTGTAACTGCCTTTGTATGTATGTTATAGGCTGATAGCGGGCACGCGAAAAGTTTCTTCGCGGCTTTGAGCGGTTTAAAGGTCCTCGGGTCGCAGGATGTCACCCATGCTTCTCGAGCAGGCTTCGTTACACACGAAGCACACACCAGAGTAACACAACACAAGCTCACTTTATAAGTGTTCGGTGCACACAGTCCATGTCTAACCGCTCCGATGTTGTGGCTCTCGTATACAGATGGGTGTAAATTAAGACCTGAACACCATACACACACACAAGACATGCGGAGAGAGAGAGAGAGAGAGAGGCAAACTTTAACCGCATTCGGCAACGATCCTCCCATACAACGTCTGTGCTTGCGAGAGTGAGAGAGAAAGAGTAACAAGGAGGACAAAAAAATTGTTGTTCACGAATCCGTTTTCCCTTGCTATATACACACACACTGACCGTTGCACCCCTTCGACTTTGGTTATACGCGATATAGCCCAGAGAGGTTTAACGGACTTAACGCTCTGCGGTTTGTGCCCACGGATATATATTCACAAACGGCTGCGAGGAGCTTGCTTTGCCTTGAGAGTCGAGGCGTACTCGTGCCGTTTACCTTATGGACTTACATAGCGCCCAAGAGCAGCCAGTCAGGCCTAATCAGCTTCGCTTGAACGTGTAACGAAGAACAAACCAAGCCAATACGGGGGTCTTGGAAACTTCATCGTATGTAGACTCTCGATTGCGATAGAAAAATATGCGCTTGAAAAATTTGAAAAATGCGCAACTTTATAAAAAGGAAAATCGAAGTAACGTAAACTAACTTCTGCGTAAATTGAATTTTACATTAAACAGTAGATATGTATAGTTTGGCTGCTGTCTTACGAAATTTGCGACTCTCGAGCGACTTGTAAAGCAAATGTGAGCTTGCACGGCCGATACGGAATGCACTGAGAAATCTGCATCCTGTTATATGTGAGGTTTATTTTTACGGTTGTTCCACATATCGATCGAAGCTTGATAAATCCAGAGATGCTTCTATATTAACAGTTTTGGCTAAACTTAACCCGATCGAAGATATGTGAAACTATCCACGTGAAGAAAAATAACCGATGCAATAATTGAAGCGCAGTAAACACACCGAAGCTACGGAGTTGTATGTGATGGAAATGAAATAAAAAGCGAAATCTCACGGCGTCATAAATACCAAACACGTGACACGTGAATTTGGGCTACCAGGCAAAACTATTACCAGTTACCAAGGAGGGCAGCGAAGCTCAACGAAGCGTATACTACTATTATATAATGGACGAAGAAGACTCGACCGAAAGCTACGCGCATCACAACTCCGCAGCATGAACTTTGTCACGCTACATACCTCTTATAAATAATATACGTAGCTTGAGAGTTACACACATGTTATACGTTAAGACTCGGACCAATCGCGACAGAATATCGCTAGAGTCCGTAAAATAATGCGTACCCGTACATCGTCCTGCAGCTTTTCAGCAGCTTTTTTTTGTCAATACTCAATGTTTACTCGAGGCATATGTTAACAATAACAACTCACACCAATATTACAGGGAAGAAAATTTAAGCTGCATGAGAAGGAGCTCATATAGTGTGAGTAAATAAAAGCAATGTCCTCCCAAGTACGCAATTAGAGTCCAGTCTGAATCCAGTTCCAGTTCCTTCAAATCCAGTTTGAATCCTGGCCAACGTGGAATATTTTCAGTTTAGTTAAACACTGGAATAAAGTTATCTCTTTCAGAATCACTCTGCAGTGAAGCTTCAGGAGAAACATTTTAATATCAGGAGCCTTCGCGATTGACGTCTAGTGAAAGTAGCGATGTTTCTAATACGTGTGTGTACCGGTATCTGATTTATATATCTATCCATATACTTTAATATGTACTAGTACAAGACAACAACAAAAAAAAATTATAAAATATAATATGTTGAAAAAAAAAACATATTTCGTCGCTCCAGCGCAAAAACCGCTATCTTCAAAGAATAGGACTATAAGACACGTTTTGGCCACTCGAATTTATTATAGTACGATTTTTACGCTGGAGTGACGAATTAATCACATCAGTAATCAAATATTTATTCGAAATATTTTACCATAGTTCTAAGTTAGCTAAGTGGGGTCTCGACTGAGGCTGGGATTTGGAGTTTGGAATATTTCAACCAAAGGCCTGGATACTAAGATAGTTCCCAGTTCAATTCTAGGTCGAATTTCATTTTTTTTGCTGCGTACAATTAGTTTGGAAAAAAATTTTAAAAATCATTTTTGAAATGTTCAACCTTTAACATTTATAATAATAATCATCATTTGTATCTTAAAAATAAGCGAATTCCACATATAAGCTCTTTCACTGCGGCGAGTGAGCGAGTGAAACGGCCCACGTCGAGCTCATTGGACGGTGCAAGCTCGGCCATTTAGTCGCTGAGCTGTTAGGTCAGGCACGCGCACGTTGAAAGGGCTAGCGTCTAAAAGGGCCTATGCAAGGCTACGCGGCGCTCTCGAACTGGAGGGACAGCGCATCTATATATCTATAGATAGGGTGTATACTTGTGCGCAGCCTATAGCTATGGCACAGACCAAACGAGCGCGCCGCGCTCTGAACGAGTTAGGCAAGGAGGAAACTTGCGTTCGATGCCCTGTAATTTGCTGCATGTACGAGCGCGAGTGTGTGTGTGTGCGTGTGAAGTGCACACGAGGCCCGGCTGAGATGGATAGATGCAGAAGCAGAAGCAGCAGCAGAGAGAGACAGACCTGGAGCTTCCCCGTGCATACATGTATATAGCAGCTCCATAACAGCGATAGCCGGCGCGGGGGGAGGAGACGAAGGAGCAGACGAGATCTATGGATTTATGCAAATGCCGCTGCAGTTAGGATCCGGAGCAGTGGCGCTGCTACTTGAGTAATGCCCTCTCGATAAGATAGAGACTAGGACGATGACTACGAGTATACGAGTCTTCCTCTCTCTCTCCCTCTCTCGTAGCAGCAGCAGCAGCAGCTGCAGTATGAAAGCCGCCTCAGCTCCCTCTCTTCCCCCCCTCGCAGCTGTGTGACGCGTCTAGTGCATCGCTCTTGCATCTATACTGCCCTCGTGCCATAATGTACACTAAACTGGAGCGAAGCGCACACGTACATACGGCGCGCACGAGCTATATACTACGAGCTACTACTGGTACTACGACTACTACCACTACCGCTACTACATCGCATTGATTTGTCCGAGCGGTCGAAGACTGCCGCAGAGAGACTCGTCCGATTATCGATGATATGCATTGACTGAGTCTTGTTGCGAGCGAGGCTGCACGCGGCCAGCGCGTATGTATGTATGTGTCGCCTGCCTGGACCTCGTTCCATACTACTGGCCTATCTCTGTGCCTTGTAATACTGCCTCGACTAGACAGCATCTGTACGTACACACGGGGATGGCTAGGCTGCTGCTGCTTCTTGTCTCTACTCTAGAGGTAGTAGTGGTAGTTGCATGGAGAATATGCTGCTGCTGCTCCATCGACGCTATCGACTCGGTATAGCTCGCTCATGCTGCCCAACTCGCATCAGTTTTGCTTTATTGTCGCCGAGTATTATTATTATATACGAGAGGACCGCTCGCAAGCCTCGCTTATATGTATAACTCTCTGCGGTGCAGGACTACACAACTGAATTACGCCGTATATATATAGTATCGTCGATGCTGAAGCAGAGGTATTTTACTTCGACAAACTTCGTCATTTTACTATGTTGTAATACGCAATATGTGTATCGACCATCGCGCGATACACGTGATTTTACACACGCGAATCAAACAACTTATTAATTCGCGAGACCCCGAATTGCTCAAGATGTTTGACTTTTCGCTAGCACGATTCAGTGAATTCGACGAACTTCCAAAGAACCGGCAAAGACTTTGTTGTCAAAACATTAAAGCTTTTTTCTTTTTCTTTATTTATTGTCAAACTTCGATTAACGTAGATAAGGTGTAATATATATAATTGACCTTTCAGATATATATTTTATAAGGTAGCTTATCTATTCGCTCTGAGTAAACACGTCACGTAGGCAACTTCAAATTTGTGCAAATTACCAATTAATTTTATTCTGATTATCAGCTGAGGTCATCGCCAGCCAAATTAGTTTATTCAAACAATCGATTTGACGATATAAAAATGTCGCCGCGAGAGATCCAAGGCAGCAATCGACGAGCGATCGTAGCCGTGCGAACATCGCGATATAGTTTTGAATATTATTGTGTAAAACCATAAAACTTGATCGTGTGTCAAACATGTTGCCGCGATACATTTTGCTGTTGTGCCTCTGTGTGGCTGTGTACACCACGACGGTTCAAGCTCGGGCCCAACCCCCCCAAGACGTTGACATTCCAAAGCCGGGCCCCGGCGAGGAGGAGGTAGAAATCATCGTCGAAGGTGGTGCCTTTGGATCCGTTATAAAATTGTCCAAGCCATGGGTAAGCGAGCAGTCCCTTTTTTCAGGACCTTTATTCGTTGACTATGTTTATTCGTTTCTTTTGTTGATCTGTTTATACAGCTGATAAAGTTGGGCAAAAAATTGATGTACGCTATTGGAATTGAAATCGCCACGGAATGTATACCAGAAATCATCAAGGGTTGCACTTTCACTTGGCGCGACATGATTGGTGGCTTCCTTATCTACGATATCGGAGTTTGCTTGGTAATTAATTTTTTTATTTCTTCCTGAAATGACTATTTCAATTAATTTTTTTTATGCGCTATTAACATACTTTTAATTTTCATTCAGCACGACGGCTACAAAAACGAAGGAACGATCTGTGGAAAAAACGTTGGAAAATAGAATAGCTACAAGCGTCTTAGAATTAAGAAACATAATGTTATAAGTTATTGGAATAAAAGAGTACTTTGATATCAATTCTGGCTTCAAAAGTGACGATTAATTTTATACCCAGTCAATCCTGTACCACGAAAACCTCAATCTGCATAGCAAACAGTGAAATCCGTGCAGGAACGAATTGTGTCTATCTGAGAAAATAATCGAGCGAGGAAGAATGTTAAAGCCGCGCCGAAAGCTATCCGCGTGGTGTGTACAGTCTAATTCGCCAAATACTGCCTCGGCGCACGCATACATTCACTCGCACGTACACTACTCCGTCAGAAGAGCATTGCGCAGACAAAGTTGAGTAATTACCCGAACGTATATATTCCAGTGCGACGAAACTCAATCACTCGCGCGGCTCCACATATACATCTCGCTCTATCTCGCTCTACGTTTCGCTGCCTAATGCATGCGAGGTATATATATAGAGGGTAGTAGAGAGTGCGAGGAATCATCCGCGCTGTCCAAACTTCATCAGAGAGGCTTGCGTCGACAACTTTCGTCACGGGGCTGATGTGTGTATATGCGTGCGTATATGATTGTTCCCCCGTCTAATAAAATGCGCACCACCATCTTTTTCCATTTGGCGCAGCAATCACGGAACAGCTGAGCGCAGCTGTCGAACATAAACATCTCGGATTCGCGTCGGGAAATCTGGATTGGACGCGCGGTGAAATAAATATAAATTCGTGTACACGTGACATATACTACGCGTAAAGAAAAAATGCGTCAAAGTAGTTCTAGCAGCGAGGTTTTGCCATTACCGAAATTCTCAGACGAGTTCTCTTGTACGTAGACCGAGAGCGTAGCTTAAAAGCTCGGAAGAGGGCACAAAAAACGGTCTGTTAGGATTTCTCCAGTGATATTCTCTCGGAGAGTCGTCGCTACACACCGTTTCCCGCAGCAGCAGCTCATCAAAATGCAACCGAGTATAGGGACACGTGAAATTTACTTTTGTACGCGAAGGCAGTTTGACGCGTGTATATTAATGTATGTGTGTGTGTCTGTGAGTACACGCGGAAGAAGCAAAGCCCGAAAAAGCCAAGTGGAATTCATTGTCTGTGTGTGTGCGTGAGAGTGGTTGAGTATGTGAGGCTGCAGCAGCAGGCAAGTAACACTACTAGCGGAGAATTCCGGAGAGACGTTTTAGCATTGGATTGCCTAATTGCTAAGAGAAACAGAAGGATCTTCGAGATTGGAGCTATGCTGCTTGGCGTAAGAGAGAGAAAGACGCGGAAACAGTCGCAAGCCGTGTAGTACGTGTGTTACTGCTGTTGCTGCTGCAGACACGCGCACAAAAGCTCACAGAGGGTTCGTTAACGAAGATGAAGCTTGGCGCAAGAAGCAGCAGCAGCCGAGGATGTATAAAGGTGTAAATACCGGTGACTACGTGTTTTCGGGCTTTATACGCTCGCGATTGCCAGTTCGCCTAGTCGTGCATTATACGACGACGCTGCAGCACACGCTGCAGCGAGAGAGCCCCTCTCCTCCCTCTTTCCCTGCCTGCCTGCCTGCGCGCGACTTGCCTCCAATGCATAATCTCTTCTTTGTCTTCGCGAGGATCCTGCGCGATCCGACCGCCGCCACGTGCATCTTAAGACGCGACGAATGTTAGTTAACATTGTTTATATTTGCGGGAACAACGTCAACGATTACATACCGAGTGACAGATCGACGCAGTTGCGCGTGGCGCTCTGTTCCGAGGAAAAAATACACGATTTTCTTACCAGATGATTTCGAGTGCTCGACGAATTCAATTTGTTTACGTGAAATATAATTGCTCAATTTCGTCGTATTTAACAGTTTATGTAATTAGCAACGGCTTTGCTCATTTCAATGTATGGCAAACAAAGAATTAGGAAACGCTGCAGCTGTTGCGAAGTGATTTATTTGTTTCTTTACTTTCTTGCGGTTTGCCCAATCTCATTTATATATACTGTATAAATAACCCTTAACACAAATTTAATGAAGAATTAGACATCAAATCATTATTTTTATTCACAAAAAATGCAGGAAAATGGATTTCAGATCTTTATATCAGAAATTTCATAAAAAAATACACCTTAAAATGATTCATACCCATGAAAATGCTGTCATACACATTTTTTGCTTTGAAAATGCAGTCATTTTCAAAGCAAAAAATAAACAAAAATCATTAAATTCTATTCTTAAATTTAAACATTTTTAATACAGATATAGAAAGATGTGAAAATTCAATCGTAATTAAAGTCAGTATCGACCACTAGGTGGCGAGTACATTCATCTGTAAATCTGCAAGTGGCAAAACAACAATAATTGTATAAGAAGAAGCGAGATAACAAGTCGGTTGGTTCCTCAATAAAATCTTAGTTTTTGTTACGATGCAAGAGATTCCGCATCACGACCCCAACATAATTATTCTAAAAAGAGTTTCTGTCTAACTTCAGCGCGTCTCTCTTATCTTCGCGCAGCTACGAAGGATGGCTCTTATACACATACGAGGTGGCTGTAAAATTGTCGTTTGCTCGAGATTATACACGAAGCAGTGTGCAGTGTGTAAATGTATTTCGGCGCGGGACGCCTATGTGGTATAGTGCAGTGTGTCAGGCTATGGAAGTTTTGGAGGGGTACGAAGGCGCGCACGGTGGAAAATCGAATGCATTTCCGTCGCAAGCTACACACAGTGGCAAGAGCTATAAAAGATGGAAAATCGATGCGATGGGCTTTCTCCACGCAGAAGCCGAGAATAAGAAGAAACGACCATACATTTCTTCATACATACACAGCCATATATTATATTTTCATACGTGGGAGAATTCGAGGATGGATTAAGAATACATTTGCGGCTGTGTACTTGGCTATGATTTTCCAGTTTGAGCGATAAACCGCTCGACGACGACGCGCGAGAGGACATGATTTTAAACGCATCAATTCTCCTTCGAATTTTTTCAACGCAACGTATAACGAGGAACAAAAAAGGAAGAAAAAAAAAGTTTCGTTTACTGTTTCACGCGCTCGCGCATTATCTGTATAAATGTGAGTTAGGTCGGTACATTGACACAGAGCACAGATGTGAAAATTCCAACAGGTATTAGAATTCAGTCGCAAAATACAGAGCAGTGCGCGCTCGATCGATCCGCAGAATAATTCACGCGGAGGGTAGCCAACGAGGGTCACCAACGGATCGTCGCATAGGCCGGCTGGAAGCTCGTCAACATCGAAACTCTCTAAATAATACGCGCGCGCGAACGGGGTAAACTGGGCTTGATTCGAGAGAGATGGATATATGTATGGTTAGGGCAAAGACCGATTCAGCCTCTCTCTCTCTCTCTCTTTCGCGTACTACAGTAGTACGCAAGAGTCGAGGGTTCGATGGTCGAGGGTCGAGGACGCCGGACGCTAATACTGCACACGCTCTGGTCCGCCGCTGCTGCAGCCACTGCATCGTGCACTGCCCCGGCTGCTGCAGCGATGCCAAGGACTACCTATATGTGCGGCGTTAATTGATCAAATTACCAGAGAGAGAGAGAGAGAGAGAGAGAGAGAGAGGGAGATCAAAAGAGAAAGTGCGAGTGCGGTGCAGAGCGTCGGGTCGAGAGGCTTGCCGAATCTGCAAATTGCAGGGTGAGTGCGAGGGAGAGAGAGAAAGGGTGAAGCATTTCGGCTCCGAGCCCTGTGTTTTAGTCGCGTCCATCATCGTCAACATTATTAGCATCGTGCCCGGGGCCAACATTATCCTCGTTGTCGTCGTTCGCGCAAGAATCTACAACTGCACAGCTGCTGTTAAATAACGAGCCTCGAGTGCACACTGCACGGCATTATGAGCCAATTTCATAAGTTGGTGGATTGGTCCACACACGCACACACACACACACATGTGAACCTCGAAGCTCTCAATTATCAATTGCGGCCGCTTTGTTACATATTACACGTAGTATACATACAGAGAAATAAACGGGGGTAGGGTCAGTGCCAGCAGCGCGCCTGATAATCGACCAAACGCGAGTCTCTGCTGTTGTGCGGGTCCGCATTCATATACGAATGCCACGTTATATCATATACACGTGTGCTGCGCATCCGATCGTCGACGACGACTGCGCCAGGCAAAACTCTTATTTACAAAATGAACTCGGACTAATTGCTACGGGCTGCTCTCGGGGCAATTATAAATGACAGTCGGGAAGCGGCTCGAATATCGGATGAAGCAAAGTCGAGCTCGAGCTGCTGCGCGAGCATCCGCTATGTATGGGATGCGAGGCAAGCGAGACACGACGACGACGAGGGCGACAGCAGCAGCAGTTAGGATGGGTAGGAGCGCGTGCAGCACGAGCTCGCACAAAAAAAAGGACGTGTACGCGAGCGGGGGTCGAGCGAGAAAATCTTGAAGGAGCGAGCTAGCTAGCTGCGCGCCAGGCGAAAAACGAAATTGCAGCTTTCTCGCTCTATATGCTGCTCTCGAGTGGAAGGAGGAGAAGGAGTAGAGCGAGTATAGCGAGAAACGTCGAGCGTGGCCCCCGCGCGAACGTGACACGGATCCCTAAAATCGACGAGACTTTCGGTCAGCGCGCTATATGTACATAGGTACCCAGAGGCAGCTTAGTCCGGGACTCGTGCAGTCCTTTTTCTTACTATCCAGAGCTCTTCCTCTCTCTCTCTCTCTTTCTTTCTCTCGCTCGCTGCTGCTGCTGCCTCTCCCCTGTGCCAAGATAAATAGGATATTCCAGAATAAATGCTTAGCTACGTGCTTTGCCCCTGATGCTTAGATGGAGTGCCAGGAACTCACTCACGAGCAGTTCCGCGAACTGGTATAGCTGCTCCAGTTGCCCTGCTACTAGCTACTGCTCCGCGTGTCGCGCGCCACTCTGTACGCACCCCAGCTCACGCGAAAACACACATTCACGCGCGCATATATTCCGATCTTTCAATTTTTCAAACGGCCTAATACACCAGATGAGATGAAATACTGTGTATACCAGCATGGCTTCTGCCTTGTGTATCTTTGAAGAATGTCGCAACATATTGTTGGAGCTCCGCATCCGAGATGTCTCTCGACCCGCGCGTCTGATAAATGGAATAATGCCGTGCAGGAGCTTGCGTGCAAGCTCCTTGTGCTTCTACCATCTTCCCTGCCTCTCTCTCTCTCTTTTTGGCCATAAGAATGAATTTTTTACTAAACATTTTTATTTTTTACCATAGAAGCGCGTATGCTTTTATACGTGCGCCCAGTGCACAAGCAATGAATCATGCTCTCTCCCTCTCCTCAAAGTCCATTATAAAATCCTTGAAAAATGAAATGTTTAACAAAGCTTGAAATTCGTCCTGAATACTTGTGGTGACTGTGTTATACATATACGTAACAATCGAACGATCTCCTGCGCTGCACGTCGAAATAAAAAATTACATTCCATACATATATACTAGACTAATGAATTCTTGAATTTTCGGGGCCATCAGCAAAATTCTCCGGGGTCAAATATAAAGCGTAAAAGTCTTCTCGTGTACTCATGGGCTATAATACACAGCCCCCCGAAGTACACGTATAGACTTTCGATGCATACATACATATAGCCTCCAGGAAACGTGTATACTGCCAGAGCCTAGCGGAGTGTAAGATTAAGTCACGTTTGCCACGTTCTAGGCTTGCTCGGCAGTTTTCGAGGCAGCTAAAGCTCGTCCAACGAGAGAGTGAGGCAGCTCCGTATCCCAACTATTTAAACTTATTTTTCATTCTCTATACCGACTTCTAGATTAATTTTTTTTTCTAGACGCTATATTCAATTATTTCGTTGGAACATTCAATGAGATCTTTATTTTTTCGTCCTTATGAACGTGAATTTCTGCCAATGAATGCTGCTGAATTTTAAGAAGTGAAGAAATTCGGCGGAATAGCGCCCCACGCAAACTTTCATTTATTGCTCACTCAATCCGAAGGGCATTAATATAAGATTTTGAATTGATAAAAGTATTAAGAAAAAGAAAAAGAAATTATGAGAGCTCTTAATATTTTTGAATAAACGTAAAAAATATTTTTTGGTTTTAATTCAATTATTGAATGGTTTTTTAAGTTGGCTTTCTCAGTGATAACGTATTATTACTATCAATCACATCTTTTTCAGCAAAAGTAATTAGTCTGTCCGTAAGTAATCAACATTTTTCAGTAGTGCAGGTTTGATTAATTCAGAATCAGGTATCATCACGGAAGGTTTGTCAAAAATCCAGTTCCAAACAAGACGTGAAAAAAGTTCTGCTGAACTGAAAAACTGAAGTTAAAAAATGTTGATCGTTGCTTGATCAGCTGCAGGTAACCATGTAGACAAAAGTAAAACGCCACCATAATTGTCAACAAAGGTGAAATGACAGTTGATAACACCCGAAGTTCTCGTAAGACAAAAAATCATTTCAGCACAATTTTTATTGAAAATTTAGAAAACAGGCGTTCAAGAATCTGTACATATTAGTAATTGTTAATGATCATTCAATCTTTCCGGCCTTCATGTATTGTCCTTTGGTGTGAAAGCAAACTCTGTTTATGTCCAAATTTTTTTTCGCACTTGTCGCATATGTAATCTTTACGACCATCATGTACTGTCTTTTGGTGTTTTATCAAATTGCTTCGAACCCCAAATATCTTACCACATTTGTCACAAGCGTAATATTTGCGACCTTCGTGTACTGTCAATTGGTGTTTAGTTAATTTCGATTTTTGTCCAAATATCGTCTCACACTCGTTGCATGCGTAATCTTTGCGACCCTCGTGTACTGCTTTTTGATGCACAAGCAAATGATGTTTATGTCCAAATTTTTTTTCGCACTTATAACATACATAATCTTTGCGACCTTCGTGGACTGTCTTTTGGTGTCTTCTCAAATTTCTTTTATCCCCGAATTTCTTATCACATTTGTCACATGCGTTATCTTTGCGACCTTCATGCACTGTACTTTGGTGGAAGAGCAAATTCCATTTTAGTCCAAATTTCTTCTCGCACTTGTCGCATGCGTAGTCTTTCCGACCTTCGTGGACTGTCATTTGGTGCCTGATCAAATCCAATTGGCGTCTACATTTCTTTTCACACTTGTCGCATGCAAAATCTTTGCGACCTTCGTGTACTGTTTTTTGATGGATGATCAAACTTGGTTTTTGTGTAAATTTTTTTTCGCATTTGTCGCATGCGTAATCTTTGCGACCCTCATGAATTGTTGTTATGTGCACGAACAAATTTCGTGCATTTCTAAATATTTTCTCGCACTTGCCACATGCAAAATCGTTGTAACCCTCTTGTACTACCTTTTGATGTTTCAACAATTCTGACTTACGTCCAAATTTCTCCTCGCACCTGTCGGATGTCAAATCTTTACGACCCTCGTGGACTCTTTTTATGTGTAGGAGCAAACTATGTTTATTTCCGAATCTCTTCGCGCACTTTTCACATAAAAAGTCTTTGAAAACTTCGTGGAATATTGTTTTGTGCTTAAGTAAAGCTGATTTATTTTCAAATTTTTTCTCGCACTTGTTGCAAGTGAAATCTTCGCGATCTTTGTGTACTAATTTTTGATGCGTCATCAAACTTGATTTTTGCACAAATTTCTTTTCGCATCTGTTACAAGTAAAATCGTTGCGGCCTTTGTGAACCGATATTTGGTGTCTATTCAAATGACTTCGAAACTCGAATTTCTTTCCGCACTTGTTGCATGCGTAATTTTTTTGGTCATTGTGCATTGTGTTTCGGTGTGTTATCATACTTGATTCTAGTGTAAATGACTCCTGACAAATATCACAAACATGTTTTTTGTCGTCTTTAACAACAATCTCGTGATCAATCAAATTATTTTCTGAGACCATTTCCTTGGATTTATCTATTTTAAGTTCTGAATTAATTGATGGATCTTTTCATTTAGTGGCACGAAAAGTGAACTAGTATTTTATTTTGGTATTATAGCTTATTTCATCGGGAAAGACAACATTCAAACTAATTTGTTCTTATTATACACATGATCAGTGTGTCGAGGAACGATGTAAAACCTGTTTGTGGTCATATTGTTTACAATTAAGGTACTGATTTATCCGTTCAGACATTTTTCTTACAATATTTGAGCCAGTTTAAAATTCGAACTTGATGACAATTATTTCCGAGAATTTTTTTGGTCTTCTAAAACTAAGTAATTGATCAAAAAATCTAAGATTCCACAATTTGCTACCCCGGTCCTCATGGCGTGATTGGCATTTCTCATAACTTGACACTGGATATAGGTGTAAAGTTTACACTGTGATCAATTTCGTCTTACGAAAGATAAGAAATGAATTCGAAATATTTTTCGATAGTAAGATACTATTATGTAGTAATTGCAGATTACCATTGGAAAGCAAGATAATTTAGCTGTTTCGAGCGGTTGAAAATGGAAGTTAGGCTTCGCGCAATCAAAGACGAATATAATGTGTCTTTGAATGGATGCTATAGATAATAGCGGTCTGTTCCTGCGAGCCGCGTTGGACGTGCGCATGCACTACTGCACGTGTGTAGAGTGACTACTACTCGGCGCAGTCAATATCTCCGGCTAAATGGAAGGAATTCAATTTGCGGTTCTCGCGTGCATACATGACCCATATCATCATCATCATCATCATCATCCTCATCATCATCATCATCAGCACCATCTTCGTCGTTGCCGCGGCGACATTGTGCGTCCGCAGGAGAGAGAGAGGGTCTTAACTCCCTAAAGCTCATTATATGATTGTTAAATACTTGAGGTCATTTGCGTTGTTTGCATACCTAGAATCTCAAGTTGGGCAGTGTTTGTTATTTTGCATGGTCAGAGCATCGTAGTAGCATGTATATTAGGGTGGTCCACTTTTTCAAAAATTTTTTTAATCTTGGGGGATCCAACGGAATCTGAAAGTTTAAGGTTTAAAATGAATTTTCCCGTAAAGTAGAGCTAAAAAAAATGATTTTAGATGGTGTCGATGGATTTTTGAAGTTTTTTTTTTGACGTAAAAAAATCGCAGCCGACAGGAGGCACTTCGATAGTTTGCCAGATTTTCTATAAAGCCATAATGGGTTTTGTGAATACATTTTCTTTTGTATTTTTTGCCGTAGAATCGAATGCCATCATTAGTTTTGGGCTATAAAAACGATTTCAGTGAAAAAATTGCGATTTTTGAATTTTTTTCTGTTGAAAAATCGAAAAATTCGTCTTTTCACGTCTGGCAAATGAACAAAAAAAATCGTAGAAGCTTTTAATCTACGGATTTAGTTAGGAAATTTCATAACGAATCGAAGCCCGTCGTCGGTTTTTGCCTACAAAATTATTTTAAGTCATAAAATTGCGATTTTCCGTAGCTATGATTACGAAAAAAATCGAAAGATGCGCCTTTTAGCGTGTTAACATACACTGAATGTAGCTGTGAGCATTTTAACATGGTTTTTAATGGGATTTTTGGCGTAGAATCGAATGGCGTTGTTACTTTTACGCTACAAATCCATTTTCAACGAGAAATCGCTCCTTTTTGAATTTTTAAACATGAAAAATGACCATTAGGCGCCAGAAAATCAACTAAATAGTCTAGTAAGTATTCAAACATGTTATTTGTCGGGATTTTTTTCGTGGTATCGAATTTTGTTGTTACTTTTACTCTTTTAATTTATTTTCAGCAACAAATTGCCTTATTTGGATCACGTTCTTTTACTTATAAAAGAAATATGATCAGATAATTTTATAAATTTTTACGTTGCCAAAAGTAGCATTTTTCGATATTTTGCGTTAGTAAAACTACAAAAAAGGCAATTTGTTGCTGAAAATAAATTAAAAGAGTAAAAGTAACAACAAAATGCGATACCACGAAAAATATCCCGACAAATAACATGTTTGAATACTTACTAGACTATTTAGTTGATTTTCTGGCGCCTAATGGTCATTTTTCATGTTTAAAAATTCAAAAAGGAGCGATTTCTCGTTGAAAATGGATTTGTAGCGTAAAAGTATCAACGCCATTCGATTCTACGCCAAAAATCCCATTAAAAACCATGTTGAAATGCTCACAGCTACATTCAGTGTATGTTAACACGCTAAAAGGCGCATCTTTCGATTTTTTTCGTAATCATAGCTACGGAAAATCGCAATTTTATGACTTAAAATAATTTTGTAGGCAAAAACCGACGACGGGCTTCGATTCGTTATGAAATTTCCTAACTAAATCCGTAGATTAAAAGCTTCTACGATTTTTTTTGTTCATTTGCCAGACGTGAAAAGACAAATTTTTCGATTTTTCAACAGAAAAAAATTCAAAAATCGCAATTTTTTCACTGAAATCGTTTTTATAGCCCAAAACTAATGATGGTATTCGATTCTACGGCAAAAAATACAAAACAAAATGTATTCACAAAACCCATTATGGCTTTATAGAAAATCTGGCAAACTATCGAAGTGCCTCCTGTCGGCTGCGATTTTTTTACGTCAAAAAAAAAACTTCAAAAATCCATCGACACCATCTAAAATCATTTTTTTTAGCTCTACTTTACGGGAAAATTCATTTTAAACCTTAAACTTTCAGATTCCGTTGGATCCCCCAAGATTAAAAAAATTTTTGAAAAAGTGGACCACCCTAATGTATATATGGCATGAAAAAGTGCATGCGTTTCCATCCTGAACATCTCATTATTTCCCCTCGTATCTTTTCACGATGTAAACCAGATTAATTTTGAAGCGTCATTCATTCAGTTTTTTTAAAATATTTTTTTACGCACTCAATATACTGTGGAGGTTTTATGTTCAGCGTTAAGTACGAGATTTGCTTTATGCTCCGTGCTCGTTTCATTGAAAGGTCCTCATTTGAGATGAAAAATTTCCTCTAATGACGACTCGCTCGCGTAGCAACTCAATACACCCAGCTTGCGCTCGGTTGAAGAAAGAGAGAGAGAGAGAGAGAGAGAGAGAGAGAGAGAGAGAGAGAGAGAAATAAATAGCCCGAAGATTCTTCGAAAAGTCTTGCGTACCCTTACTGCCGGGCTTGGTCGTTTCTTGCTCCTTCGGGCCAAAGTGTATATGAAGCTTTTGGCCAGGTCGCACGGTCGAGCTTTTATCGTGGTCACGAGCGCGTAAAATCTCGCAGCTCTTCATAATCTTTTGTTTCTCTCATAGGTACACAGCTGCGCCACGACGTCCACAACTTATGTGGCACTGCTGCGCTACGTGTACGAGCTAAAAATAGAACGAGTGTAAAATCTCAGGTGAGTATAAAGCGAAGCGAGCGCAGTGAGAAATCGGAACTGTTCGAATGTTCAGGGCGAACACACTCGCGGAAAGTAGCGGCAGCGACGAGGGCTAAAACGAGGATCGAGCTGCAGCGAGATAAAGTTTGTTAGGACGTGTAGCAGCAGCAGCAGCGCCTGGACTGCCGCACGTACTTCACGTGTGTAAGTGTTGCGCAGCAGCGACTGAGAGAGAGAGAGAGAGAGAGAGAGAAAGGTATAGAAAGGAAAAGAAAAGAAACTAATCGAAGAAGAGAAAAAGAGAAGCGGTTGCGAAAGCCCTTCATCCGAACCTTTTATTGACTTAGCTCAAGTTTCGGATTGCTTGTGCTTGTTTGCTCGCGCAATGGCCGCGCCACATGCGGATAAGACCCTTTCGTTATTTTCTTTCATCGCGCATCATCTTCGTATAAGGTCCTGTCATGAGTACTGATGGACATATGGGCGACAAGTACATACCTAGTTCACTACGAAACGTAGATTAGAACTTGTTGCAGAAAAATAAACACCTACCAGCATCGGACAATGATAGGAATAGACGAAAATTCAAATCTGAGCAAATGAGCTAGATATTCTTTTATTTACTGAAGAGTCTACATAATATTCCTACGATTGTAGCACTACATAAGTTCGCGATGCTCATTTTTCGCGGACAAGATCCCTACCAAAAATCCCCATAAGTTTCTACTCTAAAAATAATGAAAATGTGGACATACTTTGGGGTCCAGCTACACAGCGACCGAAACGAGTTGAGCTTGCAGATCTGCTGCGTATATAGCGGCCTACGATCGATCAGCGAGCGAATGAGAAAACTATGCCGAAGCTCGTCTTAAATTACGTACACGCGTGCGTGTGTATAAATGAAGTACAAAGGTAAACTAGTTAAACGTGAGAAAATTAAAGACGGTTTGAACTCCTCGAGTGAGAGAAGCTTTTGCGAGTATACGACGCGCAGGGGGGCTAGAAAACGCACAAAAGTCCTGGCAAGCGTGAAAGCGAAGAAAGACGTCGACGATGGAGTGGTACACGGCACACAAACACGGAGCACAAAACCCTCAGCCCTACAAGGCCGGGCGGCCAGTTCTCTCTCGCTCTCTCTCGCAGCACAGAAGTTGAGATTAAGTTTGGCCTGCCATATAATGACTCCGAGTGTTGTGTATACGGATCGTGTCGACGCGAGTCAGCAACAACAACAACAACAACAGCAGCACTAGCGGCAGTAGCAGCAGCAAGGCATTATTTATCCGAGCCGTATGCCGATCTGCATTGTGTCGAATAAAATTTAGCCCTGCGCGTGTATATATAACGCGCCCTCCCCCCTTGCACCGGCCGCGCGCTAACTTTCACAATTTAGCCTGCATTCGCGCACAGGTCACGCGCAGTCGGCCTCGGGAAAAGCGTGTCGAGTCGTTTAATTGTAATCGCTGCAGAAATTCAAAGTTGAAATTCAACTGTTTGACAGCTCGTGGAAACCGCGACTACTGCTGCCGCCGTCGAGGCCTTTGACAATCAGAGCTTGACGCGCACTCGCGTATATTATATATACGCGCGGTGCGGCTCCGGTTCATGGCACAGGCTGACACGCGTTTGTTTTCTCGTTGCCGTGCCTGCTGCATATTATAATATCGTAATTTGTGTAAAGGTTATATAGGGCCCAGTTCGCTTGGTGCTAACAACTCCGCGTAGCGATACGGTACAATTGTTCCTTATTACTGTTATTATTATTATTATGTTTCGCTTAGCCGCTGTTGCTACTGCTGCTGCATACGAAGCGCGCACTCGAAGCCGAGAGAAGCGAGCGAGTTTGCACGGAGTCTCGCGCGCGAGAAAAGGATGTCGTCGTCGTAATAGCTGTACAGCGTATAGGCTAGATCTGTGCATGCCCGGGGTAGAGACGGCGGGGCTATACAAGTTGAAAATTGCTCGGAAAACTATGATATAAGTAGCTGCACAGCACACGCGCACACACTCGAAGCGCGCGAGCTAGCTCTAGCTTTCTCAAGCCCGAAAGTCGAATATGGAGCTATTTTCATATGCGCCATACCCTTTCCCCCCTGCAGCCCTTGCCAGCAGCTCTCCTGTAACTTAAGCTATATACGGTACTACACGCAATTTCGAATGAAAGTTCATAAGGTGTGCTGCTGCTGCTGCTGCTGCTTCTTCTCTTGCTCCACTGTAGAGATTCGAAAATTAAACCAAGTTATCTTTGTTAGTTTTCTGCATGTGCGCCTCTTTCTCTCCAGCTTGAGCAAACGTGAGCTTGCGCGCGCCTAATACTTATAGATATTTATACAATATGTCTAGCATAAAGTTGCTACTTTGGCGGGGGCCAAGAAGTTGTAACCCGGAGCCTAGCTATGTGCAGCGTATAGAACTCGAGAGCGAGAGAGCGAGAGAGAAGGCGAGCTCTGACTGAAGGATTTACTTGGCATACCTATTATATATAATGCATGCGGCGTTTAATAAGGCCACGTATAAGATAAAGTTTGAAACGCGAGCACTTAATGCCTCGCTTATCTAGCTGAAATCGCTATACGGCGCCGCAGCACGGGCTCTCTTCCCCAAATAAAATTACCTCCAGTTCCCCCGCCGACCCTCGCCCCGAGTGCGTACCGCCGAGTGCACCATGGCCCGGTGAAAAAGGACGGGAAAATTCTCGAAGACCAAGTCGTGCGATGATGTAATATCTATCTTTCTCCCTGCGTCCGATAAAGGGATAACTTTTTGGCCGCAGCTATAATTAATAAAGCTCATATAATTTATAAAACTGAGTATTGCGTCCAGTGCATGCGTGTGGCTGCTCGATTGTTTCGTCGGAAAAGTCTGTGACGTTACGATCGGCCAACTCGTAACTCTCGCGAATCGTGCACGACTGGCCCTGTCATTACTACACAACGGAGCTTTCGCGACACTGCAGCAGTGCAGTCATACAATTCGAGTCTCGTCGTTTGAGGTCGAAGGCTGGAAAAATATATAATACCGAAGCATAAACATTGGCTCTGGCAGTACTCGCAGGGACTTTTTATCATGATGATTATTACATATATTATAGCTGTATACATATAGCTCGGGCTCGCGCCGCGCGCACCTTGTCGACGAAAGAGAGCCGATCTCGCGTGGCAGCGCTGCAAATTGAATTCGTTCGAGCGCAAACAACACACACACACACACAAATAATATCGAGCGATGATTATTGTTATTGAACGTGGCGGTGGCCATATAAAAGGCGCGCTCAGAGATCGTCGCTCGTTTTAATGAATTAGCCTCGATGCGCGTGCAGCTCTCGCGCGGTATACGGCTTCCCGCAAGCCCAAGCTCTCTTTCGCCGGGGCTCGCGCGTCCACTCGATGCCGTAGCCAAATATGGATTACTCATATATATTGTGTATATTGTGTGATCGCTCGAGCGAGTGAACCTCCAGCAGCAGCAGCCTCAGCCTCCCATTTAAATTATTTATAGAATTATAATAATAAATACGAGGAATCCTCGATGGTCGTTCTGCTGCTGCTGCATCGCCACGTCGTATACACACACACACACACGAATTACGAACGCGATACTCGCGCGCCTGGGCTTGGTTCGGACGTTGGAAATTATTCGCCGCTTTTAAAAAGAGGAAAATTCGTTAATATATCGCAGCATTATTCGTTGACGGCGCTTTTGATACGCAACACCACCCGCACGTTCGTTGGTTTATGCTCGCTGGTATTACTGTAAATTTCAAAGAACAAACGAGCCGATCGAAAGCTTTGATTCAAGATTCTCCGGAAAGAAGTCTTTTTCCTCCCTTTCGCGCGGTATAAAATGATGTTTTCTCGAAGCACTCGACACTGGCGAGCGAAGAAAAGTCGCGTATGAATCTCGAACGAAGTTAGGATCGAAGTTGGGCAAAATTTGCAAGCTCGCAGTGCAGTCGTGAGGCTATAATAGGTGAACAGCGCACGCGGTACACGAGCTGCACCGTATAGTTCTTTAGGTGTTCGAGTCACGTATGTATAGGTGCGCGCACGGAGCAACATGTAACGATTCAATCCTCTTTCTCTTTCTCTCTCTCGCTCTTCGGTACTTTTGTTTCAACGGTATCTCGTTTCTCTCTCGCGCGTTGGTTCTCGAAGCTCCGCAGTTCTGCCGCGCTGTAAGTATACGCGTACACACGCACGCACTCACACATTCTGTGCAATAGCTGTTTCAGGAAACTATAGACACACAGAGACAGACCCACGGGTACGTACGTACATAAAGCTAAAGCGAGATACGTTAGCGTAGGCGTGTGTGTATGTGTGCAGTTGATTGAATTCTAGTTATCCTTCGCGCAGTCCATGCGAGCTTGCAGCGTACATACACGCGTTGTCTATTGCAGCAGCGGCAGCGGCAACTACATGCCCGCTATATATAGCGCAGCTCTAGGAGAGCTTGGGCTGTAGCGCGCACAGCTTTGAATATAATGCAAATTATAATTAAAGTCCGACTGCGCCTGTTTCTCTCTCTCTCTGATTCTGCGAACGCGTATTATACGACTGCTCTGCGCCGCTCTGTATGTGTGTGTACCGCATATGAATCGAAATTCGAATGTGTATATAATTAGGAATAGAAGCAGTTGTGTAGCTAGTTGCCACTGCCGTCGCGGCTGCAGCATCTCTACATGCATGTCTCTCTCTCTCTCGCTCTCTGCATTCGCTGCGCGCAGGGGATAGGTATAAATGTGTATATAGGCAGCTATATAGCTATATAATACACATGCACACAACTGCGAGATTTCCAAAGCGCCTGCTAATGACATTTCTACGTTCTATATCATCGTGCGAGTAAGTCGCGAGAGCCTTTTCAAACAAGTTTTGATGAAATAACTTTTTACCGCGCTCGGGCCAGCTAGTTTCGACGTGTGCGGTATATTCGCGCGCTCGTGACAGATCCGCGCGAGCAAAACGGATTTGCTATGCCATTTAGAGCGTCGAAGGCCGATTATCCTACATATGTACCGATAGTTGAAATGCAAACGCGTTTATTTTTTTTTGAATTGCACTCAACAAGCACTCGACTCTTTATAATAAAAGGATATCACGACGGTAACAGTCGATGCTTGGTGCGAGGTTGGGTACGATAAGCATACCATTGGCGGACTCGACCACAAAAATGACGAGACGATAACGTCGTGTCGAATAGCGGCTCGTAGAGCTGACCCGGCTCGACGTCGCTTCTGCGTCGGGTTTATTAACGCGACTGTATCCGACGCAGGAGGCGGCCTAGTACAGCTGCGATTGCATATCTATATATCGTAATACGTGTAATGAAAGGAGCCTATACGCAGTCTACACACAGATCCCCGGCCGCCTCTCGTTGCAGCGCAGCAGTGGCACGTTCTCTCGCACACAGAGACGCGCAATCGACCACGAGATGATTTCTCATTACGGTCACGAATCGTAATCCATACATGTCGTGCACGGCTTACGTTATTATTACCCGCTCCTGCCCGTTCCCGAAGCCCCTTACCCTGACTCGTCGTAACTAGCTGCGGAGCAAGGCTATACGTGTGCTATATACAGACGTATCCATAGCCGAGCGAGCCTACATATATATAATACGTATACACTGATACGCACCTTCACTAACCCCGTGGCTGCTGCTCCTATGTTTTAACTCTCTGCCCGGGTTGGAAAGACGTATAACGCGTACAGCGACGAGCCATCCTCTCCTCTCCCTTCTCACCCCCGCCGCTGCCGCGCAACAGTCCCGTTTGCCTCCGCCGCTGCTTCGTCTCGGTTCCATTTGTCTAATAAAGCGACTATTTCGCGAAACTCCGAGAGAGCTAATACGATGTGCGATACTTGCCAAGAGCCTGAATATTTCATTGAAGTCGACTTACATAAGTTATAAGGTGACTTACATGTAAGTTAAAGCTCTGCGAACTGATACCCCGATCATTGCTCTAACGCTAATGAATAGAAAAAGGTGAGCATATAATTTTCTGCTCTGAATGACACGTCAAGAAATTTAAAAAAAACGCTGATACCTACGCCTCGATGCATGCTTCAAGACATAGAGAGCTTTCCTTAGCTTCGGCACCCTGTCCCGATTCTCGAGCGATCTTTGTTCAGGAGAAATCTTGAAAAGTAAGCCTTCGTCCAGGATTGGACCATTTCATAAACTTCGTATACAGTTGCGTGATAAAGAATCCTCAAGAAACTGCTACAGCTGATTAGCTTCTACTACTTATTATTGAACTTTGAAAATCAAAAACTTGCACGAGTTAGATTGATTCGGATACATACGATTACATATTCAAAAATATCAAAACTTATAAAATCCGTTAAAAATTTTATTACCATTACAAAAACTACACAACAAATTTTATTTTGTCGTATTAAAAATATAATTCTATTTTAATTAAAATCAAAGTTATAGTTACATTACATCAGTAAACGTTTTGTATTTATTTCTGCAATAGCTTATACCACTGCTTTTTTCATATCTTTTTTCGTAATTCTAGTAATTTTTTAAATTCTTTTCAAATAAAATTACAATTTTTTCTTTTGATAATGTAAAAAATTTAGCAAACATAAAATCATTGTTAACTTAAAATCATCGTTAAGTTCGAATTGTTATTCACGTTAATACTGTCAGATTAGCAGATTAATGTTGGGTAAATCCATGCTTTACTGGTATTTATATGATTGGTGAAGGACCAGATTTTACAGATGAGGCATCTGAGGTAGCTGGACGAGGCAAAAAAGTTCAGCGGATATTCATTATAGGATCCAAAAAAGTCGTTCCGGATAAAGAAGGTAGATCAATGCATAATAATCACTGCAAATATAATATAATTTATAGCAGAAAATGTTATGATTCATTTTTAAAATATTCACTCACATCATTCTAATTGATTCTGTTTGTATGTATGTCATCTTTTCGTGATTGAAAGCAATTGTTCTCAAATATGATCTTATAGTTTCTAAGTATTGAGCATCACCGAAAAAATCCTGCCAATTAAAAAAAGCTAGCCCTAGCCCCTTTTATTGTTCCATCGTTGGGTGTATGATCTTCTGGAAGTTTATGCAGTATATTATATAGCTCGATCGCTTTTTGTTCATTGCAATGGTACATGCTCGTACATTCTTCATCATTTTCATAGGGGATCAAGAGATATTCAACGCAAGCGACAACCAATATAGGCACATTCTTACGATACAAATCGATGTTTCTCATATCATCAATTGTATAATCATTAAGAACCGTTCTTTTAAACGTGTTTATTAACAATTCATCTTCTAAATTAAACCTGTTCTTGAATCTTCCCACCACCGCGATTAACATTTCCATTACAATTTCACCATCTTCTAATTGTTCTTCTGTAATGTTATGTTCAGCGATTACATGATTTCTTAAATTAATAATAAATTCTGCATTATATTTTAAATGAGCTCCACTGATAAAATTTGGCTCCATTCTTTCCTCCCATCAAATGCCCTGATCCTGACGAAACAATATATTTGAAACTATTGGATGTTTGATAAATAATATACATATTTTATTCAGAATAGATTAATTAATATTATAATCTGATGTATCAGATGCCTGAGAATAATCACGGTCCTGTCAATACTGACGCTTAAACAAACGCACAATAGGCCTAATGTCAACATCGTATTCCCGTGCTTATACATATCCTATACAATTATAAACACAACAGTCGAGGAATAAAAATATGAAAAAGAGGTAAACTTTTTTTACGAGCAAAACTATTGATCAATCATCAGAGACAAAAATAATTTCTATCAATACATCGGTGCATTTTAAATCGGGTAATGTCATTAAGGTTGCTGAAAATAAATAATAAATTGACCAGATTTTTCAAATACGATTTGACGTTTCATTTTTCCTCCTTTAAACTGAAGTTAATTATTATCAATTTTTAACTCGATAGTTTATAAGACACAAATTCAATCATGAAAAAAATGCTCGAAATCAACCATTTGATTCGCTTGTCTCTCATGAGCTATCGAGTTTACGGAAAAATGGCACGGGTTCGTTTTAATATACCATAATTATATAGGTGTATCGCGTCGCGCGTTCCGGACAGATTGGAGCTTTAAATTTTATGCGCGCGAGCTGCGGGGTGTGCGAATTAGTCTCCGGTGCTGTTCTGCTCGTGCCACGAACAGGCGCACAGGCTCGAGAGCTCGGAGTAAAATCAACCGAAAATTCGATAACAAACAAAAAATTCTATATACTTGTATATAAGAGCGCGAGCGAGCCATTATTCATTATCTATTTTGCCATGGCGCGCGCGGCGAAAGCTCAGCCGAGCAATTATCTTGTCGGTACACTCATCCGCGAAATCCGCTTGTAAAATTTATTCGGCGAGATCGTGCACACGTACACGTAGCCCATATAGTCGGGCAGGTAGTCAGGCAGGCGCACAATGTATTGGATGCGTAAAAAACAATGGGTACGCGCGTGTATAATGTTTATAATACGCAGGTCTCTCTCTCTCTGCTGCTGCGTGGGTGGATCGATCGGCCAACGCGCGGCGCAATATCGTGATTTGTCGTCAAAAGCTATAACGCACTTTCAAAGAGATCGCGCTCGAATGAATCATCGGCAGCCCAGCGGCATGTACACGCGCGAGCGCCAATATATACGATATCTTCCCGTAATAATAATCATCGTTATTATCATTGTTGTTATTATTGCTATTATTAATCTTATTGTTATTATTCACACGTGAACAGCTGCTGCGACGCGATGCAGCCGAGGGAATTTCTCTGACCGAGCAAAAACATGCGGATATATTATTGTACGTGTGCAGAGCTTGGTGTCCATCGTCGATCGAGCATCCAGTTTTTGTCTCCTACGTAAATTTGCACAGCTGTATTTTCGTTGAGTAAAATAAAATACTTGGCCTAGACGTAAATTATGAAAAATTCAAGACCAATCCATCGATGCAAGGACGTATATCGATGCTTTATACATGTAGCTTTCCGAGTACCAGGTATATATATCGAGCTTCGCACGTACCATCATGTAAATCTCGGCTACTTTTCTTCTTCGGCGTCTCTCTCTCTCTTTCCTTTTCTCGCTGCCGAATCTGTGGCGCGGCATCGGGGGTCGACTCGCGCGCGAACTGCGAACTTTTTTTATGCGTCGTTGAACTCGCGCTACTCGGCAGTCGACGCGCAAACGACGCGACACACACGACGACGACGACGAGTATAGAGTTCACTCGCTGCTTCTGCCGCTGCTACTCTAGCACATACATAGCATGTACAAGCTTATACATGTACCGTATCGCAAGTTTTCCCTCTGAATTTTATCGCGTATATACATTCGAGAGTGTACGTGTGGCAGAGCTGCAACTGCCTGTGTAACTTCTCTGTATTGACTCCGTGTATACTTTTTTTTTGCACCCCGAATCCCCGTATTTATCCGCCTCTGCACTGCTCCTTCCTTTTTTCTTCTTTTTACTTTTATTTTATACACACGGTTGAGTTGGTAAAAGTGTCGGGGATTTAAGAAATAAACTATGAACAAATACTCGTTGATAAATATTAGAACAGCAAATGAATAATATTTCCTCGGCTTGCGAGGACGCGACTCGTAAAAATGAAACAAACATCAAACTAAACAGAAACAAATATCTGTATAACAAACAAACGTTCAACGAAATTCATCGGTATTTACACGATCTCGCCGGTTCTTCGGATGCTCATCTCGCTGATCTGTAATCAGAAGATGTGAAGGGAGAGGATTCTATATACTGCTCTGCATAGATTTCGCGTAAAAGTACACTCGATTTGCATACCTGAACTTCCGGACTTGTACCGAGGGCGTACATGAGGGCGTCCGCGACGTCTGACGGATCGAGCTGAGGCACGTGCTTCAGGTGCTTGTTGACTGCCTCGTTGCGAGCGGCGATCTTCGTATTGACCAAGCCCGGATGGAGACTCTGAAAAATAAACAGAAACGATACAGTGAGTCCATGAATTCGTATGTTAAAGTTTCACAGAATCGGAAGGAGGTCAGCGTGTCAAAGGGTCAAAGAATCCGCGTCTTATAAATTATGCACCAAGTACGGGAACTCACCGTGACCCTGATGGGCAAATTGGCCAGTGAGACCTCGCGCCTCACCGTCGTTGACATGGCGCTGAGGGCGTGCTTCGTCGCTGGGTATATGTTCAATCCGTTGACGCCTATCTCCTCCAACAAGCCGGACTCTGGCACAACGAGACCCAGGATACTGTATGAAAAAAAAAATTCACAAAACAAAAAAAAAGAGCATTATTATACGAATTTCCGGTCGTCGCCGTATTATTATCATCAATTTTCTGTTAAGCTTCCCCATCCCCCGTCGCTTTCGAGAGGAGCCCGAACAAATTGACTGGTAATATTCATCGAACAATTTATGAGTTCTCTCTCTCTCTCTCTTGCCGATTGTAATCGATAACTCATAATTCCCGATAAATATTCTTTCGACGTGTACGTGACGAGATTTCATTAAAATTGCATCGATCAAGACTGCACACTCATTAGCATATGATCCAGTTTTACTAACGATGCGCCCCACTCGATATAATGTTCGTGCAGTTTTCGCCTGCACGTATCGAGAGATTACGTATGAAAAATTTGCATTCGACGATGCGCCTGGAGGTCGAATTTAATATTGAATACAGCTCACACATCCTGTGTGCATACCTGTTAATATTGAAAATGTGTCCTTCTTCCTCGCGATCGCGCAACATTTGAACGGTCCTCTGCGTGGCATTGGCCGCCGCCAAGACGTTCACTTTCAGCAGCTTCTCGAACGTCTGGCAGTTGCTGTCTGCAATCGGTACGATCGTTTCGATATAATCACTTTGTATGCGAGTGTCGAGAGAAAAAAAAATTGCTCACCAATGATCCTCGTGTAATCGTTGACGCCGGCATTGTTCACCAGAATCTGCACGCCGCCGTTAAGCCAATTTTCAGCGACGTCGAACATCTTGCGGATGTGCTCGTCGATCGTGATGTCGCACTCCAGTGGCATAAACATACCGTCGGGGCCCTTCGTCTGCGCGCAAATTCAAATGATAATAAAATACACGAGCGCGAAAAAACTGTGACGCATTCTCACGCGTACCTTGTTGTGTTCCTTGGCCGCAGGTGTCTGCTCGGCGACGTTCAGGTCCAGCCCGATGACGTTGATGCCGGCTTTGAGCAGCCGGTAGGCGATCGCCTCGCCGATACCGCCCGCGACGCCGGTCACCATGGCCGTTTTGCCTCGCCAGCGGGCCAGTCCGCGCGGGGATTGACCGAAGTGCACGGCGCGCTTGTTGCCGAGGAAAAGTGGATTTTGTCGGGCGAACGACATGTTGAACTTGAGGATGACGACGACGACGGCGCTTCGAGATAATCTCGTGCTCACTGCTTTACTGACGCGACGTAGAATTTTGGAGAATCGTAGCGAACTATCGACCGTCTATTGATAAACACTGCTCGCTACTGCGCGCGTAGTATAAGCAGCTGTTGACAAACGGATGATATTCGGTAAATATTCTCGAGACAACAATTGTCCTAGCGTTTGAATTGTATACTATTAATTCTTCATAATTCAGCTTTTCATAAGAGCAGTTGATGGGAAGTGATTAAGAAATAATTGAACAATGCATCAACTATTACGATTCACAATGATGCGAATAAATCATCAACTGCATTAAGATCGTTTTAATTAATTGTATAAAACTATATGTTTTTTACTAAACGATTTTCATCATCAATAACATTTAATTCGTTTTATCCAATCGTCATGTAATACAATTTCAACTTATGAGGCTACACGAGAAAATATTTCGGGCAAAAATTAGCCCATCAGGTGTAATTCGAGGAGCGTCGAAACTCGGATGCCATCAAGCACAGCTGTGCAGCGCAGTTCGGCTCGCTAGAGGTTAGGACATAGGACACAGGAGCACAGAGTCGCGGGGGGGAAACAGTCGGCTGCGGGTAGGGAGGCGGGGGGCCAAAGGGGGATAAAAAGTCATCTGCGACTTAGTTTAAGACTAGACAGAGGATATATATCCAGACGACTTACGCTGCAAAGCCGATTCGTTTGGTCGCCGCCGCCTCGTGTGCTGCTGCTGCTCTGGCAGCTCTCTAAGACCCGATCTCGCTTTCTTCCTCCTTTCGGAGCTATATATCCTCCTTAAATTGCTCGGAGCTCTGTGCTTTGTAGAGGAGTTTGCTTCCCAAGCCGATATGACGTGACTTGCTCTCTGTCTCTCTCTCTCGCTCTGCTGTACGACGACAACGATATATCTATGTGTGTTGCCTCTCGCTTTATACCGCTCCGATACCTATATGTATACACGTATAGTAGACAGGCACACATGAACTGTATGTGTGCGTGTGTGTACCTGTATATAGTCGGTTATAGTCTGTGTATATAGACACGAGCGTTAAGCACGCGGCAACAACAATAATAACGGCAAACGACAAAGACAACCACGACGACGAAGACGACGCCCGACGCCCGATGACTCTTCATTCTTCATCGCCCACGAGTCTATTATATCTATAAAAACTACCCCGTATACGTAACGAGGGTGAAATAAGTCGTGAGATTTAATTCGTAAAAAAATATAATAATAATAATAAATAAATGACAATATTTTTTTCTGCGTTATTGTAAAGTCATGACATTTTTCAACACTTTTGGCGCTCGGATGTAATTTTCGAGAGCCAGTTCGAAACCAGAGCCGCACTTCTTTTAATCTCTTCTCGTGCGCGCGTTGGCGCGTCCCGTGAATGAGCTTAAAAGTGACACGAATTCTCGACGCAGTTACAGCGAAAAATACTGCAGCATGTTTGTGCCATCGATTTTTATTGTGTACATCCGAGCAACAAAAGTGTATGCGAGCGAAAACGTTGGTTTCAGCTATGATATTTTTCATTGAAAAAACGGCTTATTTGGACCCGCATCGGCGTATCGACTGATTTTTCAATGATTCCAAAACTTGATTCAAAAAACTACATCAATGTGGCGCGCATTGCTTTTGTAACTCGATACACCGACCGAAATGTTACATATTTTTTTATATCCGCGTTAACAACTGTACATGAATGGCTATAAAGAAACAGCGCAACAAATTCGTTGTATACCGATGTACACCGATGTAACAACGTTTCTAACACAATTCTATTGGCAAAATTGCTGCGTGGTACGGTTGCGAGAGTGCATCGTTGCGTAAATGTTTCATTTAAAACGTTATCTATTCACCGACAGTTGAGAGCAGCAGTTTTTATATGCAAAACGCGAAACAGTCAATAGTATCGTAGCGAAAAAGCCGCGTGAATAAATCAGTCTCTCTATTCGATTAATTCGGTTAACTATAACTAATTTGCGACGTACAGAGAGGAGGACGTCGACGAAGGTCGAATTATACGAGGATTTTTCAATTTCTCGGAACGACCGGAGCTTTACAAGCTCGGGGGCGCGCGCGTTTGATATTTCATATCGTGTTCCGTGTTCGTCGAACGATTATAATGCAGCTTTGTGCGCGCGCGCCGAAACGTATCCGAAAACAATTTCGAAAGCTCGGGGAAAGTTTTGGGGGTGAAACAATTAAACGCTCGTTGGTCGATCCCGAGAATTTCTTATGCCACGCCACCGCAGAAAAGGAGCTTGCAGAGAGAGCTTGCAACAACTTCTCTTATTAGGCTGTAGCCAGGCTAGCCGCATGGTCCGGAGCAGTAGGAGGTGGGCGAGAAAGAAAATCTCTCTTTGCTACTGCGGAGTTCTTATATAGAGAATTGGGAGCACGTTGCGGTACGGCTGCCAGCGCGTTCATGGCATTGTCGGCGCAATGTGTGCGCGCGCGCGAGAAAGAGAGAGAACTAAGAGCTCGTGAAAATTCATCATTCAACCGTCAAAAAGACGTTCGGGACTCTGAGAGTGCGAGCAAGAAAGAGAGAACGAGCGAAATCCTACGAAGAAAGAGCTGCCGTATACATATATATTCTATAAAGGTTCTGGCGAGAAGTACGCCATTGGCACTAGTAGAGCGTTGGATCGTAAAGCAGCAGCAGCAGCAGCTCACGGCAGGCACCTATACCGTGACTACTCTCACTCCCCGCGTGCTAGAAGTCACTTGGCTGTGAAAATGGGAGCTGAGAGCAAAAGAGAGCCAGACCCTCTCTCTCTCTCTTTCTCTCTCTGTATATAAGGCTCCCGGGCCGTTTAACCCCCTTCACACTTGCGCGAGAGCTTTTATTCGCAGTTATTTTTGCGGTTTGTCTCGAGGATAGACGACGCACTTTTCACCTGATTATCCTCCCTCGTGCACGGCAGGCCGCAAGCTCGTTAAAAAAAAAAAGGATAGAGAGAAATGACAACTCGTCGTCGTCCTTGTGCGCGAATATACTCGTGCCGCTGAGGGTGTTATTTTTTTCAGCCCTCGTGAATTTTGAAATTTCTCTCTCTCTCTCTCTCTCTCTCTCTCTCTCTTGCTCCTACACTCGAGCCTCCTGCACAGTGCGAATTAAAAATTTCCAAGCGACGCTGTAGGTGCGGGGTGACTGAGAGCCCTTCGTTTGACTGCGTGTGCGGCGCGTTTTATCAGCCGCAGCAACAGCTGCTGTTATATATGTACGTAGCTCGAGCTGAGCTTTCTGTGGTCCTCGCGAGCATGCTGAATCGTCGTCGTCCATCGCTTGGCGGCACAAGACAGAGAGCATCGAGAGGATGGCTGCGTACATATATAGGTCCACGAGCCCGGGCGAGAAAGAGAGAGAGAGAGAGAGAGATTATCGATTGGCCAAGCCATTGGATTTGGAATTCAACTGGCAGCTGCAGAAGTGCCAAACGTTTCTCGTGCAGCACCTAGTGCCCGTGTGGCCCTGCACACACACACACACACACACACACACACACACACACTGACACATAGCTCGAGTCTACACACGCACATTGGCTTTTCTCGCTCGCGAGAGCAAGCCCCAACCCGGGTCTGAAAGCTAGAGAGTGCGGAGCGCGCGGTATAGAGATAGCATTGCAAGCTGCACACGAGCTTTCGTATATACATATACGCGCCTAGGCCAGCTAACAAATGGGATGTTTGTCCGGCAAATACCCAAGCGCGAAGAGAGAGAGCGACTCTTTGAGCTTTGCTGACTCGGAATTGTGAATCACGATTCACACGCTTTCTTCCTCACTCTCTCTCTCTCTCTCTCTCTCTCTCTGTGTATCTCTCTATCCCCATTTCCCCCGACTCTTTTTTTTTCTTCTTCTATTCCAGTCTTCCGCAGCGCGTTCGGCGGCCTGCACAGAGACCGTATACATATAAAATACGCGGGCTCCTCTACAGAGAGAGTGAGTGAGAGCTTTACCGCGCCTATCTCTGTACCTCAATACTACTTACTCCTTTTACGCCGCAGCGCTTCTTCGCGCTTCTGTGAGTCTGTCTGGCTGTGTGTGTGTGTGGGAGCGAAAGAGTACACTCGCTCTCGCGCGCTCGATCCTCGAGTCATACTCTTTGATGTTTTCGATACTCGCGCGCTCGAATAAAAGAGCTATTGGCCACCGGATTCCAGAGAGAGGTGAGAGGAGAGAACGAGTCAGATTGCGTATTGTTTCCTTCTTTTCTTTGTTTCTTCTGTACCTTCGGCTGTGTATCGCTATTTGCCCTGGCATACGTAATTTTTGGCTGCTGTGTACCGTCGATCGGCACCCGAAATTCATCCTGGCTCCAGCCGCAATAAAAGTTATTTGCTCGAGATCCTCGACAGATAATATAACTGTGAAAGTAAATCACGACGTTTAAACAATTTCTTAACTTTTAAACATTGCTCGATCAATTATCTTCGGCTTCCTCAAGTATAGGAATTACAATCCCTAATGATCGATCAGATCGTGGAGAACGTGCGCGTAATTTTGAATGAATTCTCTCGCATATTTTCCAATGTATAAAATGAGGCGGAAACACACGAGTCGACGATATGTGTGTCTGCGCGTCGCTGGTGTGTATTGTGTCTCGATTCCAGGAGCAAAAAAAGCCAAAGTCGTTGGGGAAGAAAAAGAGTCATTATTCGTTACGCGCGCGACAAGCTGCAGCCAGGCCAAGCAGCCGCAATAACGGCGAAACTTTATTAATCCCCAACTATCATTTATTTAGCTAGCACCGCAGGTAATTACCAGAGACCGGAGAGAAGAGCTGCTACTGCAGTCGGTATCTATATAGATACTTCAGTACACGTATATAGCCAACACTGTGTGTCGCTTGCGTATATAGATATATATAGTAGAGCAATACGAGGGATGGAGAAAACGCGCGAAACAGCAGCAGGCAGTAGCAGCTACATACCTGCAGCAAGTTGGCAGCGGCGTCGTTGGGTGCTTTGGGCAATAATATCAGTGTGTGTGTGTGTGGCGGTGGCGGTGCTTATAGCAGCCCGAGGATTGACCTTTTCGGCAAAGCAATTCGGCCGGAAGCGAAGTTTTAATTAGTCCCTTATCCCAATACGTCCCGAGCTATATACGTATATAGTATCGCGAGAGAGCGAGAGAGAGAGACAGAGGGAAAGCTTAGAGTCGCGGTATGGGCACGCCTGAAACATGTCCCGATATACTCCTCCGACATTGACAAACTGCTGTTTGCAGTATATCTCGCTATACATTTTCCGGCTCTGCATTTATATACATCGACACGGAAGTTACCCATA
This sequence comes from Trichogramma pretiosum, assembly GCF_000599845.2. Classification (NCBI taxonomy): domain Eukaryota; kingdom Metazoa; phylum Arthropoda; class Insecta; order Hymenoptera; family Trichogrammatidae; genus Trichogramma; species Trichogramma pretiosum. The sequence continues at coordinate 510,438 of NW_019641650.1, read as the reverse complement.
ATCTTCAACAATCGTGCAAGGATAAACGATCATAAACAGCTAAACTTGTCATCCTCGATGGCGCTCAATTTTTTTTAAACTCATCGCGCGGCTCTGATCGATGTCAAATTTTCATAGATCCCTCGCTGCACCCGCAACAGCAACAAATTCAACTCGTGCATACATACGGTAACGTCTTACTATGTAGCCCGGTGACTACATATTACGGCGTCGTCGCACAGGATGCCCTGCATACGATGCAGCAGAGTTCAGCCGCGCTTATCGCACAAGCTGCGAGCGAGATGCCGCGCAAACGACGATCTAGAAGCTGTCTCTCAGATTATTATGATGTATACGCGAGCTCGGAACACATAAACACGAGTTCACGCGAGATGCTGATGGCGCTTTTTTTTGCGCCACGTCGTCTTTCCACGCGAGATGAGGTCGTAGAGAGAGAGAGAGAGAGAGAGAGAGAGAGAGACAGAGTCCCCGGAAAATTTTCCCAAGATTTCGACCTTGTTTTTGGCCTGGCTAAATTTAGATTTATCGTTCTGGACATTTTTCGCGCTCGCTCGTTCTAACATTTGCATGGAGCAGGAGCGAGCCGGGGGCTTCCCCCGTATATACCGTACCTACTATATAGCCGCGCATGTAGCGAAGAGCTTGCAGAGCCTCGACGAGGCTGCGCACGGGCCATTTGTTTATCGCGTCTTCTTCCTTCCTCGCAGCCGCACCGCCGCCACCGCCTTCGCTTTTATATTTATACACTTATTATTTTCCTTGCTATCATCCATTACTCCTCTGCTCTCTCTCTCTCTCAAATGTACCTGCGAGTCTTATCTGTTCGCGACACGATACCTAAACCCCTGCCTCTCCTCTTGGTTTTTCCCGATGAATTTTTTTTTTTTTTTGTATGACACTCGCTTTTCTCTCTTTTGTTCGTACCTTTTTCGCGCACCGGCTCCAGCTGACGTTGCGTCTGATCAATTTCAAGACTTTTTTTCAGAGGCTTTCAAGCCGGTAAAGAGTGACCTTCAGCGTGTCTATATACGGCACTTGTAAAAATTAGCACGGAGTTTCCGAAGCAACGAATTTTAGTGAGGCATTGTCGTGCAGCAACATCGATTTTACCACGTATTTGGTAAACAATCGATTAAAGATTCGTCACAGAAAAGCAACATCTACTGTGGCGCGCTCAAGTTCAATTCTATTGCCGAGCATAAGTTGAAATAAAAAAAGCCTCTAGCCTCAGTGGTGAAGGTGGTGGCAAGGCGATCGCGCTTTGCTTTCCACTCTCTACGCTGGGCCGTCAGCGTAGCTATATACACATCTGTGGTGTTTGTACGCCAATGGTTTGGATGCGCGGCGCTCTACTGCTGCTGCTGCTAGTAGTCTTATTGCCTCATGAATATGTAAAGCAGTCGAGTCGCTCGCCGCGTGAAACTGCTCTCGAGCTGTTGGCGGATCGGAGCTCGCTGCTCTCGACGTCGTTGTCGTCGTCCTCGTCCCGATGTATCTCCGTCTCTTTCTCTCTCTCTCTCTCTCTCTCTCTGGCGCGCGCACCTATATACACGATGTCTCTGCAGCCAAGGATAATTAACGAGCCACAAGCTAAAATAATTTGCACAGATGCGCGGAGCCCGCAGGAGTAAAGAGAGAGAAAGAGAGCCCCGTAACCATGAGAGCTCAGCTACCCAAGAGGGATGTAGCATAAGCAGAGACTGGACGCCCGAACGGTTGTGATAAAAGGGACGGCAAAGTAATAATGGATGTGCGGCTGAACAATAAGCAGAGAGAGAAAGAGAGAGAGAGAGAGAGAGAGAGAGAGAGAGAGAGAGTGAGAAATTTATTGGCTAGATGCTAATCTCCGTGCGCTCCTCGGACACTCCAAGTTGAGCTGCACCAGATCAGCGAGTGACATCGAAGCGAACGTCTCGAGCTCTTGGCTCGCGTTAAAAAAAATTATTTGCTCAAGGCACCATTGATAGTATATTTTGCACCTAGGGAGTGAAAATTGGAAAGTCTCAGAGCACGTGCAATTGATCATCCGAGGCGAAGCCGAGGCTGATAATCACGTGCTCTGAGACTTTCTTTTTTCGCTACATAGGTGCAAATACAATTTTTTGTGAATCCCCCAGCCTAAAGTAACATTTTGGTTTTGCTCAGCGAGAGTAAAATGTTACTTTAGGTTGGGGTAGCACAAAAAAATATTTACATTACAATAATTGTGAAAGTGAAGGAAGTTTTTTCTCTCGAATGGTTGGATACTTCCATTTTTTAAGTCAATAAATTTTTTTGTTCACGTGTAATGGTTGAGGACATGAGGCGAGAGTGAGGGGAGAGCTTGGTGGGGCGACTACCGATTTCTGTGACTTACGTGTCGTTGCTTTTGTTCAAATCAGTTTAGTAATTAGCCAACTCAGAGCTAATAAGCAACTAATTCCTCTGCTCAGAGTCGCCCTCGCAAGCTCTCGTCTCGGTCTCGGCTCACCGCTGTGGAGCCCAACTAGACGCAGGCACATACTTATCTTTTATTAGTTTCAATAATAAAGTTACATTCGTTACTAAAAAGCTAATCACGAGTACGAGATTTGATTTTACGCAACACCCAAGTCCGACTCGTGAGTTAATTATAAACAAAAACATTTTTATTGTAATTTTTTATGACTTATATTGACGTATACTGCTCTTATATAGTAATTTGTAGCTATTTTAACACTTACGAGATCTGGATACGCCATCTAGGAATACGTTTAAAAGTACAAATAACTTCTTATATTCGATGACAAGAACAAATTATATACTTTTTTTTTAAATATTAATTAAATCGATTTAATTTCTGTAACTTTACTTAGTTGAATCAATTAATAATCACAATACTAGACAAATAATTTAGTTTTTGATTACAACATACATTTTGTTATCAATAAACCCACATTTCAATTAAATTTCTTCAATTTATCCGAAGAAGGTAAATGATCGAACATAAAAAATTATATTAATTCAAAATTTTTCATAGCTGTCATTGAAATTTTATTATTAAAACTTTTTTGTGCTTTTATAATCTTGTAACGTTAATATTGTTGTTTTCGATCTCGCATGCAATTCTTCACATGTTATTGGATTTAAAAAGATTTTTTGAACACCTGTTTAGACGCAAAATTTATTGTCTTTGAAGAATCCCGGTTTAAAGTTACAATTGGGCATGCATGGAAGGAGGTGAGACCGATTAAAGAATGCAAAAATTTTTACAATAATTTCTCGCAATGTGATAACGTAAATATGATTCTTACGCTAAGAGTAACTTGAGGAATTTTCATAGAATTTGAAAAACGAGCGAGCAGGCTCGTACAGCTCTCTAGAACTCCAGTCAATCGCAGCAGCTCGAGTTTTTCACGGATTCCCAAAACGCCTACAAAACATTCACTTCAAAAAGGCTCTACAATCAATTGCGGTACAGATTCAAGGAGCTCGAGGCAAGTGCCATTACCAGCCCAATTCACGACCAATATATACACAAAACTCACACAATAAAAGGTTCGCCTGCGTAGCTAAATTCGAATTACACGCGCGACTTGCCACCTCGTGTCCTGGTGCAAAACGCGTACATAACATAATATAGTAGCAGCAGCGTGCACACAGGTATTAAATCGAATTCTATCGTGGGCGCAGCGTGTGCAGAGAGAGAGAGAGAGAGAGCGCGATGGTGCTGGTGGCCAAGGCGATGATACGTGGGGCGTCGGGTACGCACCCCAGCAACAGCAGCAGCAGCAGCAGCAGCAGCTGTGGCACGACTCTCGGGCTATAATTATGAAATTCTCTCTGCGCTCGTTAAGCCTGCAGCCGCTGAAAGCAATGCCCGCGAAAGCGACTCGACAACGCGACATACATTATATCGGCTCGTCGCTCGCTCGCTCGTGCGCCGCGCGAAGCTCGTATTATAGACGCGTGCGCGCCACACGCACAAGTACACAGAAAAATAGTTGCGCGCGCGCGAGCTGCAACGGCAAGCCATTAATTTTGCTCATCCAACGCGGCCAGGATCTCGCACGTATGTTATGTATATATGGGTAAAAACGCGAGTAATGCCCCAGCGCCACGCGCGGGCAGCGAAAACGACCGGATTGCTTAGTTTTCAATTCGCTCGCAAGGGGTTGAATAAAATTCAGAAAAATAAACCAACATAGGTTTTCGATAGCATTTTACCTCGGCTTTCTACTGGTGAGGTCAAAAATGCAAAAAATGCCTCCATAACCTCAAAAAATGGACTTGAAGATAAAACACGCTGTAACTTCCAGAGTTCAACTCCGGGACTTTTTTGATTTTCTCGAGCGGTGAAGAGGGAAAGAGCTCGTGGTCGGCCGTTTTCGAGCGCCGCGGCCTGTTTTTTCGCTACACTATACGTTTCTTTATCTTTCACGCATTAGGCTTTAGCCATAAAAATAAACAAATACATGTTTTTCATGTATTTTTTCCTAATCTTTTCAATGGTACAATTAGTTTTTGGAAAAATTGCTTTGTTTGGCAAATAAATCGAAAATAATGAAATTATTAATTACTCGCGTTTTTACCCATATACGCTCAACTCTATGGGCAAATTCCAGTTTCACGTGCATATATACGTGCGCTTAACTCGTATGAACGGCCGAGCTGCTGCTGCGACTCGAGAGCGCAAGCAAGCGGGTATATGCCTGGGCGGATAATAACGCGTGTTATACCGCGCGCCAAGTCGCGAAACGATATGAGAAAAGTTGAAATACCCCCGTGTAGAATTATGGTGCAGCGGACCTGGTGGAGAAAGAAGAAACCTATTAAATAACATTGATCATGATTATTCGTAGTTTTTGTTTTTCTCCTTGAATAATGCATGGATTTGGATGAAACTCGACCACAATGTTAATGAGTGTATTAGAAATGTGCGTTAATTCGATTATTTGCGAATAACATTTCCAATTTTTCAGACTGAACATAAATATAACTAGGTAGATGGTGTTACCGATTGAGCATAGCATTTCACATCATGTATAGAGGACCGACCCTTAAGGAGTTTCGCAAAGTGTGCACGTAAGTACCTAATTATTTTTATTAATTAACTTGATATCACGACAATAATTAGTGCTGAAAATAATATTATATTTTGACTTCAATTCAATTTCATTTCGATTTTTTTTATTTTTTTGGTTTATTACAGCTTCTGGGAATATCGGTCGGCGAGGGAGCTCAAACGGCGACCAAAATCTTCGGAGTTTGCGTATTTTTTCGACGAAGACGTGCAGGCGATCAAAGAAACGTCTAAAATGTATTTCGAAATGATTTACAGTCAAGGAAAATCGGAGTACACAATCTTTAGCGAGCTGCTGGACCTCATAGAAAGGGATGATGTGCTGATCGAAAATGAGGAAAAGCGAGTGTCATGTAAGTATTTTTATGTTATATTATTTTCCATTTGCATTTCAAAACTTCGTCGTTTAACAGGGAGAGACGTACGAGACATTTTTCATTTTTACTATGGTAAGAATTATAACGATTTGAGAGACGGAACGGATGGGTGTTTCCACATTCCATATCTGACCGATTCAGATAGGGAGGAATAAAATTGGACGACATACCGTATTTTAAGAAACTTACCGACTCCATGCCGCGTAGGCTTGCCAAAATTATAGAACAAGGAGGAGGACCCATCAATTATTGATTAAAAAATACTTATTTTTTCAATTTAAATGAACATTGTTTATTAGTATTAAAAAATTGAATTTTTTGATTTTAGGCTCTAGATGCTGATGAGAAGAAGTTAAAATGCCATCAAATAATTATAAAAAAACGTTTTCTCCCTTACGAAAAGTAAGAAATCAGTTGAAGACTATAAAAAAGGGACATCAAGACGAAAAAAATTTTGCCAACTATATAATGATTGGCATGCACGAAGCAGATCTGCTGCAATGGGCATTATTTTAAGAAAATTATTAATCAACGATGATTTGTTTCCGAGCCTTGGGGATAAAGAATATTTTCTGAAAATTACAGTGATGAATTCAGTTACACGTACTTACATGGAGCATGCTTGGCAGACCTTGAGAGCGCAGTGATCTTTTTCTTAAACAAAGGCGTAGACGTCAATCTCGATACATACACGTGTTCGCCGCTACACATTGCCGTCCAATTTAGGCATTATAATGGCGTCAAAACATTATTGTCGCGTGGAGCCAAGCCGAATCAGTTGGACCACGAAAAATCGACGCCTCTGCATGCGTTGACGTGGCTTAATCTCTGCGAGTGCGTTTCTGGATTGACCTGCTGCGATAGAAGACATCCAGCTGAAGAGATAGTTGAAATTTTAATTGAGCGAACATAGAGGCCCGCAATAGTCACGGAGACACCCCTGCGAGTATGAGCAGTTTGAATAAGGACCGAATGTGGTGTTCGGATTTTACGTCACTGGAAATGAAGTGCTACCCATTAATATTGAACATTATCGAAATAGTGAAATTATTGCAATCAAATGAATACGATTTTGACTTTCTCACTAAACTGAGAATAATGAAATGTTGGATAAAAGTTATAGGAAACAACGACTTCGAACGAATGATTGCTGACGATGATGGTTCAGAAACTGAACGTCAAAAAAAATTCTTCGTTCAGATTTTATCTATGTACACGAAGAATTTAACTTTTATATGAAACCAGAAACCAAACAATTTTTGGTTGAACGACATGAAAAATTAAAATCAGAAGTTTTGAAAATCTCGTTCGACTACGAACTAGACGAATCTCAAATTGTAGAGTGGAATGAACAAATTGAAAAAAAAATAAAACATTATGATAAGCGAAAACTTCTCGCTTTATCAACTCTGTCATATGAGTTATAGCGAGGGTTACTCGGTATTGAAAAAAATTGAGAATTGGCGTGTGCCAGTATTAAGTGATTTAGAATGTGATTACATCAGTCTCATTGTAAAAAGACACATTGCAAACATTTTAGTAAGGTCATGGACTATGAACATGGAATTGCTTGCAGCCGATCTTTTTATGACCGGTTATTACGGTACATTTTTACCATACGTTCCGAACCGTGAAGTAGCCAAACATTTTAATACTGAAGAACTATTTAAATTGTTCGAACAAGTAGATGAAGATGATTCAAAAAAGTTCTTGTAAATGAGACCAGTATTAAGGCATATGTAATGTATATCTGTACATGATTTTTATGTAATACATATAATGCCTGATTGTATCATTTCTTGTATGTGTGAGCTTCGCATAATGTGATATATTTATATAATATAATGCATGATGTTATATTTTTTGTATTTGCGAGCTTACTAAAATAAAATAAATAAAATTAAAGATTTAAACAGCTTCCTAATTTATGAAATTACCACCATTAACTTTATTTTGCTGATTAAATTCCCTCGAGCTTTGGTAGTATCAAATTGTTGTTGGGGTGAAACGAATTTGAGAAAAAAAGTTGAGATAATGGCGTGAGCCATGTATGTATGTGGTCTGTGCATGACAATTTTCATTATTTATCAATACCTCTGTTTCGTATTACCCTTAAGTTTTTGAGACAAGATCGTGTTTATTACATAACGTATAGACATTTTAAATGGCGAACTGGATGCCGTTCGGAGACTGTAATCAACGACGTAGAGTCATTAATTACATCGTTGCTCGATCGATCTCTTCATCGAAAAACTTTATAACATATATAGTTGTCGCTGAGCGACAATCGTTTATTCTATTTCTTTTCTCTACTTATAAAAAAGAGATGGACCTCAAAGTGAAGCATCGAAAAACGACGTCTGATTGGCTGACACTGACGACAACACCCCACGTGAGCCGACTCGATACGAGCATCTGCGTTGCTAACTGTCTTAATTTTGACGCGCGCGAAGCGCGTTTGAAACTTATTACTATTTGTGAATCTTAAATTAATCTCAAAACCCGAATAAAAAGTTAATACGCGCGAAGCGCGTTTAAATCATCTAGTAGCATATAATTAATAATTGGCGCGCATCCAAGTTTATAAGTACACGTACATCGTGTATATGATAATGTATCTTGAAACGTCTCTAATAAGCGCACGCGAATGTAGTTGCACGCGGCGAACAATGCGCGAGGGAAAATCCTTAACGACAGCGACGAGCGAGCGAAAATATGTGCGGATATCAGCTGTTCGTGCTCGCTCCTCCTGATCCGCGCATGTGACGTATGTCGCGACGGCACATTACATATTCCAGCGCGCAATACATATAAATACCGTACGCGACTCGGGAGTCGATATTATAATGCAATGCGTGGCACGTGATGCTCGTTCGTGATTATGCAAATGTCAACTAGGAAAACACCATATCATCGAGCGCTATACTCGGGCGTCGCGACGCGCGCGCAAAAAGTGCTATTGAGCGATCGACCTCGATCTGTGTATACGAGCGTCTATATATTAATCATATCTGCACGCTCGTCGAGCATAATACCTTACGTACGTTAAGTTTGCTATCTTTTTTCGCGCGTCTTCTCTGTTTCGTCGCGCGCGCGCGCTGAGTTTTTATGGAAAATTTCCCCGTCACCCTCCTACTCCTTTGTTTTCCCTTTCTGAGTCATATGAAATGTATGAAAACGATATAAGAGCCACCACCGCTTCTAATTTAAGCTCGGAGATATCTGCATGCGCGCAAGAATACGCGACGTACCATAAAGTCGTCGTTGGAGTCGTCGGAGTCGAGCTCGAGAAGCCGACGATCGTTAAATTCTCAGTGGCCGTGTCATTACGACTCCGCAGCGATCCGCAGCGCAGGAGCTCGAGCTTAATAAGAATGTATATGACTTTTATCGAGTCGCAGTTCGTCAAAGCTTCTCTCTATGCTCACGTATATATATCATATACTGTCACTAGCATCATACACGCACACTCTCTCTTTTGCTAGGATCCTCGGCTGCTGGTGCGCGCCTACCTCTACTACAGCTCGAGACCTCCCCGGTCAATTTGCCTAATGGAGGACGGCCTCGACGTTGAGCGACTTCTAATATAGCTGACCGACCATCAACCAATTACTCTCTCTCTCTCTCTCTCTCTGTCTCCTCTGCTCTGCGCTCTGACTGAGGCAGCAACAACGAGCTTGTACGCGACCCGCAAGGTCAGAAGCCCATGGAGCAATGAACATCGCGTAAGCATCGATGCTATCTTTACTTTATATGTGTGTGTATGTGTGTGTGTGTGCGAGGGAGAAGCTACCTTTGGATCGTTAGTCACTCCATCCGTTATCCACCGTCGTGTACGTTATATACGGGAGCATATAATATAGATGCAAAACCGACGTTATATACATCTTGACCAGATCATAACGAAGCCGGTAGAGAGAGAGAGAGAGAGAGAGAGAACTTGGCGTGGCTCTCAAGATCCGCATTCTGATACTCCAGAATCATGCGGCGATCTGGCCAAATTTATATACTTCCCTTTGAACATAAAAAATCACGGTCCTCACCCACAGTCAGGCTCATTCTCTTACGAATCAAAGCATATACTTCATCCGATGTAATTGAAATACAACTTGTGCAAGGAACGAATCCAAGTTCCTCGTAGTCTCGAGGGCGTTGATTGCTTTTACGAGCAGAGAATGGGATTATGCACGCGGCTCGGCCTGTGTGTGCGCGTGTGTGCAGCTAGCCTCGGAAAAATATACATGTATACAAATGACTCAAGCCGTGTATACGTTATCAAGTTGATTGTCCTGGATGAAACAGCCACACGGGTTTTGGGAGCTCGCTCGCTCGCTGGTCGGGCCAAGTTTACGCCAAATGAATATTCAATGGGTCCTTGAGCGCGCGTAACGGTTGCAGCGTACGCTGCGCCGCCGGTCCCGGCCGCTAGAACTCTCGGTACGATCGTGGACTGTATACAGCAGCACCGGCACTCGCAAGCTGTGTAGTCCAACTATAATACCCCCAATGCGCAAATGGCTTTTATTATGTGTAGACGCGGGCACATGTGATTATTGCGACTCGAGTCGTCGTGTACAGTATCTATGAGCGCAATCGTGCTCGCGAATTCATCGAGAGAGAGAGAGAGAGAGAGAGAGAGAGAGAAGCTCGTTATCTGTAGCTGCTTTCTTGTTCGGGTTACGTCTCAGTAGTAGTACTACTAGGGTAGTAGTAGTAGTATAGTAGTAGCACCGAGGCAAGAAAAAAAGCTCTCCGACAGCAGCAGCGGCAGCAGCTCGGGCAAAAGTAATGATAAGTTATTTTGCCTTCATTTTTTTCGTTACGGTCCGTGTATAAAACGTAAGGGAGTGCGCGCGCGTGATCCGTGTAATCCGCTTTTCCGCGCGCGAGCTTTATACGTGTATCTGTATACGTATTCCTAGGGTACGAGTCTATTCGTATATGTGTATGTGTGTGTATACATAAGGTAAAAGCAAGCAGCCTCGGGCCATTGCACCTACTATTCTCGCTCTTGCTCTCTCTCTCTCTCGCTCTCTGCAAGCGCGCAAAATCATATTATATTCGCGTGGAATAATAAACTGATAGACGGCTGCGCGCGCCCGCTTTAACGCACTGCTCAGGCGTCTACACACACATACAGATACAGCAGTATACGCAGTTACCTTAGCCGTGCGTATACCTTATGTACAGCTACAACCTGCGCGATATTATGAATTTTTTACATTTATCAACTCGACTTTTCTACTTTTTAGTACATGATATATTGCGCGCGCGCAAGCGTGCGGGCATGGCTATGCGTGGCGAGCCCGAGCGCTTCAAGAAAAACAATTTATTTTTAATGCCGTTTTTTCGAGTGATCAAAACGTTTTTTTTTTGCGCTCGGGCTCGCTTACAACTTGTACTTGCCGTACTAGCCTTCGAGGTACAATGTCGGGGGCAGCAGCAGAAACAGCAATTGCACAATTTTCAACAAAAAATTAATTAACAAAAGTGAAAATGCAAGAGGGAAAAAATTATATCCACCGCTGAGAAAGTACGCGCGTAGAGCCCAGATACCTTTTTGTAAATCCAGCCCTTTTAATTATTCACTGTGAAAGGTTGCTTTTGTTTAGCTCACTATATGTATGCGTACGTATTTTTGATTTTTTCTCACGAAAACAAAACGCGCGGGCGCACGCAATTTCCGGAGTCAGGGCAAAAGTCAATTAGTCATTTCCTCGGCCGCGCGGCGCAATGGCGGCGACGCAGCCTCGAGAGTTGTGTGTTCGATAAGACGCGCGTTCAAATAAATTTGCCAAGCGCGCGCTAGCTCGCTCGCTCGCTGTAAATCCAATTAAAGGGGCTAATAAATAGCGGGACTTTTCGTAATATTATGTAAGCGCACACAAGATCCTCGTTTGTATAAGTTTGCATAAGATGAGCGGCAGCAGCACAAGCAGTACACAGCAGCAGCAAGTGTCTGCGGGGGTGGAAAGCTGCTGCTACTGCTGTGCGTCGTTATATGCTTGCTCGCAGGCAGTGGCGGTGGCGGCAGGCAATCCCATATACTTGGAAAATCGCTCATTGAAACTTCAGAACGTTAGCAATTTAATAACCAATATTGTTCCCCGTCATCAAGAGGCGCTCCTCTCTCCTCGAGCGCCGTTCAATCCACGTGTACACACACGTTAGATTCCCTTTTGCGAAGCTTGAGCTCTCTCTCTCTCTCGCTCACTCCTCGTTTAGCTCCTCATCCGGCTGGAAGCTTTTCTATGCTCGTTTTTCCGCGTTGCTGCAAGCTCTCTTGGCGCTTGGCAATTTATGCCAGCTGCAACGCGCGCGCCCGCTCGTACTTCCTCGTATAGCTCCAGAGACTCTCCCTTTTGCTCTCGTCGCTTTATAATAGTTATATTTATAATCTATATAACGCACGCATAACCGGTCACGAGCTGCTGCAGCTACACGTACTCATATTCTACGCTTCGTAAATAAGTCGAGTTCGATCGTATATCCCGGTACGACGCTCGGCGTGCAAGCTCTTTGAGCAAAGACTTTGATTACGCGCGCAACACAGCAGCCCGGAGATTGTCCGCCGCGCTTCGCATCGTTGAGGCAACACGAACATCTGCAGCTTTACGAGACGCGCGCGCGAGAGTGTCGTGTGTTGTACTATCGGCGTTTTAAAAATAACTAATTGGCATGGTGCGTGAGTAGCTATATAAGAGCCCGTCAATGAAAAGAAGTGCAAAAGAGCCAGAGAGAGATAGAGAGAGGGAGAGAGAGACTCGAGTGAGCGACTCGGAAATCTTGTTTGAAACTTGTTGAATAGAGGAAATGATCGAGTTGTCTAGCGCGTAAAGCTATAGGCACACTACCACCGCACACAGCAGTGAGCAGCTATCTGACATTGCTGCCATTACTCCCTCCACTGCGCTGTGTTGCCTCACTCTGTCTATGATGCATCTGTGTGTCTATCTGTATATGTGAGCGCGGCTCAAACTTGTTTTCAAATTTCATTTAATAACCAACTCTGCACTATCGCCGGTGTGTATCGTCTTATATATATTATACGCTCGAGCCCCGTGGCTTTATTGGATTTCAATGGCACTCTCTTTCTCCCCACCTCTCTCTTTCTCTCTTTGCGGGTGCGCGACGAAACAATAAAATAATAAATAAATATAATCGTTGGTCTTAGCTTGGACAATGGACACGTATGGTTCATCTAATTACCCGGTTATAGTACATTATAACTTTTCTCTCTTTTTTTTTCAAATTCATTGTTTCGTTAAAACCGAATGAATGGGGTAGCTGAATCGAGGTCAGGTCAGGTGAAGAAAAAAAAACCAGCCCTCGTTCCCGCGTGCAGAGAGCGAGACAGAGAAAAAGCGTCGCGGCTCGTACGTGTACACCGCGCTCGCATGCACGCGGTGCAGCAGTTCTAAGGACAAACACATTTTGTGCGTGGCCTCGAAAGCTCGCGCGCAGCGGCGCATTCTCTCCTTCTCTCTCTCTCTCTCCCTTGTGCTTTATAGCCTAAAGGAGGCTGCTGCAATGCCGTCGCTGTTCTCTCGTGCCTAGCCTGTATGTTCTTGCGTTTGTGTGTGTGTGTGTGTGTGTGTGTGTGTGAGTGCGCGTCTGTACATATTCGTGAACGCGAGCAAAGTTTTTCCACGCGAATGAAAGATAAATAGTGCGCGCATGGCCCTCAGGCAGTCAAGCAGCAGTAGCAGTAGCAGCAGCAGCAGCAGCAGCAGCAGCAGTCCATGCGTTCAAGCATGCACCTTCTCATTTTCCACTTTTGCCGAGCAATTTGCTTTAAGCGCTTTTGTACTCTCCGCCTCGGCTCTTTCTCTATGCGTATGTGTGTGTAGATGTATGCGCGCGTATAATGCGCCGCGCATATATGTTTTCGTCTACGCGAGCGCAACTTTGCTTCACTCACCCTCCCCTACCTCTCCCTCTGCTTCTGCCTCTGTGTGTGCAACTGCACACGACTCCGGCGTACTATTAGCGAATGCCTATATTTACTCGGATTATTCAAATAACGTTTTAGTCATTATGGACGCGCGCGAGCGCATATTATAATCCTTTTAAAGCTATTTGAATGCGATCAATATATCGTATAAGATTTCAACATCCAACAGCATCATCCAACTATAGTTTCGGCTATTCAGCTCGCGCGGCCAACATACGTTATGTATAGGAGCCAGCAGCAGACGCGAATTTTGCGACTAAAGCCCAAAAAGTACTTTCCTTGTTTTTAGTGTCATGCCTGCACTGCGCGCCCCCGCTGCCGCTGTCCGGTATACGAGAGGCGAAGGTTGTGTTGTTTTTTCTCTCTCTCTCTCTCTCTTTTGCGCGTTTAACAAGGCTCCAAGCCCGATGCTGCTGCTGTGTACACATATAAAGCGGAAAATGACGCACACGGCGGGCAAACAAATTGAGCAGAGATCAGCACCTACATATATATCTACAACGAGGGGGGGTTCAGCGCCAAATGCACTCGCGATGTAATTGAATGGAATGTACGTTCGCGCGCGCGCGTCAACTGCTAGCTGTCAAGCACTGCGCGCTGGGGGATGAGGACGATCGGAAGAGCGGCGGGACAGAGCGGAGGGCGAGGGGGGTACCGATAGGGGGCGAAAGTCGATAAGTAGCCAGCCATGTTATTTGCGTCCGTCGGAGCGCAAATCGATCGCTTACAAATCTGGATTATCCTAACTCGAAACCCTATCTCGATCGTGTGTGCTCGCTAGCTCGCGCGCGTGTGCCTCTCTTTTGCAGTGCAGAGTGGGATGCAACCAGTCGCGGACGACCTGTTATAACACAATCGCGATCCACTGCACGTATATATACGTACGCAGTACGTAGCGCAGCGTGTTTGTCGCGCATGGCCAATCGCATTGACTTTAATGTGTTCCAATGGAAAAAGCTAATTCGAAACTATGCTGCGACTCTTTGCACTTTCTGTTGAACGCGTGTGTAGAAGTGCTACACGCCTTTTTTTTGCATGTCCGTTTGAAAATCCCAATCAGAGCTCTCCGGCGATCGTGCGCTTTCAAATCTACATACTATGAATCCTTAAAAATCGATCAATTGTAGATTAACTATAAAGCTTAAGCATTTTTCAATTTCAATGTTGTTATCCAATTTCCGTAGTGTCAACGTTAAAAATATTTTCATTCAAATTAATGTAAAAGCGGAGGAAGTTTTTTTCCGCCAGATATATGAATACAATTTCATGTAAAGACGTTTAGTTCGTGTGATTTGAGTTAAATTATAAGATTTTTTTGGCACGTATATAAATAAGAACAGGTAAACTGTTTGCACTTATATACAATTATTTTGACTTTGTCGCTTGCAGATTTACAGAAATAAGGGTACTCGCCATCTAGTGGTGGATGTTGGCATTAATTAAGATTGAATGATGTGATTGATGATATGAATTTTCATGAACTTTTTGAAGCAATAGCATTCAAAATCATTCTATTTGATTATTAATTTAAATCTTTTTCGTTCACCTTTGCATTAAAAATAATATATGGATTGCATTCTCATACATTTTTCTGAAGCTCATGTAAAAAAATAAATCATTATTGAAACATTCATTTTAAACTAACATTTTTATGTAAAAATACTTTGAATAAAAGTAAGTATCATTTACTTTAATAATATCGTTAATAATTTTACATGTAATAATGTTACATGAAATCTGTATCAAACCAAAGGTTTTTTCAACAGTGTATAAAAACTTGCTTCTGTTTACATTTACAAGTTAGTACAAATGTTTTCACATGTTTATGTTACGTAGAGGATTCTAGAAAATATTTTCGATGTATCGTAACCTTTGAGAGAATTGTGTGTATTTCACAGACAAACATTCACATTCATCATTTCCCTGTATCTTTAGACAGAAAAATGTATGAACAATAATTTTCTACTATCGTTTTGTTTTATCATTTGTTTTATGAATTTGAAGCGATGTATTTATTTTTTTTATTTTTTTTTTCTGAAAAACTTGACGCATTAAAAAGTCACCATTGTCTCTTGTCCAACAGCGCGGAGAAAAATGAAAACAAGCATCGGAGCAGTTTTATTCACCGCGAAAGAGCTCGACTCTCTCTCTCTTCGTTACAGCGGCGCTTCATGCAAAAAGTGTCCTCATCAAACAACCTGGCACTGGAATTTATATATTACTAAACTCATGAAGCTCAAGGGAGTCGGAGAGTTAATTCTTGGCTCTTCAGCTGGACGATTTCTCAGCGATGAAGCGAGAGAAGGAGAGAAAGAGAGCGTGAGCAAGGGCAGCGGTAGTAGTGCAGGGCTACGTATATACATACACACATACACATAGACAGCTTCGTGTATACGCAGGGCGCGCTGCACACCTTATATCTCTCGTGGTGCGGTGAGCCACGCGCGAGCACGAGATTAGCGTGAAAAATGACCAGTGAAATTGCCCTTTTCTCTCAAAGCCTTTTGTATTCTTAATACCCCTCGCTAATTACCCTCGGGGATTTTTCCCACCCAGTCGAGCTCGCGCGCGCGTCTCATTGTTTTTCCGTTGATGTGTCGCCATCGCCGCTGCCGCCACCACCACCACCACCACCACCGCCGCTGACGACGACGACGAGCAGGACGTCGACGTTGGCGCTGCTACTGAGACTTGATCCCCGAAGGAGAGAAAAAGGAGAACCGATGCGAAGGCGAAAAAGTCTCTAAACTAAACGTGAGTGAGAGTAAACGCGCCGGGCATGCGAAGCCCGAAGAATGAAAAAAACTCGACGCGCAGCGAGAGAGCCCCGAGGGGGTTATACGGGGGCATCGCAGAAAGGAAAACGAGCAGTTGTTACTCAAGGACTATTAGAATGCTATTTTTTATTACCTCTCTCTCTCTCTCTCTCTCTCTCTCTCTCTCTCTCTCTCCCCCTTCCCCGTACCATTGCGCGCCCGCTATTTGTATAAAAGCTACATGACTCCGAGCTTGCACTTTTAATTTTTTGCCTCCTCTATATTTCCATGCTTCGAGCGCTTTCGCCGCGTCGATATAGCAGCGCGCGCCTGACCAGCTGCACTCTGGTTTTGTTTTTTTTTTCCTTTCCATCTTTTTTTACCGCCAACTGAATCATATTCTGATTTATTGTACTATTTATAGTGCTGGTAGCGTGAAACTCTACAACTGTTTGAATTTCATTGGGAAATTTACTCGTTGGAGGGAGAGGGCAAAAAAAGATCTTACGATTGTATCCGAAGCTTTTTGCATCAGCGCGCGTTTCTCACGTTTCCGCTGTAATGGATTCCCGCTGAAGTAACTATTACGGAATATTTGAAAATATATATTTTTTTTTTATTTTCAACGAACAAATAAAAGTATCTTTTACGCGGAGTGCCGAGTTCGCAACATTTGATTTCAATTTTTGATTAAAGTATGCTTTTTGATGAAATATCAATTTATAAAAGTTGAGTGTTGAATATTGCGCTCCGACCGACGCACACAGAGCGGCCAAAGCATTAAAAGGTAAAAGTATTTATTTACATTACACATTCTCTTTTCATAACTATAGGGATTTTCTCTCGCATACATATTCCTGAATTCACGCGCGCGCGGTGGAATGGACGTACATGAATATTTTACATTAAAAAAACATGAGTGCAACGTATATGGCCAAGTTGCAATATACAAATGACACGATAAACACATTATATCGTCGGAAATTTGGAAAAATGTCGCGTTGCGCCAGGATGGATCGTTCGAACAAAAGGATTTTCTTGCATGCGAGACGTTAGCGGTATGCGTGTGAGTGCGTATCTGTGTGCGTGTCTGCGCGCGTATGCGCTCAGAGCTTTTTCTCCCTTATCTATAAAAACAAATGCAATTTAGATCGCTGCGCTACAAGCTCGGAGCACGTAAAAATTCAGTACCGCAGCAACGAGTCGAGAGAGAAAGAGAGAGAGAGAGACAGGAGGATCGCGAGCGAGCGAGCGTGAGCGGCTTCGCATGCGGGATTTTATTATTTTGCATTTTATGTACTATTGAAAAATTCTCCATACAATAAGCAGTCGTATATCGGATAGCATAAATATATGTATGGCTTCGGGCGGTGTATAATATACGGGAAACTTTTGTCATTAAAAGCCGAGCAACTTTCCCGATATTTTCCGATATATAAGTTATTAGCGTTCGAATAATATATATAATAAAAAAAGTTGAGACAAAAATACATAACGAAACTGGACGATAAAGACTGTAATCAGCGGCGCAGCAACGAACTGCCGAGTTATGAATTTGATAATCAATCATATGTATCACCCACGCGCGATACTCCGAAACGAGCTTCTGTGGTATGTGCAGTGTACGCGTACGAAGCTGCTCGCTGGCGCGCGCTATATCGCCGTGTGTGCGGGTGATACCTCGAGTGGCAAGAGTAAAAAGTCTATTAATAAGCGTATCATCGAATTCGCCACTGAGAACCCTTTGGATGAGTTCCGTTGGATTCGAGTGGGATGGGAAAAAATTACAATAATCGTCGAAGAATCGGCAGTATACGCTTATGTGCTACGTGGTATATAAACGATAGTCTCGGGTGGCCGATAGATATGCATCGACGATCGATCATTCCACGGTCCCCGTCGAAGCTTCGACGCTAATGGCGTCTCCTTCTTACTTTCTTTTCTTATTCATCATCCCTATGCGCGAATACAAGAAGGATAATACAAGTAGGGAGCGAGAGAGGCAGATAAAAACTTTGACTCTTCGCGGCTTAAGCTAGGAGCTTTTTGTCAACCGCGTTATGCATGCACGCATCGCCGAGAAAAAAGCTTCATTTTCTTTACCTTTTTTTCTGTTTGATTTTTAACGCACAACGAAGGGTAGAGAGAGCCAATAATCGAATCATACGCAGGCAACCTTCGATCGTTTTTGAAAAAAAAAATTCTTGATGATACATATTTTCATAGCTGCGTTCGGAGCGACTAGACTTCGTAGCAAGAACTGCGAAGCGCAGCGCGCAGTCGTGAATTATAGGCCTCGTAAAATATTGACTTTTTCGCGAAAATACATAATTTCATCTGTCAAGGAAGCATCGCAAAGAAAGGCAAAAAGAAAACAAGCGAAGCAAAAATAGAGGCAAATACGACAATCAGGTAAACACAAAAGGCATCAGTCTGCACTCGCTCGCTCGCAGCAGACCGAAGTAAAAAAAAAAAAAAAAAAAAAAAACTAGCGCACAAGCCCTTATCTCGACAAATAGTTTCTCCCTCTCTCGCTCTTAATGAACCGATCGCGACAACGCGTTGGGTCTTTCCCTCCCTCCCAGCCAGCCGTTCGTTCTCTCGTGCTCTTTTGCTGCCAAGGCAGGCAGGCAGGCGCAGGGTGGGAGAGAGAGATCGTGCACAATGACTTCCGAATGAATGAATTTCGCGCGTGCCAACGACAATGAGTATATTGGAATGCCATAATGGAAAGATGTCTGGCTCGCTCTCGCAGCTCGCGCGAACCTGTATATACGTCGACGTGGCTCACTACTGCAACTCCGCGCGGCGAAAGATATTATACCTCGAGCCACTGCCGACGCCGCCGCCGCCACCACCATCACCACCAACCCTGTCTCTCTCTCTTTCGCTTATTTCAAGTGTAATGACATGCCCTTTGCGCTCGATGGAAAAAGAGCCAAAACCTCGGAGCGCGCGGTAATAGTCTCTGCGCACCGAGTACAAGAATTGCCGATCTCTCTCCCGCAGCCTCGTGGCACGAGCAGCGCGATTTCGACTCGAGTGAGAAATTCAATTTGTTGTTCGATTGTGGACGCCACTTTTTCGACAACAAGCTCAACTCGGCTCACGTACATTTACGTAAACGCACTTGAGATAATGACATGATAAAAAAATAATAAATTGAAAGTAAAATTGAAGCCAGAGGGCGTGTCACGTAGCGGCGATTTCAAAATAAATGAAATCGTACACGGTGCTTTCGTACAAATTATCTTGTTTACTTATCTTTGTGAAAAATTCATCACTGTCATTTGGACAATTTATAATTGCCTCGCGCCTTAAACATCCGATTGAATTGGAAACGAAGCTCTATTTTTTTTTTAATAATAATCTGAATACGCTGCGTATAATACATATTACGTCATTGTATGATACTGAAATTGTGATTCCCATCGAATTCATTTCTCTTATTACCCTTGCTACTCGTAAAAAATAGTTTATTTTTGGAGTGACAATTACACATCATGTCTCTTCTCATTTAAAACTGCGTCGATTTTCTACAATACCGACGACAATGGCTAATATTACACAGAAGAAAATTCAAGCTCCATGAGAAGGAGCTAGTATATAGTGTGAGTAAATAAAAGCAATGTCCTCGTAAGTATACAATTAGAGACGAATTTGAATAATACCTCGATAGCGAAATTGGTATCGCACTCGACGGCTAATGGCGAGTCTATTCCAATTCGGAGAGAGTTCGATTCCCAGTCGAGGAAAATTTAGTTCTAAAATTCTGTAAATAAATAATACTGTAATAAGTTTTCTCTCCAAGATCAAGCTTGATTTAGGAGAGAAGATTTATTACACAACGTTTAAGGAAAACTCATCTGTGATATGTGCATGCACTGCTGCACAACAAAGTACACCACTTCTATTAGTTTATATATTCATAGTTAGACATAGTTAGAAACACACACAAGCTTCACGACCTATATTTAATCGTTCACTGTACCTTTAAGATCATTTGTTGTAAATACTGTATATAATTCATAATTGTAAGTCCATCTGAGACTGGGATGAAACCGAATTTGTTATATCACTCGCCGGCTATAGGCGAGAGTTCCCGGTTCAAGTCCGGGTCGAGGTTAAATTTTTTGCTATATATATTTAATTTGTTGAAGAGTTTAAAATATCATTTTTAAATTTTCGTTGACTTATGAATAGCCTAGTCATTAGGAGGAATCTGGTATTGCAGGAATAAAGCAGACTTGAGAATGTCTCACTACCACAATAATAATTTCGAAAATAAAAATCGATTGGTCACATTTGAAATCAGTTTTATGCATCATTCGTATACACTTACATCTACCTTCAATGAACATTATCAAAGTAAGACAAGCTTAGAAATCAAAAAAAGTAGCTAAAGCTACCCTATGAGAGCATAAGCTCAGTAAAGCGAACGACGGAGGGAGATAAAAGAAAGGTACATCGAAAAGTGTTAAGAAAGGCTCAACAAAAAGAAATCGCTCGGAAAATTCGCAAGAACACGCGCTCAAGTTGCCTCGTCAACATTCGGTTCTCCCTTTTTCTCCATTTTCTCTTTCGCACTTTAAACGTAATCTATACTTACGGTATGCCTATAATACAGTCGTGTATCTACTATCGATGTCATTTAAATTGCCTTGGAAAGTTATCGCCCTGTTTCGAATGACGTTGCTGACAGTTAATTCAGTTAAACGGTTATGCTTGGTTGTTTTGAGTAAAAATAAAGGAATTACATAAGGTCTGCATATTTAAAGAATCTTTCAATTTTCGGGCATTTTTTCTCTCGCATTCGAGTATTTTCTTACATTAAAAGTAAATTATAACAATGCTTTTTACCAAACTAGAGCTAGACTGATCGGCGAGAAAGGTTATTTTAACATATTTGCAGTACACAGTCATACACAGCAGAGTACGATTTCTCGTTGCGACCGATAAGAATTTGCAGAGCTGGTAATCTTATCGGGAAAAATAACAAATCAGGTGCACACACATATCAATCGAGCTGTCGAGCGAAAATAGAAGTTTCCGATTCGAAGACAGAGTCTAGGCGATCGGTCGGTCCGTCACGTATCCACAATACAATATATATGTGTGTGTAGCTAAAAACTAAATCGAGCATTGAATGAGTCTTAATCAAGCGCACACGCAGAAAATAAAATCGTCAGCGCATTTCATATCTCGTGCTGCTGTTGCTGCATGTGTGTGTGTGGATGTGTGGAGAAACGTCAACGTTACCACGTGCACACATATATACACAGTAGCCGCCAAATCGATTGGTTAAACGACGCAATCTCGTTTACCCCCGGTGTGCGCGCACAACTCGCCGCATAACCGAACGAAAACGTGAACGGCTTTGGAAATATTTCGGGCTGAGCGTGTATATGTCTATTCGTGTGCAACGTGCGTCTGTGTGTCTGCGTGTGTGCACGTGTACAACGAGCTTTCGATACCCAATTCCCTGACCTGACAATAATCGTTATGGAGTCTTTTACGGTGTTGCCTAAGCGGCCGCAGCCAGGAACGAACGAACCAACCTCCCGTGCAGCTCTGCACGCTGACGCGTCGGACATTAATTTGTATCGCGCGCTTTTCTCCCGCGCGCGTTCGGCACGAACGGGTATTAGAACTCATGATCTAATAACCAATGAGTCTTATGTGCAGGCCCCATCGAAGATCGATATTTATTGGCCACATTTTTTCATTTCGATTTCGCGTTCTACTACGTGCGCAGCCCGCCGCCCCCCGCTATAATATACTTCGCGGAAGATTACTTTCAATGAGCTTTTAACAGTAGCGAGTTTTCGAAGAATGTGAAGAAAAGTTGAAATATTTCACACTGCTCACGGTTCCATTGACGCGCGACCTTTTTCTTTTACCTGACTTTATAAATATCTTAAGAAGAGTGTCAATAAAATTACTACTGCGATATTTTTAACTCTCTTAATAAAATCAAGTTTGCTCGATAAAGCATCTTTCCTGCAGCAACTCTTTTGATGTGCACTCAGGTAGAGTACGTTATGTATATTATTAAAAGTGATTGCATTTCCGACGCATAACTGGAAATCTTTTATCAAAAGCGTGTCTTTTAGTCTTGTTAATTGAATTGATACGACGACGAGTGGAAATTCGACCTTTCTTATGCTCGGCAAAAAAATAACTCGACTCTTCTTTTTGTCTTAAAATTAAGCGCGGTCGATACCAAAAATACGCATCGTGAATAACGCAACTTTGTAATTGCATCGTTACTTTCGATAAACGTGAAAATCTATTAAAAAATATTACAATTTTGTCGTAACAACATTTTTTTAATTTACAGAGTACTCGCAGAAAATTGAAGTAAGAGAGACCTACTTGGATCAATGAAAATTGCGCTCGTCAAATACAAGCTCGCCGTTTATATTGACACATCTATTGAAAAAATATTGCAATCAGTTTCAATTCCATCAGGATTGCCCTTTCGCGCAGAAAAAAATTTCTGAATTTTGAATCAATAAAATACGGACTTTATCGCAATTTGGCTTTGATTGAAAAAATGATTTATTAGTTTCTATGCTCGTCGATCGCTTCCAATTACCTTGAAAACTTTTTATAACACATTCAATTAGAAATAATTAAAATTTTTTCTCCCGCGCGCCGAAGTAGCGTGTTATTGCAGTTTTGCTCGATCTACTATATATACATTGCATAAGATGCTTAAAACTGAGATGTCGTTCGCGAAGTCATTATATATAAAAAAAAAAAAAAATTAACGCAATACCACGATACGCACCATCAAGCGTTGATCGATTCGTTTGTCCTCAAAGTGGGTGCTTGTGGCGCTCGTCAAGCTCGTCCTTTTTCTATATACTCAATTTGCGGTCTGTCATGGAGAGTCATGGCGGTTAGCTTTGCCCAGGCACAAGCAACGTCCACGGCGCAAGCGAGCCCCGTGTATAGTAAAAGCTCATTGTCCTCTGACCATATAAGAAAGAAACTGCAAGAGAAAGAGAGAGAGAGGGATTTAATAATGTAGAGAGCCCAGACCAGACGCCTAGGTACACATTGGGTTTGGTACACACTAGACGGCTTTTCGGCGTCTTCAATATCTGAGCAGTGCGCCGCAGCAGCAGTGGCGGTCTCGCCCTATTGTCTCGCGGCCTGTTACACGAGCGGAGCTCGAGCTGCCATCTTAATACACCACATCTCTCTCTCCCTCTTTCGCTCTTTCTGTCATTGCATATACACACATAAACTATGTACCGACGTTATTCCACGTGCGGAATATATGAATGGGAGGTAGGCTCGACACGAGCAGTATACATCGGGGACCCCCGAAGTCGATCCACGCGCATTGTTTAATTTACGCGAGCTTTGGCTTCAATGGAATCTTTCGTAATCCTTATTTTAATAACTGAATAATTTGAAAGTTTAGAACTGCGCGGGAGCACGATCGATTCGCAGCGGATAATTTCACTCGAATCGAATGGGACGCGATTCGAGAAGGCTAGAAATAAAAGTACTCGAATGCTGCTGCTGCTGCTGCATGTTGTATTCCTTGTGCTGCTTGTTGTCGCCAGCCAGCCAGGCTCTGGGTGAGGTGTCGCGTGAAATTAATTCGCGCTCAAGAAAACAGTCCTCGTCATCGTCGTCGTCGTCTGCACCAGCGCCCGGTAAGAGGTCAGAGAGTCAAGGAGGCGTCGCGCGCGCGCCCCTTTAATTCGCGCGCGCGTTGTATATTATACTATACTGTGCCTGGTGCACTACGATGAGCAAGAGAAAGAGACGGCTGGAGGACGTCTGCTGCAGCAAACAATTCCAATTAACTCCGATGAAATTGAAATAGGACTCGTGTCGGTCAGGAGAGCATTATTATGCCAAGTACGTACATAGAGCCCTCCGCCGACGAAACTGGATCCATCTTCACTGATACAAAATAATGACAACGACCTTCTGCACATGCACATTCTGTATAAATACTTGACTCTATTAATGACCTTTTAATTAACATAGATTTTTTTTGTTATAATTCGTAGAAAGAACTAGACCAACCTAGTGGATATGAACGATTCGTTGTTTCAATGATCATTACAATTGTTTTATTTTATTCTTGATCGTAATTATTATTAATTCAAAGTACTTTACTGTCATGTAAAAATGCAGTGACAATCATAAAATATTATAAAATGATTTTAATTATCGTTCAAATACGTATTGTGCATCTACTGGGCTGGCTATCTTAAAATGAAAAAATACAAAAACTACATTTTCACGTCATAATATAATGAAAATATTAAATCTTACTTTTCAATTTAGTTTCAACAAACATAAATCGGTATTCACATTATAAATTATGCGTTAAGTAAACATAGAGATCTCCTAAAAACTCTAGCGCGAATACAACTTCAATGTCGTCTTCCCTTGCCCAAAAGTAATTTCTTTGAATTTCCGAATTATCCCGTAACGCTTGACACAAATCTAGAAATTGCTGGGATCTCAGCGATAGCAGAAAGAACCGAAAACTTTTCGATCGTTCCGCTTTTTCGTGCAATAAAGCATTCATTTTTTCCTGCGAGATCAAGCTCATAATGCGACATACCATTCCCGTTAAACCTCCGTCCGCTTCTTCTGGTTTCTCGTGATCGAATTTTGGTAAAGCTTGGTAAAATACTGTCAGTTCTTGAATCCAATGATCTACGTTCAAACCAAGCTCCAACAAGATGAACGTGAACAGATGCATTTCGGGAATCTTTCTCAATTCTTTGAGTATGAATTGTCCTTGATCATTAATGAAAGTGATGGTCCTAGCAATTTGTTTATCGTGTCTTGCATACTTTTCTATGACACATCGAATATCACTCAGAGGAAGTATATTTAAGATGTCTTGTAAATCTTGCTCAAGGGCTTTTTTCTTTTTAAGTTCGGCATTGAAACGTTTTCGACTGTAGAGAAAACCAGCGCACGCGAAAGATAAAGCAGCAAATGCACCAATAGCTATAGATACTCTATTCATATTTCTTGTGATAAGTAACCAGTTTTTGAAGTTCTTCAGGAGAAAATACGAAATCTTTCTTAAAAACAATATTATTTTGCAAGTATCAATGAAAATATTAGTTACCCATTTCCAGGTGAATGGCGCATAAAATATAATTTAATTACAAAAACGAAGTCATGACTGTTTATGTTTCATTTTTTATAAATATTTTAGTATTTAACTCTTTACGAAAAATTTTGACTTAAATTTGGTTAGGAAATTTGTTTACGATATACACGTAGAAGGTGTGAAGTGAGGTATAGCTTAAATTGGTTATGCAAAGAAAATTCTTGTAGATTATTTCAAAAATTCTATATTTAATTTCGCAAAATATAAAAAGTCATTCATGTATAAAAATATTTTCTTCCAATTTTAAAACTTTTGACGTTTTATTCAGCTGTGTCGGGCTCTCGGTCTTAAAAATTAATTCTGTAAGAAAAGAAAAATGTTTTTATTAATCAAATTCTATTAAAACTTTTATTTAAATTAGACATTTAAAATATGCTACTTGCCTTTACAATGGTTTCGGGGGAAATCTGATTCCTGTCATCTTTCCCATCATCTCGGTAAACTCATTCATATCAAGTCCAAATTCTTGCATTTTCTTGACTAAAACCTGGAATGGAGCATGATTTTCCAATGCTTTTACGGCATCCAAAAGTTCCTTATGTTGCAGACGATCGACGAATTGTCTAAATTTAGCAGAAGTTTCCAATTTTCTTTGGTATATTTCGTCGAGATCATCGTAAGGCAGAACCTTTTTAAGATCTTGCATCAGTCCTGCAAGTCCACCGCCGGTAACTTTTCTGGCGAAAAGAGGTTGAAACTTTTCCATTCCTAGTACAGCATGGTAGTCATCCATGACTTTGTAAACATCCAAGCCAATGTCATCGTTCAGATATCTGAGGAAAGCTTTGACTTCTGGAAGTTGTTCCATGGATGCTAAAATTTCTTTAAATTCATCACTTACAATGAACATAATAAATTTATTGAATTCTTCATCGGTCGTTAAATATTCTAAGACAATATCAAGGACACTATCCATTGGCACCATCTCGGATATTTCCTTCAAAATTGAAATAACTTCCTGCTCCGATCGAAGCGTAGGCTTAGGGAATTTCAGACCCAAAAGCGAAGACAAGAAATCGAAAAGCTCTTGTAGATCGACACCCTTTTCTTTAGCGTTGTGCATGATTTCCTGAATTTTGGGCATAGCCAAAATTTTGTCAACCAAGTGTTGGAAATCGGGAGAGCTCAGCTTGTGAATAAGGGCGGCAAAATCCTTTGATGTGTGCAACTTTTCTTTGTACAATTTTTCTATTTTATCAACCGGGATAAGTGCCTTGACATCCTTAATGAAGCCGGGGATACCTCCAGTCCTTCGAAAAATTCCAAACCTCATACGCGGACGGATGTGTGGAATTTCAAGGAAATCGTTCAATTTGTTGACGTACTTGTAAGCAGGAAGACCAGCTTGTTCCAAATAGTTTATCAATTCTTTGACTTCGTACATAGCTTCGATTTCCATTACCATAGCTTTGAATTCTTCGGACATGATGTAGTCAATAGCCTCTCCAAAATCTTCATCCTCTTCGACGTATTCCATGAAGACTTTGTGGATTTTTTCTACTGGGATAAGAGCGAGGAAGTCGTTCAAATCATCCTGTAAGTTTCTCACGTTCCTGAAGGTTGGTTTCGGGAACTTGAGTCCCAAAAGCGAAGACAAGAAATCGAAAAGCTCTTGTAGATCTACGCCCTTTTCTTTAGCGTTGTGCATGATTTCCTGAATTTTGGGCATAGCCAAAATTTTGTCAACCAAGTGTTGGAAATCGGGAGAGCTCAGCTTGTGAATAAGGGCGGCAAAATCCTTTGATGTGTGCAACTTTTCTTTGTACAATTTTTCTATTTTATCAACCGGGATAAGTGCCTTGACATCCTTGATGAAGCCAGGGATACCTCCAGTCCTTCGAAAAATTCCAAACCTCATACGCGGACGGATGTGTGGAATTTCAAGGAAATCGTTCAATTTGTTGACGTACTTGTAAGCAGGAAGACCAGCTTGTTCCAAATAGTTTATCAATTCTTTGACTTCGTACATAGCTTCGATTTCCATTACCATAGCTTTAAATTCTTCGGACATGATGTAGTCAATAGCCTCTCCAAAATCTTCATCCTCTTCGACGTATTCCATGAAGACTTTGTGGATTTTTTCTACTGGGATAAGAGCGAGGAAGTCGTTCAAATCATCCTGTAAGTTTCTCACGTTCCTGAAGGTTGGTTTCGGGAACTTGAGTCCCAAAAGCGAAGACAAGAAATCGAAAAGCTCTTGTAGATCTACGCCCTTTTCTTTAGCGTTGTGCATGATTTCCTGAATTTTGGGCATAGCCAAAATTTTGTCAACCAAGTGCTGAAAGTCCGGTGAACTGAGCTTGTGGATAAGAGCGGCAAAGTCCTTTGATGTGTGCAATTTTTCTTTGTACAATTTTTCCATTTTATCAACCGGGATAAGTGCCTTGACATCCTTGATGAAGCCAGGGATACCTCCAGTTCTTCGCATAAGCCCAAACCTCATACGCGGATGAATGTGTGGAATTTCGAGGTAGTCATTCAATTTGTTGACGTACTCATAGGCAGGAAGACCAGCTTGTTCCAAATAGTTTATCAACTGTTTGACTTCGTACATAGCTTCGATTTCCATTACCATAGCTTTGAATTCTTCGGACATGATGTAGTCAATAGCCTCTCCAAAATCTTCATCCTCTTCCACGTATTCCATGAAGACTTTGTGGATTTTTTCTACTGGGATAAGAGCGAGGAAGTCGTTCAAATCATCCTGTAAGTTTCTCACGTTCCTGAAGGTTGGTTTCGGGAACTTGAGTCCCAAAAGCGAAGACAAGAAATCAAAAAGCTCTTGTAGATCTACGCCCTTTTCTTTCGCGTTGTGCATAATTTCCTGAATTTTGGGCATAGCCAAAATTTTGTCAACCAAGTGTTGGAAATCGGGAGAGCTCAGCTTTTGAATGAGGGCGGCGAAATCCTTCGACGTGTGCAATTTTTCTTTGTACAGTTTTTCCAGTTCGTGAATCGGAATGAGGGCCTTGACGTCCTTGATGAAGCCAGGGATACCTCCAGTCCTTCGCATAAGCCCAAACCTCATACGCGGATGAATGTGTGGAATTTCGAGGTAGTCATTCAATTTGTTGACGTACTCATAGGCAGGGAGACCAGCCTCTTCCAAATAGTTCATCAACTCTTTGACTTCATACATGCCCTCGATGTCTGTAACCATAGCTTTGAACTCCTCGGACATGATGTAGTCGATAGCCTCTCCAAAATCTTCATCTTCCATGATGTAGTCATAGAACAGTTCTTTGATTTTTTCCACTGGTATTAAATTCAGAAAATCTTGAAAATCTTCTTTCAATCCTCTCGTCTGTGGTTTTGGTAAACAAGTTACCATTGCGGTCCCGGACAAAGCCAGGACCAGAAAAACCGTGAACGCGTTCTTCATTTTTCTGTAAAAATAAAGAAAAAAATTGAATAAACACTACATAAAAAAGCAACCGCGAATACTCACTGTGAGGCTATCGGGTAGCTACTGTCCGATTGTTGATTTTCCTGCGTTTTATATACGATAATTTGTTCATGTCCCTGCGATCATCTCTTACGATACAATTCAGCATTGATTGATAAGATTAACTCGATTTTCGGTGTGGTGGAACCTTATCCGCTCGTGAAAGTACATCTGATTAAACACAATTATGTCGATTTAATTAAAGTTTTGTCATCTAAGTTTTTGTGCAAAAAATAAATAGAGTTAGTAGAGTTGTCTAGCTCATGGTTCATAATAATGATATTAATTTTGTGAAAATTCTTTCTGCTCTAAATTTTTACTTATGAAGACGCTAAAATTGTAAGACATAATATAAATAGATATTATTGCAAATTACTCAGTATTAAGTACTTGTCAATGTTCATTTCCAATAAAAGCAATTGAATAGTTTGACACTGCTTATTTCGTCGCTTTTCGCTCTCGGACACAATTGCCCATATAATTTGATCGAACAAACTTTTTTCTTCGCGTGTATTCAATATAATAAGGCGGTAGCACGTGTCAGTAACGATTCTTTCTAAAGATTACCGTGGGCTCTTTCTTTTTCTACTATTTTTTAAAAGAAACTAATTAATATTTTTTCGTCTATATTATTTGACTTTTTTCCTAATTTCTATTCTTGCCATCAACGACATCAATGGAAAAAATAAGATGAAATTTCGATAAATATTATCGATCTTTTTTTATTGATAATTTGCAGAATTCCTCGAACATCATTGCTATCGTGTCTTATCTACGGCATTGTATACACTTCTGTATAAAGTTTGAAAGATTATTATTCACATCATTTGAAATGAGAATAAAACAATCAAAGTCAAATCATTACCCTCGATTATTTGTTCTTGCAGCAATACAATGCATAACAAAAAAATTAATCGACTCAAAAATCTTGTCTTCAAGCTTATGTTTGTATTCAATCAAGTAAATATTACCTTAGAGCTATACAATGCAATCGCTAAATCTTCACTTTCAACTAAACGATACGCGTATCACTTTTTAGAATATTTGGTTGACTACCGAACAAATATTTTTATTTTAAAATATTACGTACCCTTCTTGAGCTGGCTAAAATTGAACAGAATAGTAAAATATTTCTTCAAATTGATATTCCGACAAAACTGATTGATAAAACTGTTCTTTCTCTGCCGCTTCTAGTTACCTGTTTCAATTAAAAAATAATAATGAATTTGAACCTGTCACACTCAAACTAATTTGAGTATGAAAAAAATTCTAGTTACAACGAAAAATAGTGAGGTAGAAGGGGTGCCATTAGATCTAAGATAAGTTACAACGACCTCGATTACAATCTTTGACAAAAAATATATATAGTGCTAGATTGTTGCTATCTATAGTTTCATGCTTTAACTCTTCTATTTTTTAAATAGAGGAATTGAGAGTTGGGCAACGAAACTTCATACAGACCAGTGAGTCTTTGAGAGAGCAAGTGGGACAGCAAACTCACTCCCATTCCGCGTGTGTACCTACCTATACCCATGAGCTATAACTGTACATGTGAGTATGTGAGATCCTCCAATAGAAAAAAGTCTTAAAAGAGCAAAATAAAGCGTGAAAGACCTGTGCTTGTGAAACTATTTTTTTCGCCTTATTTACTCCCCTGACGTTAGAATTGGTTGAAAAAACGAAGGTCCAGTGTGCGATTAAAACGTATTGAGACTGAGAGCTAGGAAAAGATGAAAATAAATAAAAGAAATGTGAATTAAATCTTTAATCTTTGCTCTCTATGAAAATAAGACTTTGAAGCGGCTAACATAGAAAAACTCGAATTCAATTATTTTTTGGACATTATGCATAACATTAAAAATAACTAGAAAATCCTAGTATTATAGTATATTTTGCATCTAGGGAGTAAAAAATATACTATTCTTTACTTGTGTACTAAGGAGATATTATTGTTCACAAAAGAGGACAGCTTTTTTATTTGTATTAATAATATGATACTCAATAATATTTGGTACAGCTAAATATTGTATGCAACGTCACGGGTGTTATGTGAAGAGCTAATACAGTAGGGTGGATCGAAAAGTAGATTAGATTACTTTAGTAATTTTTTATTTTTTTGATTTTATACTATTATTTTTACTTTACCACTTTCAGCTTTACAGATGTAATTTTTCGCCACCTAGTGTCGCAAACTTAAAATGGTATTATCGTATTTTAAAGTGGTAAAAATAGTCTAGCTTTTTTAAAACAATTGAATTGTGATTTTCAATTTATTTAAATCTCTAGAATATTTGTAATAGAATATAATTGAGACAGACGAAGAAATGCCGAAAAAAATTAAATAAATTATTATTCGGTGCATTTAAAAAAAATGTTTATTGGTCGCTTCTTGATCATTACGTAATTATTCATGTTGAGCATTTCTATCAGCGGATTGAAATATATTAATTTTTTTGTCATACTCCAACCCAAGTTATAAGGCTTAAAGAGCAATCGTGGTCTTATCACATATACCGTTACATGTTTTAAGCTCACAACTTAATGTTGAATATTATCCAAATAAAGATTCTACCCGATAATATACAATGTAATTTTTCTTTGATTTTAAAATACAAAGCCACACAGGTATTGTTTGTCTCAAGTATACGAAATCATACTCGCTATCTTTTTATTAAAGCTGCAAAAAACTACCGAGTAAGCATCGTAAAAAAATTCTTATAAATATCAATTTCGGATGCATTTATTCATAATTTGACATTTTTCCCTCTCTATTATATGGAAAATGCAGTAAATATGTATGTACACAAAAAGATCGTGAAAATGTCCACACGCCCAATGGAAAAATGCCTCGGCAAAACAGAGAATAAATCTCTGCAGCGGGGTTGTAAACTACACGATGAAAAATCTCATATCTTGGCGCATTATTGGCCTTGCGCGGACTTGCGAGGGCTATATATCGCCGGGAAAACAACCTCGACGCCGAAGAGCTGCAGGACTGACTTGCACTTCGATGCTCACTTTCTCTCTCTCGAGACCGAGATAGTATCGTAAAATTTTGAAAGTAAATAACAATAAAAAGAGTTGGATAAGTAGTTTTTTTTCATGAAATTAACAGCATAATCGTTGTCTCAAAACTTGATCATAGTGAATAGTATACCCTGAAAATCAAAAAATCCATTACGATATTGTTCAATTTTCATTCGAGCATTGATCGGTTCTATTGAAAATTTTGCTCGATTGATCCACAACAATGCAATTTCATTTGGAGCTTGTATTATACATGGAAAGCTGCAGATCGCGACAGTCTTCCTCGTTCATTGCTCTCGAGTATAGGTGTTCGTGTATACGGCAGTATCGTAGCATTGGCATGCATTATCGGTGCGGCACATCTTTTCTTTGCGCGCGGCAGCCGCACACGACTATATACCCGCACGCATGAGAAGGAGCGTCTCGCAGTGCTATATATAATAATACACACATACATGGTCGGATAGCGAGTCGAGCCATCGCAAAAAAAAAGGAGAAAAGAAAGAAAGAATAAACGCCGAGCGCGTCGAAGCACACACAAGCCAGAGACTACGGCGAGAACATCGCAAGTATATATACTAGCGTTTCGCTTGTGTGTGCATATGTATATAAAGGTACATCACGTTCGAAACCGATAGCGGCTGATGTAATAAAACAAGAAAAAGGAAACTCTCTCTCAGGGTAGCAAACGCAGGTACTTTTACGCGAGTTTACGGCTCATCCAGGTTTGAAGAGGGATATGAGTATAAATAGTATATAGACTACGCGCGTGTGTGCCAAGCAAGTGTATGGTGTGCGTATATGCGCTTAATGCCCTCTATCTATATAGCTATGCGAGTCGATCGTACATATACAAGTATATACAGAAAAAGCTGCAGCAGCTAGCTCGCAGCGCTGCGCGAAACGAGCTTTTATAAACGAGAAAATTCAATTTTCCATTTGAGCCTCGTAGACCCAACCTCTTCCCCCTTTTTCTTGATCTACATGCGTCGACGTGCTTCTTTTTCTTTCGACGCGCGTGCATATGAAGGTGCAAATATTATTACCTCGTTTCTATATTTTGATTTTTATCGTCTTGGCCGACGACGACGCGCTTCTCCTTACAACTTTTTTTTGGCAAGTATCAGCTACTTTACTGTCGCGCAAAAAAAAAACGTTAATGAGAATTTTTATTGTGAAATTTATCACGAAAAGTTGACCATCAGCGCGACTCTGTAGATCGAGCTAAGTTTGACAATAATAGGGTTGTATTAGCTCGTTGCAATTGTCAAGAGACGCACTCCGAAAGTGAGTCGAGCAATTTTCCCTTTGAAAAGTTGTACCGTAAGCGAGCAATTTGCATGGAAATCGTCTTGTGCACGGCCGCACCAACGTGTCGAGTCGTTCGTATTGCTGCAGCACATAAGACAAAAATCTCAAAACTTGAGAAAGCGGACTCGAAAAAGGCGCGAAGAACCGAAGGAGAAAATTAAAGTCCCACCAGAGAGGCCGAGCATTCTAATCAGAGCCTCTCGCTCGTAACATCGGCTTCTCTGGCTGGCTTTCGAGAGATCCATTGTCATGACTCCGCAGAGAAGCACAGCAGTAGGTAGCAGCGGCAACAACAACACGTGGCTGCGTACGCAGATAAACTCCGCCGCTCTGTGCAGTGTCCCGTCCCGCTTCGCTCGCTGCCTTGTGCATGTATTCGTATGTATATACTACTAGCAGCTCCATAATAGCATACTGGCCACTAGATGCAAACTGAATGGAAATAGATGCTGCTCAACAGATTTTCTCCTTTCTGTCCGATGTAGTATTCGTCAAATCGTCCTTTCTCGCATGATACTATGGCAGAGCTTTTCCCTGCGGGCATCCTCCAGCTAAGAAGTAGTTTCTGTTCTGCCACGCGGCGCGTTTGCTTCATTTTCAAAATGATCAAAAGTCCGAGTGAGATCTTGCACGTATACTAGTGTGCTGACTGGTAATTGGATTTATGGCTAGAATACTTTGCTATTACGTCAAAGTGGTCCGTTTAGATAAACAAATAATAATGACTCAATATTTTGAAATATCATAGGTCGTTTTTTTTCATTTGAACGCGTGAATCTTTTTTTCTTTGTCTTTTAACGCGCGATTATAGCAGAAACAAAATTTTCTCTATCATGTGACTAATAAGACGCTCGCACATTTACATTACATTAGATAAGATTGCTCGAGGTATCTTGATCAAAATGTTTTTTTTACTGCTCGTCTGAACATTACTCACCGTATTACTTCGCGATAATTGTGGAAGTTTGAAGTAATATTTATCGGTTGTTTAAACAAATAACAAAGGCCAATCAGGCAATAAATAATGAGCCACTGAATGGTTATTTAGTTAAACGAATTTATTATATTCTAAATCTTAAATCAAAAGAATACAGGGCTATCGTTATTGACGCATGGCTCCAGAAGCCTAATGGCTTCGTCGGCCTTCTCTTCGTTTTCCAGCACCACCGTCAGCAGCGTCTGATAATTCGGAAAATCGTCGAAGCTGTAATTTACGATCGGGCCACATTTCAGGAGGTGAACCAGAATTTGCAATTGCGGCCTTAACTGATAAACAAGCTGCACGACTTTCGCGTCCTCGGGTATCCGTCTCACCTCGAGCAGCCTCGCGTCTAGCAGGTTCTTTCCATTTTCGTTTATCGCAGCATCATCGGACGACTGATAAGAGTCTTCGATCAGCAAATGGTACGGACGTCTCGGGGCTCTCGTTTTTTTGTTCGAGCTCTTTTTGCGAGATATGCTGCTGCTACCGCTCGACGATGCCATTGGCCTGTGCGTATGCAAAAATAATTAGAGGTTAATTTATCGATCGACAGGGATGAACTTAAAAATAAATACCCATGAATACTTGCTTAGACAATATTCTTTGGTCGTAGTTTATTTAACACTAAGCTAATAAACTCATTAACTGACGCTTCGTAATCAAGCAAAAGTTTCTTTATCTATTGTTTCGAACGCGATAAAAAATCATGACATTCTTATTTTTAACTCTCGGTCAGATGCAAGCCTTCGAAAAATCGGATCAAGATTTTAACACATCGGTAAACAACTTTTTGAATTTCGTTGCTTATCATATAGTATTTTCTAGGGTATAAATATTTTGATTTTGACAAAATAAAAAAAAAATGTTGCTTATCTAGTTTTTACTGGATTGTTAAAGTAGGCGGTAAATCGGCTAATATTTGTTTTGAGCTCGCCATGCTATACATAAACATCGAGAATCTAATACATATTTGTAAAAAAATGTGTTTTCGTTGCGCTACTACTAATCAGAGGATTGCACTGCTCTCAGGTTCCTATAGCGATGAAGACTTTTACGTAGCTCTTTCGCAATCAAACACATCGCACATACACGCGCACGCACACACACACACATGGTATCTTTCCAGTCCCCGTTTCAAAGCGAGTGCATCACTTAAATTTTAATGGGGAGAGGACTGGCGCGCACGTGTGTGCCTTTCGAGTGTGTTTGTGTTTGTGCACAGTACATCGCACGTACGTATAGATATGTGTATAAGGCCTCGTGGGCGCTAGACAGAGAGAGAGAGAGAGAAAGCGAGAGGAAGCGGGCGGGTGAGTGGCAAAGCAAAGGTCCTCAGCGAGAGAAAATTGCTAAAGCTTTCGCAATTCTACGTGGAGCTAGGCGTGCAGTCAGCAACAGCAGCAGCAGCAGCGGTATATATCGGAAGACGAAATGTGATTTCGAACTAGCGACATCCTTCAGGGAGCTGCTGCTGTACACTCTGGCTGCTACATTGGCTCGCTTCTTCTTTTCGCTCTCTCTCTCTCTCTCTCGCTCCCACTAAACTTTCGAGCGGAACGTCCTTGCTGCAGCTGTGCTTGCCTTTTTCCTCTGAGCTTCTCTCATCTATGGGCAACTTTGAACGTTGCCTACTTTAGCTAAGCGCTCCGAGTATTACTTTTATTTTTCCCTTGGAACAACATGCTTAATCATTCAGCCATTGGATCATTATTTATTTACGAGTTTGGAAAAAAATAGGTAAATTTGAATCTCTGGGTGTTGGAATAAATTTTTTTTACGATTATTCCGATGGTACACGCAACTTTGATAGTCAGAACAACGTGCGATTCGATCGTAGTCTTCATTGATCGATGGCATCCTTTTTTTATCACGCCTCAACAGCTAACGCGCCAAAAAAAGCATGCATCAAAACGCTGAATCAAAAAAAAAAGTGAGAGAAAAAAGAAAAAGGGAAAAAACTCGTTTTTCGCGTAACCGGGTTCCGGTCTCGATGAGTCAGAGCATGTACGTATATATGAAAGCTCGCGCGCGCATGAAAAGGAAATGCAGCTGCCGGTTGCAGGCCGCAGCCACGGCAGCAAGTGCGGGTTCGACGTACTCGAGCTTGCACGCACGAGCTCGCTCGCGTGTTATGATTCATCCCGTTCGTATACGTATACGTTCGTACGTTCGTTCGTTCGGCGGGCGTAGAAAGAGAGAGAGAGAGAGCGCATAAATGCACAAAAGGGTGCTAGAACCGCAGATTCGCCGCCCTTTCGCAGCTTCTAATTCGAACGAGAGCTGCTGGGCGCGCGGAGGTGTGGTGCGGGATGTGCGCGCATTCATCCATGCTACAGGTATATATACACACACAAATACATACTACACGTACTACACCATAAGAGAAAGAGAGAGAGAGAGAGCTGGGCGTACTACTATACTACGCAGCTGAGAAGCTCGCTCTCTCTCTCTCTCTCTAGCGCTCGCAAGGCCAGCATTAATTAATGTAACTCGACGAGTAATACGAGCATAATTACTTTGCTCGAGTCGTTGCTGCT
This sequence comes from Trichogramma pretiosum, assembly GCF_000599845.2. Taxonomy (NCBI): domain Eukaryota; kingdom Metazoa; phylum Arthropoda; class Insecta; order Hymenoptera; family Trichogrammatidae; genus Trichogramma; species Trichogramma pretiosum. Next base: position 473,845 of record NW_019641650.1, on the reverse strand, counting down.
GCTGCTGCTGCGAAAGTGTAAGGGAGAGATAGAGGGTGAGCGGGAAAGTTTGCTCGTTATATCGAGGCTCGCTCGTTCGCGCAACGCGACGCAACGCGCGCGCGAGACTGTCAGCCACCGACGATATATACCGTGTATATAATACATGTATACTACACGCGACTATAGTAGCTGGTATACACAAAGTGCAACTATATAGCCGCGTGCGATAGAGAGAAGCATCGATTATCGCCGCGGCTAGTCGCGCACCAACACCACAATATGTATACTACACACACACAGGGTACGCTGTATAAGAGTATACGCGCGCCGTAGGTGCGTAGGCGGCATGTAATATCATCGTCCTGACGAGAGAGCCTATATATATATAGGCTCGCAGCTTTCGCCGCGTGTGTAACTATATCTATAACTCGGCGCCGTGGCGTCTACAGCATAGCGGCCGAAAACTCGTCCTTCCATAGCCACCACCGCGCCAAAGAGTCAGCTTCGTGCAATTGTATACCTGCCGCTATGTACTATACGCGTGTAATATCTACGCACCCAAAACTCCTGATAAAGCGTCGTATGGTACGGGCGCTTGACATTCTACACCCAACGGCAGTGCGTCCAACTCCTTGGCGGCGTTCGCGATCGTTCGAAATTTCGTGCGCGGCTGTGTGAAAGCTGCAGCTCGCTTACTGGCACGATTAACTTGTTTTCCCTGCAGTGAGCGCATCGACGCTCGTTCATCTTTTCCTTATATAGCTGTTTATCGTTGCTACAGCCGCCGCGGAGAGATGAACGAGAACAAGAGCTCGCGCGATCGGCTGTCGGCACGAGAAAAATAAATATTTCATCCTGCGCGCAAGCTTAGATCTGTACTGCAGGGCTGCGCTGCACGCGGAAACGAGCCTCGAGCCACGCGCATATATATCCGCACCGATAAACAAAATACGCGAAGCCTTAAATCTTTTCGGCGCTGAGTGTATGTGTGTGCAAGACTGCTGCGATCCGAACGCGCCAGAAGAACGGAGAGAACGACAGAGAGCAAGAGAGAGAGAGAGAGAGAGAGAAGCCGTCGCAAACTTATATGCTCGGGACGCCTCGGGGGGAATAAAAGCCCAAAGATTTCCTTGGTGACTGCTGGGTTACACCGCGCGCCACCACCGCCACCACCGCTGCTGCTAGCTTCCACTTCTCTATAGCTCTGTGTATATCACGCATTATAAGGACAGTTGCTACCGTTGTTTCTTTTTCTTTTTTTCCTTTCTTTTCCTTTTTTTTCGGTCTAGTAACTACGGCTGAGCTTTGACTGCTCGGCAAAACCAATTACGCGCCCAGTTTATTTTTTATTTATTTTATTATTTCTCCTTTTTTTGGTGTAAGTCTGGACGATGTGTTCTGCGTAAGTTGCTGACCACATACCATGGCGATATACACACAGATGAATTGACGTCGTCGGACAGGATATGTCAGCTGGGATAATTTTTCCGAACCGTGTGCAATATGCATTCGGATATTCGGACGAAGCGTGCCAAATCGAACATTAAATTATTTTCGTATGAATAAACGATTAATTGAAATTGATACATTTTTCATGATTCTGCATTTATCTTTTAATTAAAGTGATAAAATTATACATTGTATTCGATTGCATTATAAGCGTCATCAATGTATATCTATGAATATAGATTTTATTCATTCGATGTCGAGAAACTTGAGCTAATAATATTGCTCATCAATCCGAGTCGTCACGCAATCGATTGAGATTAAAAATATTTTTTAATCAATCCGTTGTCACGTGCCACGCGGAAATTGTCATATGACTTTTTATGAACGCGACAAAAAAAGAAACGATTAATATTGTACATGTGTAAAGTTATTCCAAACTTTAAGTAAAGTCAAAATCAAAATGAGTTTCACATTTGAATGTTTAAATTGCGACAACACATTCTTACAAAAATATCTATAACTAGAAAATCATAATAATATTGTTTTTCGTTCCAGTATGATAATTTATTTTTCTCAATAAAATAAACTTTGGTTCGTACTACGCGTATAGGTGCACATTGTATTGTACAAAAGCAAGTCTCGCGCGTCCAGGTACTCCCTTTGTTAAGTTCCAAGTCTGCAGACTCTGCGCAAACCCTCAAAGCTAAAGAAAAGCGATTCGATTGTCCATTTCTTTCTCTCTACTTCCTGTTCCTTCGAACGGAGAAAAAGAGAGAGAGAGAGAGAGAAAAGAGAGAAGGTCTTGCAGGAGAAAACAAAGAAAGAGAGAGAAAAAAATTCTCAACCGATGCGTGCTTAGCTTCGCTTTTCACGAGCTGCGTCAATAAATAGTTATATACGAATAGCAGCTTGGCCAGCTTCGTTTTCTCTCTTTAGAGAACTTTCCTATGTTTTCTGTTTACCACACTTATTTAATTTCTCCGACCCTCTCTTTCTCTTTCTCTCTCTCCCCTGGCCCCGAGACCGGCTAGCTCCGTTTCTGGCGCTGCTGCTGCTGTTATGTGTTCTCGCTAACTATCGAAAGCTTCCCGAACGCGCACGGAGAGATGCGAAATACAAGCCGTATACACACACACACACACACACACATAAATATATATGTATACGCGCACACAGACACAGACTGACAAAGTCTCAGGGTCTATATTGCAAACTATCAGTTGTTGTAGCTCCGAGCGATAAGAGTTTAAAGCTATACTCTCGAGTTTTCAGTGTTTATAGGCTCTACACTCTCGGTCGGTGTTTATTATGTTCGCAGGTAAATAACAATTATAAACGGCGCTACGCACATATACACTGACACTCAGGCGATCTCGTTCGTATTGGAGCTATGAAGCTGTCAAAAGCGCCTATTTACTTGTATCAAAGAGCGAGATATTTTTAATGACAGCTCGAGCTCGTAGCAGTTTACGCGATATTTTGTCAAAACTTTTATACTCACCCTCAAGGCTTACGTACGTTAAATTTCGGTATATCGTATTGTTTTACCGAATCTCTATCTCTGCTTATAAAAACCATCATTTCGTGGTTGACATTGCCGCGAGGGAAGTTAAAGAAAAAGGAAAAGAAAAAGAGCTGCTACTTGTTCTATCTTGATCAATACAAGCAAGTAAGTACCTATTGCAGTATAAACAGCTCATTCCTACCGTCATGTTCGATCAACATACATTACACAATAACCACGAAAGACTATAGTTAAAAGACTAATCATTATCCTTTCATTCAATTGATTTATCACGATCGTTTTTAAAAGTGTCGAGATGACTGCGGTCTCCTTACCCACATTGACTTCGCGGTAATAATATATACCCCGAGCTCTCTTTTCGATCGTTCGCCGCACCGTCTCTTTCCTTTTCGGCCTGGTCTTACATTTTACATGCGGTGCAGACCCTCCCATCCGAGGCCGATCGTTCGAAAGAGTCTTTATATACGATCGTGCCCGCTTTGACGTCCGATATTAGCAAGTAAATGACTCTCCGGCAAAGCGGCCCTCCACACTAGCTATTCTCTTCTTTTTGCCGAACGCGCGATCGACTTCCTTATCGCATTCTTGTAAAAACACTCTTTGACCGTGGGCTTTCTCTTCGACGTCTTGGGGCCTTTTCTGTATATAACGTATTTGTTGCCGACAAACACAGTACGATCGGCCCTTGATTTTGTTTCCGTTCAATAAAAAAATTTCAGATGCGCAGCGAGTTGCATATATACGAGCGGCTTGTTTATTGCGCGCGCAGAATCAATTTACGAGAAATGAGATATTTTACGTTTTTGAAAGCAACGAAATAAAAAAAATCTTGTTAGAGCTTGAACTTTCGAGGGAGGATACGGGCGAGACGACTTTTCATACGTGCATGCACGAAGGAGAAAAGAAGCAGCATCGGCCGAAGAGCGAATTTGCTTTTTCGGGCTTGTGTACGGGTATCTTCATACATGGCATGCACAGAGTTGCTTACATGCCTTGGCGTACAGGCCGCAGCGCACACAGGCCACGAATAGATTAGAGAGCACAGGAGACAAAAGTATAGCACGTATATATACTGGATGTAAGAGAAGTAACAGCGGCGGCGGCATCAGCGGCAGCTCCTGTGCTGCTGCTGCCTTGGGGCGGCTGCGGCCGATTCGAGCTCGAGCTCGGTGCATACATAAATTATCGAAGGAAACATAATTCAAAGAGGATGTGCCTCGGGCCGACACCAGTTCTAGCTTAACCGCCTGCGTATATCTTGAAGGCATACACCACCCACTGCTCCGCAGATTCCTCCCTCCTGTTCGCTTCCCCCTCGCACCCCTCGTGCAGACTCTCACAGACACATTCGCACACGTGCACTTACATCGTCCTCCGACGGTAGTGCAGTACACACTCGCACGCGCCTCTGCTTTATACTAGACGTTCTTGTCTTCGGTAGATTCGCTCTTTTTTCCAACTCACTGATATTGTGGACCGAGCTCATACACTGCTCGGTACTGTCGGTCTGGTCATTTTTTTTCATCCGATGCCATTAAACTAGCGATAATGTATAGTTACAATTATCTTCATGAAGAAAAAAAGTCTAATTTATAATCAAAAGCTTCGTTCGAGTATACAGTGGTGTGAAAATATACAGAAGTATATAAAATCGTCGGAAAGTACGCGCGTACAGCTCCATTTGGAAAATAAAGTCTATCGAAGCATCAATTCATGGCATGCCAAGATAGAATCGAGCAAGATACAAGGGGTGAAAGAAAAAGCCTTCGTTTCATCGATGCACCCCCCATGAAAATGGGAAAAAATCTTCTCTCTCTCTCTCTCTCTCAACCTCGCACCGATACTCTCGTTTTACTCACATCAGGTGCACGCTGCAGACACTCACCTGTATGCGCGCCGAGGCAGTGGCACGTTTCGGTGGCCGCTGCAGAGCTCGCACATAACGTACACAGACGCGCTCACGCATCGGCAGAGAGAAATTCAATTTCCGGTCAGTAGTGCTGAGCGCGAAATGTCGAGAGCTCCAGGGAAAAGAAGCGCCGGGGCGCGTAAGCTTAAAAAGAGAAACAGAGAGAGAGAGAGAGAGAGAAAAAGAGAGAGAAATAAAAAAGAGAGGAAAAGCCTATTTATATTAGAAACGTGACACGACCAAAAGTACCGCGTGTTCTTGACTAGTCGCGGACAATCGCAAATAGGTGTCGACAGACGAAAATTTGTTTTCTTCGATATTCCAAGTTCTCTGTTAATATGTTTTAAAGATTAAAAAACCCGTAGATAAATAGGAAATAAAAGTTAAAGCTTAGTACACCTACTCGTTTCAATTCATTTTTAATCTCATACTCATCCTGCGATCAAATACTGATATGTTTTAAAAAATAACAAATTATTTGCAGAGTCAAAATATGAGGCTATCCAAAGACGATGCTGACTTAACCAAAGTTTTAAAGTTTTCCAGTTTTTCGGATTTGAGCAAAATTGGTTCAGGATCATATGGGTAAGTATGATTATCTATAAATGGGTGGGTATATTATACTATCTTTCGAAAGCAAAACCTAAAATTTTAATCTTTATTTTTTTTTGTTTATATTACATAGGGTTGTTTTCAAAGCTAAATACAAAGGTGTTCATGATGTGGCTCTGAAAAAAGTCCTTTACCATAATGAAAGCGAAGGGGTAAAGCACTATTATTTTTCTCTCATAAAAATCGAATCTTTCAAACCAAAACTATAAAAACGAAATTATTTTCAGTTTCCACTTTCGTCCATTAGGGAAATTAGACTGTTGACTACTTTGGATCATCCAAATATTGTGAAAATGTTTGGTGTAATTAATGATCCTGGTAAACTATGATTCATCTAGAAAACATCTATATTTTTCAACATATTTAATTTAATTTAATTTTTTTTCACAATTATTAGCTCGACAGCATAATAATTGGACTTTAACATTCTACATAGTTTTTGAATACTGCAATTGGGATCTAGCAAACTTACTAATGAACAAGTCCATAACCATTTTAGACTCCGAAATTAAACACATGTTACAACAGGTGCTCACAGGTCTCAGTTATTTGCACTCTAAAAATGTTGGTATTTACAAAATTGTATGACATTTCATTGTCTCTTTAAGCCACCCATTGAAAATTAATATTTTTGTACAGGTATTACATAGAGATTTGAAAAGTTCAAATATATTAGTTAACAAAAATGGTGCTCTAAAAATATGCGACTTTGGTTTGTCGAAAAGAGTTGCTTATGACAAAAATGGTAACCTCAAGAAGAGTCTTACGAACCGCGTGGTCACCGTATGGTACAGAGCCCCCGAGCTCCTGTTGGGCGAAAAATACTACGATTCAGGTATTGATATGTGGAGTGTAGCTTGTATTATGGCTGAGATGTGGAAAAGATGTCCCGCTTTGCCAGGAAAAAGTGAGCAAAACCAGTTAAATCTCATTATGGAACTTTGTGGCTCGATTACCCCTATAAATTGGCCTCAAGTAGAAAAATTTCCATTGTACAAGGCATTGGTGTTGGACCAAAATTTACCGAGAAGCGTAAGTTGAATTTTTTTACTTTGGCAAACTCTAGTTAATATTGAATTCCATAACTTTTTCCGAAATCTTTAGGTTTCTCAAAAGTATCAAGAAATAATCGAATGTCCTAACGCACTAGATCTTTTGGAAAGATTATTTACTTTAGATCCTAAGAGGAGAATTGACGCAAATACAGCTTTGTCACATCCGTATTTTTTTGTTAATCCTGAGCCTGAGCCATTTTTTATGGAATCCCCATTTTAATACAGAATGAGAAATTTCTACTGATGCTTCGACTTCTTCAGTCGATGTAAAACTATGAAACCAAGTTTTGGTTTTTCGAAGATAATAATTCAGTTGATAATCGTTGGTATAACGATTAAAAAATTCAACTGTTAAAAAGCATCATTGTTAATGTCTAATGGGGCTATCGATTGTTTATTTATAAGAAATTTATCTTAGTTGTAATAAGTTGACGCTACTGAACTTCAAGCGAAAGAAAAACAGAGCACGTCTCACGAATAAATGTAAATTGTTCAATGTTTATTTTAAAGTAAATATAATGTAAACTCAATAGATGTGTTAGCTCTCAGGCCATCTACTTTATTTTTTCAACTCCAGAAGTGACGATTGATAGATAAATTTGTGACTTTCCTATTATCAAGGACATGATTTTTTTCTATCAATTAATTGATTCTGATTGATGCTAGTTATTTTAGTGTTAACTCAAGTTGTAAGGATTTATACTAAACAAATTTAATCATGTTTATCTACAAAAAACTTTTCCAAAAAATTTTCACGATTACTTAGGTACACAGATGATTTTACATAAACAACGTACACAGTATTTTTACTGATCGAAAAATCCAGACTGAAAATGGTCTCTTTCTCTATTTTCCTCTCCGACCAGGCGTATATCTTCTAAATAAGCTTTTGGAGTTAAGCTGGTTTTCTCCACGTTGACGACTAAGAGGATGAGTCGGCTCTCTATCCCCTTATGAAGCTCCATGCATTTGATTGGTAATCCAGTTACTAGTCCATGTTATGTATAGGCCCATTCATATCTCAAACTTTACGCTATTATTCTCACGAAATAAATTTGATTAATTTAATGACTCTTTTGTAATTAGTTTCGAAGAACTAAAAATAATGTCGCAGTTCGATTTTCCAAGACGAGTTAATTAGAATTTTGAAATTGTGCAACGATTTCCATCAACAGCAGTAGTAGCAGTATGCGAACAGTGAGAGTGCTATAGATGCTTCTTCAAGCCTACAAGAAGTTGTTAAAAAATTCATATCCCTTGACTTACTTTTTTTCGTTCTCTCGAGCACCCCATTCTCAATTTAACGCGCCTTTTTTTGCTACTAATTATGAATGGTGTTGCTTTTAAGAGCTTATAAATTTTTCACACAGCAAAGAATTTCAAAGAAACAGGGTTGAGTAAATCGAAAAATTTTGTCGCTTCTACTCTGGCTGCAAGAAGAGAGCTTGAATTTCGGTGGCCGGGTCTCGGCAAAGAAAAAAAAGCGTATCGCTTAGCCTCGCACTGATCTAGCTATTGTCACAGCGACGAAGAAAAAAAAATCAGATAAGTAGGTTCATTGCTCATTGTGCACGCTTTAGGGAGGAATGGCATTATATAAAGCGTGAAAAAGTGAGTACATATTATACCGTACATGTATAGAGCCGGGCGCGTCGAAACTTCGCTCGAGGCCGCGTCAGTCTCGGCAGTGCAGCAGTAGTCTTTTCGCTTCTAACTTGATGTAATTTCGCTGCTGGCTCTTCTCACTTTCTCGAGATATAAACGCGCTCGCTGGCATGAAAATCGCGTGAAAATCAAGCCACGCACGGACCGTGCGCTTATAAAGAACGAAGAAAAATTCCAGCGTCTATCTACATTGAATCAAAGCTGAACAACGAATAAAACCGTATACACAATTAATATAAAGCTTCGTGCTTTACGAATGATCAATTAATTTGTGGACTAATTATGTGTGCTCGAGTTTGGTAATAGAACATGTTTGATTAGAAAATTATCGCGGGCACGCATACGCACGTTTCTGCTGTCATTCGAGTATACTCTTCTGCGTATACACAAACGCCGGGGCCCAGTGGTAACTTTAATTATAAAGCCTTAATGAACTCCGCTCTGGTATGACATTTGGCTGATTGTGCAAGCTGCTATGGCTAGTTGTAATTATGCACATATTTAATATTCGTTTGATTAACCAGCCCATTCCTCGACGTGCCTCCAGTTCTATGTCAGTATACATTCATTGAATTATTCAAAAATGCGAATTAAAATTGTGTGTAGTTTACGCGCTTGTTCGATAATCTAGAAATTCTTTAAATTGCTCTAATTAAATTAAAACGAATTTTTCGTCATTGATATTTTTATGCCAGTAGCTTTATAAAACCCTCATTAATTTTAAATTTAATTTATTAGAAAAATTTAAGTTGTCACCCAATCACAATTTATAACGAATGACTTGAAGATTTTTTACTCCGAGTCACGTCAGTCTCTGTAATACTATCGAAATGGCCAACTCGCCAGTCTTATTCTCGGAAGCGCGTGGCAGGGTGGAGGTGTGTGCGGGCGAACGAAAGCCAGAGGCGGCCGCGGCACAACGTGATCTCGAACGCGGAGGGAAGAGACGAGCAAAAAATCTCCGATCATTTTCCATCGGGTCACGTTTTGCAGAACAAGTTCAATCCGCAAGGCTGCTGCTGTTGCTGCTAACGCCGCTGCTGCGGTGGCCGAAGCGCCTTAAGGATATGAAACTTTCCTGATATAGCCTGTGTGATACATCGACGGCGGCGGCGGGGTCGGTGGCGGCTCGACAAGTTTGCACTGCCACCAGAGAAGTATACGTTCGCGTGTATACCTTCGGGGAAGTAGGTATATACCTACAGGCGCGGCTGAAAGGTGCAGAGCTATATAGACTGCTACGTGTATAGCTGCCAAACTCCGCGCACTGCCAGACTCTGATCAGAAGCTATTGTTATGCCAGAGTGTTAAGCATTCGCACCAACGACCGACCACCCCCCGATCCCGCATTGACGGTCAAGCTCGCTGTACGTCGAGTCCAGGACTTATGCTCGATTCTTGAAGCTGAAATAACAAGAATATACGATGACCGAGGTTGCTTTTGTGCAAAGCTCGGCCAATTCTGCCTCGATCGAAAATCTTCAAATTCTTCAGCATTCACTAAAATTTTACACTTTCTTAAATCAATATGGAAAATATTTATTTCCTAGTGCACGATCACAACGTTGTAATATCGTTACTGCTCAGATACACTTCAGACGACGCATCTGAGCACGACCGGAACAAAATATTGTCGCACAGAGAGCGCCTGGAGCATGAGCGACTCGTCGCACAGCCGAGTTCGTAATATATCGGGTCGCGATGGCGCATCGAACAGCTTTGTATACATAACGTACGTTTATGTATGTAAATAGCGCACGCGATCCGCTGTATGCACGGTGTACAAGTTTGTAGGCGTCTGCAGTCACGAGAGAAAGAGAGAGATAGAGCGAGGTCCATCAAGCGCGCGTGACGTCTGGCATATACGTTGACTCGTTCTACTTGTCGCAGTGCAACTACGCGCGCGAGCGACGGCCGTCGAGCACAAAGATACGCGCGACGATTAAAAAAACTGCGTCGACGAAGATCTAAAACGAACGACGACTACGACGACACTTTAAATAAATCAGAGTCGTCGCGAAGAGATTATCGGCATCTGTTGGTATACTGTGCGCGATGCGCGAGAGAAAACCCAAGAATAAAAATCGCATTCTGCATGCGCGATTTTAAAGCGATCATAAATTCAGAAAAAGTACGTACGTGCGTCACGAGGCTGCTGCTGCTGCATCCGTATAATACTCCGCGAAGCGCGAGAATAGGTCGACGCGCCAGAGGTATTTCTACATTTTCCTTACATTCCTACATCCTTTGATCAAGTGAAAAAGGATAATCCCCCGCCGTCGCACTGCACATAGCTATCCATAAAAAAGCGAGCCGTAAACGTCACGCGCGAGGACAATCAATTTAATCTAATACAGCCCCGTAAATATCGCATAATCTTCGACGCGCGTGTAAATCGACGCCGCGTGGCAACGAGCAGCAGCACATGTGCTTTCAAGCCTCTCTCTCTCTCTCTCTCCCTCTCACGAGCGCAATAAAAGGCATTTTCGCTCTCTCGCGCGACTCTTGATCACGCGCGCTATATACTAACTCGTAGAACGGAGTCGAGAATTGCCGCGGAGCTGCTGAATGTATATATTCGGAGCTTGCGCAAGCACCTCTGCCGCGTACTATAGCGAGCTGCTGCTGCTGCAAGTAGTTTTGGATTACACGCGCGCCGCGCACCGACATGTAAGCATCCGATATCAAGGCTACTGCCTGCATGCAGCCTGAATATTAAATCGCTCGTCATTAGTAATTCAGGATTAATACGTGCTGAGAGCGAAGAAACTTTAGCCTCACCGCGACGACGACTACGACGACAAGCCGAAGCTTGGGATGAAGCGAAGCTTTTGAAGCCGTATCGATCGCCGAGTAATTTTTTTGAATATCGACACTTCGTCGACTTTGTAGGTGCGAGAGCGATGTACGTGACACACGTTTCCCTTGATGCGCGTGCAAGAACACGTGTAATGCGCATTACGCACACACGTACAGCGAAAGAGAAGCGCATAATATATCAGGTGTCACATATTAGCTGCAGCTAAGTCACAAGCGCGCCGAGTTGGATGCTGCTGCTGCTGCTGCTGAAAGAAAGAAGCTAGAATGAAATTCCAAGGCGAATAGCATAAGAGACATTGGAGCTCCATGACCTCTCGCACACACACTTGGCCGCCCCGTGTGCAGCATGGCCCGCATATAGCACAGCGCGATGGCACGCAAACGCGCGTATCAAACGGCCCCTACGGGTGTGTATATGGCTGAAATTGAAAATCCCTATTGCATACGATTGCAGCGCATTGTCGTGCCATCGCGCTTATGTGTCGGGCCCGTATACTCTCTACAGATGCTGCCGCGCAAAGCGAGGAGAAAGCGAAAAAAAAAAGAGGAATTTGTAAACAAGGAATCGCAGCTCTAAGTATATTCGATGGCGCGCGCCTTGTAGAGCTTCGCACACACGAAATCGTATTGATTCTCAGAGACTTTTCAGCGCGCACACACATATCGGACCAGCTCGCACTCTTGAGCTGCGCGTTATATGTGTCAGCTTTTCGTTCGAACTATTTCCAGTGCGAGGCGAATCATTTGCATCACGGGACAAAAAGTGACCGAAACTACGTGCAGCGATCTGGCTTTGGCTGACAACTAATACCCGCCACTCGCCGAGGTTACACTGTTTTGAGTATTCCAAAAGTGCAAGAGACTTGCATGCTCGCGACACAGCCACACCGCCGCATGGAAAAGCTCTCCGCTCGCTTTCGAGATTAAGCTCTCGCAGCAGCAGCAGCAGCAGCCGCACCGAGCCACGCTCTCTCTCTTTCTCTCGCTCGCTTTCTACGACTTTCTACGCCGAGGAGATATCCCTTTCGGAAGGAAAGCATTTAAAGGTTTTATCTTCGTAGCGGATTCGGCTATATTTTTTCACGCTCGGCTGCCTTCCCTGCTCCTTCTTTCGGGAGAAGAAATTCCATCTCAGAGTCTCTTAGAGCTTTGCGCTTTCTCCTACAGTATTAGATATACCCCCCCCCCCCCNNCCCCCCCCCCCCCGATGAAAGAGTTACTTTAGTATATCATGAGCCTTTGCGGATCATCGCTTACTGCGCGCGCTCGCGTGCGGCGACCGGGCCCGGAGCTAACTTGTTTATCGCTATCTTTCCCGCGCTATCCTCTCCTATATAAGAGACGTTGTAAAAGGCGCGCGCACTCGCGTCATTATCCACAAAAAGCTTAATGAAGTTCTACTTGATGATTTACGTCGAAAAATTCGGAGCTTGCGATAAAATGGTTTCCCGCGCGATCGATGCTGCTCCTGCAGCTCCTTGTAATAAAGGAGGGTGTGTATGCGCGCTCGAAAAGGAGAGAATAATTCTCGCTCTCTCTCTCACGCTCGCGACTCATCTTGAATATGTAACGAGCCGTGTGCATACACTACTGCAGGCGCAAAGTCGGAGCTTTCGTGCACCACCGCGAGAAATACGAGCCAAACTGCCAAACAACGGCGACACGCATGCAGCGCGCAAACTTGTGCGTACATGTGCACACATGTAGAAACGAATAAGAAACCGCATCCCTCGCTCCATTTTCGCGCTCCTGCGAAACAGGACCAAAAGAAATACGAGGAAGGAAGAGCGCGTACAGCGCGATGCATGCGTGCGCCATTGCGGAGTTCGTACTATACACGATTTCGTCCTTAAAATAGCTTCTTCCTTTCTGAACTATATACAGAAAAAACGTGAGGAAGAGAGGGAAAATGTTGGGAAGCGTGATTTGTCTCTCCACACAAGAGAGCGCCTGAAAAAGGAGGAATATATACTTTTTCGACATTAGCTTGCAGCGGAAAAAGAGAGAGAGAGAGCAAAGTTGCACAGAAGGAAAAAACACTCGAAGTACGCACGGATGGCGAGAAAAAGAGTTTATTTCTAGAGTGCAGTTGCTTGAATGTGAAATAAATGCCGAAACTTGGGCGCGCGCGCGTATACCCCGTTTTACCCAAATGAAAGCTCGACCTTTCCAAAACGCGCAGCAGAATTTCGAAGAAACAACGCTCTACGCGGCTGGTTATTTTTTCAAGCGGCTCACCACAAAAGTGAGTGCGTGAATGCAGGTCACATTTGCTTATCACACGGCGAAAATCCAAAAACTCGTTAAGATATACGCGTATAAATTCTCTCGGGCGGATTCTACAGATTATTATGGTCTTCATTATCGTTAGCAGTTATACACAAGAGCGAGAATTCTTGGGCAACGACGTAACAGCAACGAGCAGCAGCAGCAGCAGTGCCCGTGCAGTATCAGTGGCGTACACGAGGCAGTCAAACACGAGAGTAAGGTGCACACGAGTGTTGATGCTCGAGCAAAAAGTCTCCAGAGACGTGGCAGTGAAATTAAACGCCTGTGTACACTCCTCTCGTTTAGCCTTGGAACAGCATTTCAATGAATCAAGCGATGAGCAGAATAGATACAGCGGATGGAATAAAAAAAATTAGCTGTCTTCAAAGCTAATGACAAAGACTTAAAAATGAAGCTTTTGAAATGGTGTTTGGGGTGATTTCTTCTTTAATGTTCTTGAGTGAACCTGAATGTAGAGCCGCAAGTTTTGGTGCCCCCATTATGATAAGCTCTTAATTGTTTGAAGAAATATAAAACACTGCACGTAATTCAACGCACTCGACTCATGGATAAACTATTTGCCAAAAGTTAATCGCGAGTATTCTCGAACTTCTCACTCTCCCAGCAAATAAGTGAAACAAACACGCACGCGGGGTTTTGACTAAACTTTCGATTGAAAGAGTTTAGCGTTGCGCGAAGAAAACCGAGTAAGCAACAACATCAAACGCTTTTTCATCGTATACGTTTATTTTGCTCGAGCGAAATACAAGCTATTCAAGAATGATAAAGTTACACACTAACCATCGGTGTGCGCCAGTTCGCGCACAGACGTATAACAATACACGCGCGCAGCATACGCTGCTGCCTGTGAACGGCAAGCAGCTCGCTGTTTTTTCGACTTAAGAAACTTTTTGTCTACCTTTTTTGCAGTCTATTTATAAATACCCGAGTCTTACTTTACTTCACCTCGATACTGCTCTTTCTGCGCCAATACATTTTCGCTTAGCAGTTTTTATTGGTCAGTTAATTTTCGATTGTAAATAGTTCGATTGCATGTTTCTCATTTAAATCGACTTTGTTCCGATGGATTTTCCATTTTTACAATTAATAAAAAAATCAGCTTGAGAAATGTAATTAGGCTGACCAAAGCCATTTGTGCTGATACAATTATGTAAAAATATATTTTTCCAGTTCCATCAACGGAGTTTGACGCGATTGCGGATATTACATACGCGGTATATTTTATTCTCTTCTCGCTGACTGCAAGTAACATGCGCGTAAGAAAAGGAGCACATACTGGAGTGTTTATCTACATAAATAATATAAGAAACATTCAAGTGCATAAAAAATAAAAAGAATAGAGAGCTTCCTGTCGCTTTGTTCGCTGCTCTTACCTTTTTACTTACCTTTTTCCATCTCTCTTTTTAGGCGAACGTAGCCTGTGGCATTCTTTGAAAATTCTACGTTTTCCTTTTTATGCCCTCAATTTCTCGTTCTTTTTTCCTTATATATCTATTTTCTGTTAGATCCACACTGTTCTCTTCGAATCTTTTTTTAACACGAATGAATGTCTAAAGAATCTAACGTAACAAGAAAGAAATAGTTTCAATTGGCAATTGAATAATTCGGTTGAGGGCTTTCAAATGAAAATAACAAGCACAGATTATTTTGAGTCGAATTAAAGTATAATTTTTATTTGAAAAATCATCTTCTTATACATATAATATTTTATTATTATATAATTAATAAACTATTTTTGGTTTTTAAAATTATGTTACAGCATTCAAACACGCCAATATAATGTAATAATATTAATAGTAATAAAAATGATAATAATAAATATAATAATAAATATAATAATTAGAATAATAGTAATAATAATAAAATTACATTGCACTATTGTAACATCGCAACATTGGATTTTCTCGCGTTTGTATATAATATGTAAAATTATGAAGAAACAATTAAAAACGGAGAAGAAAGAATATTGTACACTTGTTAGCGCAAAATATTTTACGACTAATTTTTCGTAATAGCTAAGAAAAACAATTAGATCTGTGATTTAAATGTATAAGTAATCTACAAGATTTTAGCTATACAATATATAAAAACAAGAGAATATTCTGAAAATTACTAAAATTATTGAATATTTTTGTAATACTCATGCGCTCGGTTCTGTTTCACACTTATGCACACATATAATATACACTCAAGCTTAACGTTTGTCTTTCCTGTTTTTTTTTTTTTCACTTTTTTTGTTCGTTCTTATTCTTTACGTCTCGACACTCGTGGAAAGGCAAAAGCTCTCGACATATACACAACATACATTTGCTCTGGCGGCAAAAAAATGCAAAAAAATTGCGCTAGAACAAGATATAGACAGGGTGGTGGGTGGTAGACGCGCGCTGTAACTCAACACCACGCTTACGTACTCATATATATTTTATAATAAATATGCACAGAATAGAAAACAAAGGAAACTCGTACTTACACATGTTGCGTCTTTTTTAGAGATGTATGCATAGATGTGTAATACGAAAACAACAAATGGAAAATCAGGACACATTCTTGCATCGCATGTTTTTTTTTACCGATGAGAATTACGTCTATATATAGCATATGTATGAACGAACGTTTGCCTTTTAGAGAGATGAGAAATAAGGTCGATATCACACATTCATATACGTATGTTTTTTTACAATCGATAGGTAGCGACGTTATAAAAACTCCTCGAGGAATATACACGATGAATGATTTTGTATATTTTGTGAGAAGTGGTTACTTCTTGGAGTACATATATAATATGAAATTTATTTTTTTCTCTTCAGCTTTTCTCTCTGATGCATGCGAGGTGCAGGTGAGCCTTCACGGGCGATTTAATATGTAATAAATATTTTTCTTTTTGTACCTCGTACTGTTAGTTTGGTTTTCAAGTTTTTTTTTCAACAAAGATAAGAATTCACGCGTTAACTTTTTGTTTTTTCATGGTTCAAATTTTTTCTCACCGGATCATAACGATCCGCTCACACTCGGGCTGCATCGGAGGGAGAAACAGCTTCTTTCGTTGTTTTTGTATTTCCAGTTATTTTATTTTTTATATGAATTTTTTTACCTTTTTTTCAATTTTTTTCTAAATACCATCATCCGAAAAAAGTAAAATCTCCATATTGGACACCTCGGGTTCCATTTATTGTGTTATATCATTTTCCAAGCTCTCTATCGTTTTCTCTCTCTCAATCACACCCATTCGTCCAAAAATGCGTGCATATAAATATACACATCTGCAAATGTTTATACTTATATGCACTTGAATATTTTTATATATAAACTATTTACGCCCATACGGATCATTTACAGTAATATTTTTTAATTTTCTAACCTTTTCTTTCCTTTCTTAGCGCTTTTTCGCGGCCTTACTTCAAAGTCTTTTTGAACAGGTAAGACGACTTGCGGAGGAATTTCATAGTTTTCTTTCTCTATTATTTCTTAATCGAAAAAGCGTATGCTTTTTGTTTTTTTTTTAATTTTCTAACTAATACAACTCTTATAACAATGTCTTGCATTCCTTATTACAATTATACAAAATCAATCGATTGAGCTTTTATAAATTGCTTTGCAACGAAAGAAGAACGAATAGAAAAGCGCAGCTGCAATACAATTTCTTATTTGTTGCGCGATGACAATAATGTTATGTTCTTTATCTTCGTTAGAAGTTTTTACTAAATGGCGAAAATTTTCAAGAAAAACTCGGATCATTTCTCTTTACTAGTTTTCATTTTCACGTGCCATTTTAAAAGCGCATCAACAATGTTGGTATCCTATACGTATATTTATATAAATTTATATATACAAAGTAAAATAACGCATATTACAACTATACACGTATAAAGACAAATTTCATTTATTTTCTTACTAATAGATAATATAATATAATATAATATACGCAATGCACAAAGAAATAGCGGAGTGTTTACAAATGATTAATAAAACTCTTTTTTCACGATAAAAAAATAATCCGGTACTTTGAGAATGACAATCATCTCAATTCTCGGTTAAATTAAACGACCTTAAAGCTTCGAAAGCGAGCTTATAATAATAGATATAACTTTTATCTCTCTTTTATCATTTTTTTGTTAAATCTCGCGCACGAAATAATCATATATTTATATATCTCAACATCATTGCTATGTACATTTGCACCAACCCACATTTATAAAGTCTTATTCAATTTTCTTTTCTACTTTATTTTTTCATTACTTCACATATATATATTATATATTTACTCATCTTTAGTTTTTTTGTCGTATTTACTGTTTCTTCGTAACTTTGAATTTTCTCTTAGTCTTGCATAATATATATATCATTTCGCTATGAAGTAATTCCTTTTTCGTGCGGCTTTCATAAAAACGAATTATTATATAAAATCGCCGAAGAAATGCGGAAGAACATATTTGGCGTCAGTTGACAGTAAATTTTCTTTTTTTACGCTCGACTATCTTCACTTACATTTTTTTCTTTGAATTCCACGCGCTAACAATTTAATCTTCCCATTTTCAATAGTAATTTTTGTTCCTTTTAAAGTCGTTTAGTAATAATAATCATTGATCTTAAGAGCGACAAAAAGTTTTGCTTTCTTAAGCTAAGCTTACTTACAAGTAATTTATCATCTACTTAATTCTTTGTACAATTAAACAGCTTAAATTGGTAATACGAAATTGATAACGAGTTAATAATATAGTAATGAGAATTACAATAATAATTGTAATAGTTAGTTACTAATTAATGACAATGACAATTATATATTAATTTAATAAGCGTTAGCCTAGTCAATAATTTGCATAAAATCATATAATCTGAATTTATCAACTTGTATCCCTTTAAGAATCACACTAACTTCCTGCTTGTGTCTTCATATAAATTTGAGCTTTGAAATTCTCTCTCTATAGACATTCATAGATTTGATTTTTATACTTGTTTTATCACTTCCATTTGACAGTCACCATATATCATTTGTTTCACAACGCTCGTTTACCATCTAAAATTACGTTAACCTTAACACGCACACGCACCCAAGTACACATTGAATTTTTTTTATAATGAGAATGCTTAAAAATTACCATGGAGACGGTTTCCCACTTCGAAAACACTTAGCTTTCATCCGTTATTATCAATATTTTTGAGACTTCGAAAAAAGACTATCACCTCGTTAATTTATTCTAATTTTCATGATTCGCACGCCTTACTAAACATAGAGAAGTAGATAAAATATAAAGGGGAAAATATTTAAATAATAATGGCTTAAAGAAAGCCATCTTCTTAAAACTCATCAAAAATACAAAATTCATTAAAAGTAATCAAACTTAAGTTAGAGCTTTACAATCCATTGAATAAAAGTAACTCCAATTAAAACGTGTATATCATGTATGAATATGGATAAAATTATAATTAGATCAACGTAAAATAAAAAATATAATTGAATTTATCTGTTCTTCTTTTATTTTTAACTCAAAGATAAAAACACGGCTATTTTTATACATATAACAATGTTGTACAAATCTTTGGTAGTTGACTTTAAACAATGTCAAAGCGCGCGACCCCCTTTTTCAATTCAACATTTGATTGCTGTGCTAAACAAAAATACGGTTGCATCCATACGATATTTCTATTTTTACCGATTATAACAGTTAAAAAGCAGGGCTGTTTGGATTTTACCGGCAAATTTGAAAAAGTGGCAAATTTCTTGAGGCTATAAATTACTTGTATTTCATAAACGCAACGATGTAAAATTTAGCGCTTATCAGTACATCAAAGACATCGAACAGAGAAATTGATTTTGATACATGACTTAAGTATCGTCCATCATCGACTACGTACCGTATGTAATTTGTTTGTGTGCAGATTTGTGCGGCATTTTTTTATTATTTTAGTACCGGTAAGTAGGCCTGACGCAAATTAAATCTCATTGATTGTTCAGTAGAAATAGAAGATGTATGAAATTTAATGCGAGCAGTATTGTGCGTAGTCATGTCAATAATAAAAAATTTTATTGTAGTTTTGAAGATGCGAATAGGTGGAAGATCCATGTTAAAAATCAGACAGCTACAGCTAAGCGTAGAACTTTTATTGCGCCCAAGCCAACATTTTTCTAAACTGATTTTGAAAAATTGTAATACTGAAAAAATCACGGCATTCGTTTATACCTAAATTCACTCGTATTTTATTGGGCTCCTCAAGATAGTATCATTAGTATTGTTGTACGAAATCCTTATGTTCATTATGTAAATTTTACTTGATTCGCAATCTACTTTTTGATCTTCTATTAAAAACGATTCATCTGACGCTACCCACCATTCTTTATAGTTTTACGAAAAAAGCGAAAAATCATTTGAGCATAAAGAGAGAAATAAAAGTCGGAGCCTATTTATTGAATAGATTATTTAGACCATTACGCAAAAATAAACATTAAAGTCAAATTGTAACGAGATTGATAGTTCATCATATAAATTCAATGAAAATAATTTTAAATATATTTTAAAATTGTATCATAGTTTAATAAAATAATCTTGGTTTTTAAAATGAGTAAATAAATACTCTTTTTAGACTCTTTTCGGCGAGATGCAATTTAAACGATCGAATGAATTCAATGGGTTGGTGAAAAATAATTTGGAGACGGAGTAGATAGCAATGCTTATAATAAAAGAAGGTAATGATATAAAAAAAAGAACAAAAGCGCAAAAGGATAGTGTTGCAGTGCAGCGGAACGTTTTCATTTTGTTTATTTTCGTTTAAGTTTTATTCTTTTCGCATTTCCCTTCCGTAATCTACTTTCTTATCATTTTTTAACAAAACCCTGCTATTAGTGACTTTTATATTTTTATACTCCTTATATAGATGGGAAGAGTATATGAATTTTAAGAAAACATATTTTTCACAGCTTCATTGATAAAATTAGTTTTTTCAATATTTTAAGATGTTTGCGTACATAAACGTGTACATTTATTTATAAAATTAAGGTAAATTAAAAGAAATTGTTATATCTTAGAAATGCTTTTTGTATGTTTATGCGAATTTTCATACAAAAATAGCTCTTTTATTTATATATTAAAAATTTTTTTGGTAATATTCTTTTATTATCGTATACTCTTCCCAATTGAATTATTTATAAGCGTCTGTCTTTTTGTAAGTCTGTTTCATAAAGTATTATCATAATTTGTCATTATTTTTTCGTTGCACGAGGCTGTATTTTTTTTCATCTCAAGGTGTCCACACGTATTCCAAACTTTTCTTTTAATACTCGAATATCTCTTTTACACACACGATGTATACGTTGAATTTTTTAATATTCATTTATTCATACGAACTAGTACAAAATTACAATACTCGGATATCAGGTAGTCTCCGACGCTTTTGCTTTTTTTTTAACGCACGTATAATTAGCTATTTTTCTATTTCTTACTTCGTAAAGCAATGCTTTTTAAATATTTCATTATCTCGATATCTTTTTTGTTTCTTTTAATCACATTATCATACGACGACGCCTTACCTTTTATTACAATTATACAAGTAGATGATGTATACAATGAGGTACGGAATTCATTATTTTTTAAAATCATTCTTATTTCTGCGACGCGGAAAATAGAATCCACGCTTTTTCTAATAATATCCTAATCATACATTTTTCTTTCGCTACTCATATTTAATTACTTTAATTATCTTGACCCCTAGATTTTCCGGGACACCAAAACTACAATATAATTTATACGCGTTTTATGAGTATTACTTTTGCCATTAATCTGTTTGATAGGCTCTTTCTGCGTTGAAAAAGTTTATTCAAATTTTTTAATCAATTTTCAATCTGTGAAACACGCATATAAAACGATTGATCCTAGATCAATCGTACACCGATAAAAAAATTAAACCTGATACCAAACAAATGAATACCTTTACTTGAAATGACGCCTAAAGTTTTGCCAAAGATTGAAAATGGCTCAAGATCTAGTTGGCTATCCACATAATCTGAAAATATGTTTCCTTATTTTGTGAATAGTTACACGGCGTTTTACGTATCACTTCCCGTTCTAAGTACTTTCTTCTAAGTATTACGGATAAATAAAATATTTTTGTTCGCTAGCGTATTTTGATTTTTCATTAAAGCACTGAATCGTTCGTTTTGTCTCTGCTATTACCCAACGAATCGAAGGGACTTTCAATCTTTGGCAAATCAAAAGGTATAATACAGTAATTCATCGATTTGTTCGACATTGGCTATGATTTTTCTATCAGAGCATAATATAAATATGATTTTTGACGATCATTTACTTTTACTTACATTCTTTTTCATTTATATTTTTTTATATTCTTCAAAGACGGCTACCGATCGATTTTCAACATCAACGTATATTTAAATCGCTCTCAAGTTGCACTCACCCCCAAAAACAAATGAACTATTATACATCGTTATACACGCGCTGCACCATTGTTTTATTTATTCAATTATTCATTTTATTTATTTTTAACCAATCTCATATCATCATTATTTCATTTAATTTGTAATCAATTGAATCAATTAAATTTAATATTCGCATAATATATCTAATCCCGTCACGTATGTGTATCAATAATATATCAATCGCCGTCGTCGTATAATCGTAATCGAAAAACCGTCGCGAGTCACGGCCAAGCTCGTGTACGACGATCCTTCAAACGAAAATATTAGAAACGATTTTTTAAAAATTGAATCTTTCATCTCCGTAATATATATATAATTATTTATATTCTTTATATAATTATATTAGTCATAAATCTTTCAACGCTATCTAAAGAACAATTAGATGCGCTCTAAATACTCGCCATATTTACTTTATATTTTACGATACCACAATGTATTTTTCATTTTCATTATCTTTGAAATCATCATTTATAACATTTACTTTAATTTAAATTTATTTTACACACCCGTATAAAATTCCTAAAAACCCTAATCTACCTACATATGAAATCGGTGTGTACGGTTTTATGTACGGTTGCGTTAGATTATTCTCAGCATCTCTAATCTTTTATAATCTTCGTTTACATACATATGGCGTTTAATTAGTGACTATATTTATGAGACTGACTCGATTTTGGTTGGAAGAGTTTTACGATCACCTAACGATTGACGAGAATCGTTTTTATTCGTTATTTTTACTCTATACATGGTATAACATATTGTTAATTTTATATGTATTTATGTAATTATACTTTTGCGTCCAGCTTTAAACCTAACGCACATTTTGCATGCTTCAAAAACTTTTTTCCCCCTGCATATAGTTCGTTTTATTTTCAGATCGGCAATTCACACTTTCGCTCCGTTTCGGTATTGCATTTTACACGCTGGAATAACACGAATTTTAATATGTATACGTAAGGAATGTCATTGAATGAGACCAACATAAAATTCCCGCGCGACTTGTTACTTTTTTCGCAGAAAATTAAAAACTTTCATCTAAGCATCAACAATGCAACTCTTTTCATCCTACAGTTCACGATTCTTTCTTGTACTCGTTTTCTTTTCCGGTTGTCATACATAAAAATGCATATGGAGCACCCTACATTCGGGTAGAATTATCAATGATCCCACAGGTCATATACACGCGCATTACGCTGTCATAAATACATGCTTGGGTACGAGCGCGTATACGTAATATTATAAAGTAAATTTCGAGTTTCGCGTTTTGGCCACTGAATTATTTTTTTTTATTATACTTTAGAATTTCACACGTACTTCATATGTTTTTTGTTCGCTAGATTATCGGACGTTTGGATTTTAGTCTTTTACGGTGATGGATTTTGTATGTTACGTACTGTTTAATTATACTTGTAAGCTATTTTATGTTAATGAGCTCGAAAGAATTTTGAATGCTCATCGACGTACTGCGAGATCAAAACTAAAAGTTAAATTACATTGTATAAAAAATACTTATTGCGCGACGTGGAAAAATCTCACTTTTGGAATGTTCGTTTAATAAAAGCCCGAAAATCATCGGCAAAAAAAAATTAAATAAATTTTCATAATACATTTAAAAAAAGTTAATATTAAAAATTGAACAAGTTCATGTGATTTTATTCATTTTTTAAATAAAATTGCACAATTTTTATTTATCAGTTGAAATTCTAAACCTGAAAAGTCTCTATAGCACAGAAAACTATTGAAAAGAAGTAAGATTTCATGCTTCAAAAAGTTTGAAATGGCAATGATGAAAGTAACAATAACAGCTAGGGGAAAAAAATGAATGGTTACACTCCCACTCCTTTTTTTATTTTCTGCAAACATGATAAAAACTCGTTGACTAAAAAAAAATGGTAAAAAGAAAAACGGTACAAAAAAACAGAAAGACACTCCGATCTGTGAAAAGCTGACGATGTTCAAGCTAGTGCTAACTGCAATCCGAACAGACAATGCGCGAGCGTGTGACACTTGGCACCAACAGACGCTCGAGTACAAAATGACTTTTCTATTGCGCTCACTCCAAGCTCTTGTTTTGAATTTAAAAAACGAAATGATACTTTTTTTTACGAATTTGCACATCCAACAACAATGCATTGAGTTGTTTATCATCGAACAAGCACAAAAACATCGACTGATTTCGTTCGTAATATCAATAAACGAACTTTTTCAAAATTTTACTAAACGCGGCACGAATATCGCTACGTTCTTGTGCAGTAACCGAATCATCAACAATCAAAAAGTTCAAATCTTACGGCGATTTTTATGTGTTATATTACTGATGAAAAATAGCTTTTTATCGTTCTTTGTAATGTTAAGTTTATCAAGTTCTAAATTTCAAAATGGATTTTTCTATACGGGCAATAGACTTATTTGAGAAATTTTACGTTACATAATTACATAGAAAAATTTACTATTCACATTGCACTACAAAAGGTGCCAGAATTATATCTCATTGTGCAATCACAACAACTCTTGGGTCATGTTGGTAAAAGCGTAGTATCCAATGTTTTTGGTGACACGTGCATGTGTGTGTGTATCAAACTTACAAAAATACGAAATATGAAAGTCGTATGTTTTATTTTTCGTTTTGATGCACGCACCTACAAGGATTTTCGGGCACATGTATACCAACGATCAACATACACATACTAGCGCGTTTGGTTTTTGACGCTTCTTTCATTCTTTTTGAGCGTAATGACGTTGTGCGATCGTAGCAATCCTTGGCGAAGATATATTCGTTTTTTTTAGTTGGCATCGACGCTCATACTCCTTTATATAAAACGATGCTACATCGTCGCCAGTTTTAAATTATGGCAGTGATCCTAATGTGTCTCATTGAAATAAGTTCACTTTACAATTCGATAACAATTACAATAATTACGAAAAAAGCGCATTTTTTTATCTCTCTCGCGTTACGATTTGTCAAAAGTAATGAGTTAATGCTCTCTTTTTATAATATTTCTCCGTCAACGCGGGGGTGAAAAACTGTCGTCGTCACTGTCCTTGTCCACCGTCAAGGTCTATTTCTCTCTTGTCGCGCGCTATCACAGACGTCACATCGATTACATAGTACTTTACTAGATTTGTGTGTATTTTGTGCTTGTTAATTAAACCTCTTGTCGAAGTTATATTATACCGAATATATATGTGGGAGTCGCTGCTGCTGCTATCGAGCAATGCGTCGTTGGCACGTGCTGATACCTCCTCCTTCTTCTTGTTCTTCTCGACCCCTTCAGCCATGGCGATGGTGCTGCAATAAGGGTTAGACGTGTCTCTTCATGTGCAGCGCCAGATGATCGCTACGCGAGAAGCAGCGATCGCAGTGCCGACATTTAAAGGGTTTGGCACCGGTGTGCTTGCGGTAGTGGCGCGTCAGCTCGTCCGAGCGGGCGAAGCGCCACTCGCAGCCTTCCCAGCTGCACTTATACGGCTTTTCACCTGTGTCAACAGAGAGAGAGAAACAAAATCACACAATTAGTAACCAATGATTCGATGAAGCATTTGAAAATATAACATATAATATTTACACAGTAACGTATAACATATAATAATTGCAATAATGTTTTTTTTAGGATAGTGAACGCACAACAGCGTTTTTCACGGCGAGGCTGCTTTCAGTACGGGCCGCGCAGAATAAAATTAGGAAATAAATCGCTCGGATGCATAAGACGTTATGAGGGCCGTTATAGCTCGCGTGCGCACGGAGAAAGTATATACGGCATGGTTTCTTAAACAAGCCATTAACTTTCGACGTTGTAATCAAGCACTTGGCTGTATGGAGGGCATACAAGGCTGCTGCTTGGCTCTCGTTATATTCCTCAGCCGCAGTACCTAAGGCAATTTCCGATAAAGCCCTAAAATTTTCCATTACAAGCAACGGGAGAGCGAGAGCCGGCGAACGAGCGGACGAGCGTCGGCAACTGTATGCAGCATGGCATGTACAATTATATTACATCATCCGCATATGTATACGTGCTGCTGCTGTTGCTAGTCTAAACAAGAGCCTAGCTTGCGAGGCTCGTTTTTCACGATTTTCAGCTTTCGATGTGTTGCTGTACACACCGGGTATAAGCTATACACGACGGCGGCAGTGGCAGTGAGAAAACGGGTACACGCGATGAAGCACATCAGCGAAAACGATGGGCAGGTACAGCAGCGCTCGATGCTGTTGCTACTGCTGCTGCTGCTGCTGCATCGCATTATTAAGCCGTAAATAATGTATTTCAACATCAGCGTTAAGTAGACTGAGCAGGTGATGTAGATACAAGAGAAAGAGAGAGAGAGCGAGGAACACGGGACGGAGTAAGCTGGAGGGTGAGGAGTCAGGGACGAGGGAGCTTTCGCAGACAATATGCTCACTGTCTAGTTACACCACCTGTGGCGCATTAGACGATGCCTCGCGCTATATATACCTACTCTCTCAGGCCAGTGTATATAAACGCGAGCAGTAAAGAGCGAAAACGAGAATAAAAGAGAGAGAGAGAGAAAGAGAGAGAGAGAGAGAGAGGAAGATCGAGGTCGAGTGTGTTAGCAGAAACACAGCGGAGGTACGTCGCGCCGTCGGCTTCTTGCGTCACGAGCCAACCAATTTTGAGAATCGACTTTGGATATGAGCTAAAGTTGAAGAGAGGTTTATAACACATGCATGCGTCGAGCTTTTGATTGTTGTTCAGCTTTCTTTCAATTTTCACGATACCTATAGTGTATTTACTATTGGAAAAAATATACTCGTCCACTGCTTGTGTATATTCTGAAGTAATGAAAATCATAAGAAGCTAATACAGCATTATGAGTTTTTAATATTAGGTGAATTCTCGAGAAGAATTGAAAAATATCCTGTCTTAGGGCTAAATATTGTGAGCAGTTTATAAGTATCTTGATTGATTAATGGAGTGTCGCTGCGATATGAGTCAATTAATAGTTCATGGGCTAGATGCCGCATGTTTTGATTATGTTCCCGATAGAAGGGGTAAGCAAGTCGCGAAACAAAATTCGTATAATTAAGGGGGCTATAAACTAGTCAGTACGTATAAAAGTCTCGTAACGGTCTCACAGTGAATTTTGCTCTTATATACGTATGTATATACAAACACGGGACTTAAAATAAATACAG
The DNA here is from genome assembly GCF_000599845.2 of Trichogramma pretiosum. Taxonomy (NCBI): domain Eukaryota; kingdom Metazoa; phylum Arthropoda; class Insecta; order Hymenoptera; family Trichogrammatidae; genus Trichogramma; species Trichogramma pretiosum. The sequence continues at coordinate 446,959 of NW_019641650.1, read as the reverse complement.
TGTGCGTATTATAAAAAAGAAAATACCAAACAAGTAACAGCAAGTAGCAATTGCGACCAAGGACCTGACAGTACGGAACACACGCACGCACACACTCGTACTAATTAGGATATAAAATTAGTAATTTTAAAAGACGACAAACATGGTTTTATGTAGAGTATGCGACACACACTTAGAAAATCCGCAAAGGGACGCATTTTGCGATGGATGCAGAGAAGAATTAAGAACTTCTTCACCATCAATATTTTGGACGAGCGTGGGGACATGCGAAACTTGCGGAATAACTAACACGGAAGACAGTTTAAGTGATCTCCTTTTGGCGTACATCCTGTATTGGTATCCTTTCCATCATCCTGTCTGGGGTTTTCTCGTACGCGTTTACATTTTTCTATCCATGGCACGCCGCGGCCTCAATGTGTTTACTGTGGTATACATACTATGCTGGATATTGGAGATGGTGCTTACTGTTATTTACCAACAAATGAGAGTGATGAACTGAGGAAATAGCGACTGAATTCATTCCAGTTGTACATGAAGAGTTGACGTGAGTATATACTCATATGTTAGTGTGCATGAAATTGACCATAATTTTTTTTAAGAAACGCAATTAACCCCAAAACATGGTTGCACTGCATATTGATGGAAATTTCAGCCGTTCTTGATTTTTAACAAGAACGTACAAACGGCAGAAGTACTTTTACTTTTCATTCATTCAATAATATAATTTTTGCTATGGTGTATTGTTTACTTTCTTTTCTCTCGGCTCGTGTATTGTTGACAACTCAGAGTCTCGTTTTGCGCGCGACGTACTATTATTATTCAGATTCGTCGACCAATACAAATGTTACCGTTCGTATAACGTTAAATTCGATAATTAATTCGTTTATTGTTTAACTTTTAAAATTTATGTTTCTCGCACGATGAGCATCGTGTATTACGAATAATTTCGCGATAATTGATGTAACTCGAGCTCTATTTTGAAAATATGAAAACAATATAAACGATGCTCTTGACTTCGGTTTATTACAATTAACACTTTGAAATAAATCGAGGATGGTCCGATCGGAAGGTCGATCATCGTATTGTTTAGTCGTATAACGCGTATTGTAATCCAATGTCTAGATAATGTAATACTTCCTATTTGGCTCTCTAGTTCGATCCCACAAAGTTTTCTGCGCAAACCATTCCGAATTATCCACGAGAACATGTGATTGATAATCAAAGCCTGCGCTAATGGTACAATCGATATCACAAGTCTATACGGCGTCAGTTCAATGGCCCAAATAGCAAACCAGTTTGAGCGAGCATATAAATTCATCATTTATAAAATAGGAAAAAAAGCCCGTGTCCGGTAATGGCCAGTAGCATTGTCGTAATAAATCGGCCTAACAAGCGCTCGAAGATGTTATGCAACAACGAACAGCGCAACGAGCTGCAGCAACAGCAGCAGTATGAACTATAGCGCGTTGGAGAGATCAATTATAACTTTCTTCATGACTAAATCACAATAACGAAAAATGCCCTGGCCGTGCGCGCGATACCTTCGCGTCGATAACAATTTTGCCCGAAATTCAACGTGCCATACGAGAGGTCTTTTTCTTTCTGTCAGGTTCACAATAAGAGTTGGAATTTAGCACTTTTTGTCAGTGCGCGCGCGCGCGTACTCGTGGAAAATGGTGAGGATTCGACAAGCGAATAAACGTAGCTCACGCACGCGCTTTTTCTATTTCTCTTTTTCTCTCTTTCTCTTCTGCTCTTTTCGAAAGATTATTCAAAGTCCCTTCGTTGGCATTTATTTACACTGGGCGCTTACTTTTCCAGTGCGTTAAGGCTGGGAAATAAGAAAATTCCACAGCGCATGGAGAGAGAGAGAGCTAGATATAGGGATGCTAGAGAACAGGGCGGCGGGTTGAAGGAGGGAGAAATTCTTTATCAACGTCGTGAAATTTATTCCGAGCATTGTCTTTGCAATGTAAGAGGCTTCTCTCTTCTCGAGAGCTTTTTTGCCAGCTCCGTCTCAGCGGCAGCAGCAGCGCGCGAGAGACGCCGACAAATCCACGTAGAGCGTGGCGACGCATAAGCTATATACCATAAGCACGTATGTGTGGGTTATGCATACATACACGCGAGTGGCAGCGCCGCAGCTCGAATTCCTAACACGTGTAAGTATGTGCCCGGCCTGTATATATGTAGATCCTAGCAACGAAGAGAGAGAGGCAAGTCAAAGGGATGTCAAGAAGAAATGGCTCGGACGAGATGTGGGAGGTAAAAAAGTTTGCACATACCTACACACAAGAGCGCGGAATGATGCATGTAGGGCGCAGAGGGCAGAGAGAGAGAGAGAGAGAGAGGGCCAGAGGGTAAGCGGGGAAGGAAGGGAGTTTGGCATAAGGTAAAAAGGAAATGGGTAAGAAGCCTGCTGATTTGCGTTGAGAATTTTTTATACAAGATGATATCCTTGCAAGAGCAAAGGAAAAAGCACGTCAAAAAATAAAAACTCAACTGGCGCGCGCGAGCGTGCAGCAGCAACTTGCATAAAGCTAGAAATGAACTATTTTTCAAAAAAAGTAAAAAAAAAAAAGAAAGAAAAGGATAAAGCTGCTCTCGTGCAGCCACTCGAGTTCAAGTTATGAAAACAAGCGTACGGGCGCGCGCGAATGAATTTTTTGCAATATCGCCGGTGAAATGTAACAAGTTGTATTCCGCGAGAGCTCGATTCGAGTCGCGTCTCGGACCCAGGCGCGCTTTATTTCTCATTACTTAAGAGCGCCGCGCGTGCAAACCGTACGCGCAAATTCATTTCAATGCTGAACTGCTGTGTACGCTTTCATCGCCTGCTACTTTTTCTCTCTCTCTTTCTCTCTTTCTTTTCCATTCGCAATACAATTTCGGGGCGTTAAAGAAAGCTGCATCAGTCTCGCTCTCGCGAGTCGCCGTTGCCGCCGTTGCCGCCGCCGTCACCGCCGCTCGACGGAGTAATTTCATTCGAAACGACGATAATTCCATTTTAATAACCAACCTCGGCCGAGTACGCGTCTTTGTTGCGGCAATTTAACTTTTGCCTCGCTTGTGTATACATAAAAGATCGCCACCGTCGTCACTGTGCGTTGTCTCTCCTTCTCTTTAACTCGTTCCTTGTCTCTCTCTCTTGCTTTCATTTTCAACACGCATAGTAAAGCTTCGAGAGCTTTCAACATTCGTTTTTTCACACGCCTTGTATCCTTCAGAAAAGCCTTTGAAACCGCAAAATACGTAACTGCTTTGCTCGAATTTAACTCCTTCATATTAGTCTCGCATTTAGTACAATTACATTTTCTTGGTCCTCTTCGTCGTTTCGCCCCTCTCTCCGATCCTCTCTTCATTTTCCATGACTTTAATTTTCATTGGATATGAGATTTTCAATACAATTATTCATATTGTACTTTTCGATCTATAACCGCATTTCTGGGAAAAAAAATCTAAAATCAAACAAAAGCACCGAATTCGGTTAACCAATTTCGTAATTTTATTTCACTCAAAGCGCAAGCCGAATAGTGACAAATTTGATATCGCACCGAGCGCGTAGAAAACGAGATTATTTGATACATACATGTACGAGCTATCAGTGAAATTGATAAAAGGCAGAGAGAGAAAGAGAGTGCGAGAGAATCTTGCTGAAAAATCACGATAGCAAATGGTTAACCATAAAATCCCAACGGCGGGGTAATATATACATGAGCTGCTACTGCTAGCCGGGCTGCACAAAGCAGAAGTGACAGAGGCTATATTATAGCTACATCAGGGAAAGAGAAGAGAAGAGAGAGACAGAGAGAACTAGCGAGGCGGTGGTAGAGGGCCGAGGCACACGTGTCGGAGACACGGCCGCAGAGATATAATACAATGTATGTTGCACAGGCAGTAGCGCACACACGTCGCGCATTTTATCACCGAGTAATAGCCTTCTCTCTCTCTCGGACCTACCCCCCTCAGCTGTGTAATAAAGCCATATTAAACGAGACGGACGCGCGCGCGCGCCTGCCTGCGGCTTACTGTTACACACTGTTGTACTGAATTACATCGGGTCTGCAGGCGTTGCCGCCCCATCCTTATACAGACTCTCGCTCTCTCTGCCTCTCTTTCTCTCTTGGCTTTTTCCCGTCCGAGCTACGAGCGTGGCAACGAGATTAGATTTCTTTAAGCGCTCGAGGATTTTGTCTTTGTTTCGTGCGCGCGCGCGCTGGATGTCGAGCGACGCTCCGTGCTGTCCCTTCGGTATCACTAATTTAGTCGAGCTTTTATCCAGTCGTTTCTAATCACGCGCCGCGATTCTTTTATTTCTCCCTATTTTTTTTTCAGACTACACGTACAAACACACTTACACTCGTGCATCAATCTCGCAGTTACTCCAGCTCAGTGCTGCAGCGCAGATTTCGAAAATGCTACGTGAAGCCAAGATAAGGAGACGCGTCGGCTGCTCGGTCTCGCTCACGTTCAGCCAGTCAGTCCAGGCCAGCTCTCCTCTGACATATCGAGGTAATATAGCGCGAGCTAGCTGCGAGCGACTGCATCGTCACGATGCTTTACATACATACATACATACAGCACATGTATATAGGCGACGTGCTCTCGGGACATTTGGCTCCGGCCCTTTTATGTGCTAGTATAGTAGAGCTCTATATAGCTGGAGCCTGGCTGTGCTACAGCAACGGCACTCCTTATCCGCGCGCACATCTGCCGAGCTTATCGTTCAGCCACCTTACTCTCGCTTGGGCCTGGACCTCTACTCTGACGCTGCGGGAACGTATTAAAATAAATTAACTTTATCGCCGACCCCTTCTTCGGGCGCTTTTTTTCAATTGTCTTCGCCATTCGCTTCTTCCCTTTGGCCGACCATATCATCTTTTGCATTTTATTAATTTTTCCGTCCGGCTCTACATGTCTCTCGACTTATGACCGCAATTCGTGCGGCGCGCTTCGAGGCGTAATATTTTAACTCACAGCCGAAAAAGACACTGACGTGATTATTGCATTTTTTGGAAATTTTTCTCGCACTCGAGGTGTGCTTTGTATATATCGCTGGGCTACGTATACGTATGAGCTCGAGATCAAAAAATCCTTTGCACAAAATTCCTTTTCCTCGTCAGTGACGTCGAGACATCGTCGACACTAGATGAAAGCTTAGAATTACACCTACGCTCACATCACATGCACACTCCAACACACACACACACACACACACACACACACACACACACACACACACACACACACACACACACACACCTACACATACACTAACGTACAGAGCAAGGCGAACTTGTGCTTCTCTTTAAGCATTCAAGCGGCGCGCGAAAGTGAATCTCGTGCAGCTGCGATATTTCTCTCTCACTCTCTCCCTTGCCTCTCCACGTGATCCGCCGCTGCGCGCTGAGTTAGCTGAGCGCGCCCAGCGAGATGGATGCTGTATTACCAGGGGGTTGTAAATCAATGTTATTTGTTTTTTTCACCGGCTCAGGGAGAAAAATGTATATATAAATAAGCTATACACGTTTTTTACTTTGACTACACGCGCGCACGCGAGCGATCGCGTTTGATCGATGTCCCCCCCGTTGTTGGCTAATCTCAATTCCCGCGCTCGCGCAACCAGATGTTTGCCAACTACGTGCAAAGAAACGCAATTATCAATGCGAATAAATGGTACGTAGCTGCTTCTCTGACGCCAAATCCCATACCAGGGACGATGCGAATGTGCACGAGATATATATACGAATTTCCCCAACGCTGACCTCTCTCTCTCTCACTCGAAAAACTGCTGCAGTATTCTTGAAAATTAATCTGCTACACAATCCGCATTTGCAATGTATATATGCGTATACACTCCTCCGTGGCCAATGGCGAGATTTACGAATTCCGTGAGTATACATTTTTACATCGTAGCCTGCAGTCTTTCTTTCGCTTCCGAGCTCTCTCTCTCTCTCTCTCTCTCTCTCTCTCTCTCTCTCTCCCTCGACTCTCAACGCGTGGACTATTTATTTATGTATCTCGCGTGCAGTTTATTCTACGCGCTCATCTCTCTTCAGCACAGAAGCTTCTCGCTTCTTTTCATACCGATACACGTATATACGTATATAAGAGCTGCAAGGGGGTAAGTCTAGTATCTCGCCATTATTTACGAATTGCATTACGGCCTGTGCAAGTATCTGAAACAAACGAAGCTGCAGAGTGTGTATGTGTATGCGAGTGTGAGTGTGCGATGAGCTTTTCTTCTAAGAAAAAGAAGGAGACGATGCACTGAAGGGGGGCACGGCTGCGCTACAAAGTAAACTTCTTTATCTCTCAAGCCGCCAAGAGCTCCTCGCCTGTTTGTTGTGCTAAGTTTTATACTTTAGGATCGCAGTGCCAGTAAGTATACGCTGCTGTTGCTACTGCTGCTTTTTGTGTATAGATATTTAAGATCTTCGCTGGCCATTCTCGACTCTTTGCCTCACTCGAAACGAGCGCAGTGTACGTCGAGAAAAATCGCTGAATTGTTATTGCATAGCTCTCGCGTGCAACATGTCTCGTCCGTGCGTCATGCAAATGGGTCTCTCTTCAATTGCTCTCCCATCGACGAACTTAGTCGTCAATACTTTTCGTACGCAAAATAGAAATACAAAATCTGCTGTTCGGTATTTATTGTTGAAAAATATATACTCGTACACTGCTTGTATGTACGTTGAGAAGAAATGAAAATATAAGGAAGCTAGTATAATATTACATATTTTCGTTATTCTTGCAGAAATTTATCAGTAACATCTCTCAAGGTGAAAACATAGGTTGTAAGCATTTTGATTGGTTCATGAAATGTCGCTGCGGAATATATGAATTGTAGTCTAGTGACTATATCCTGTGTGTTTTCATTAGGTTACCTATAGAAGGCGTGAGTGAATCGCAAAACAAAATGCGTATAATTAGAGACGCTGTAAAGTAGTTACTCTATATTGGAGTCTCGTAACGATCTCTAGGCGACGTTTGCTCCTACGTATGAATACGACGATACATTCATTATGTCTTTAAGACGAGTTATGATGGATTTCGTTGCTGCAGCACTCGTATACTCTTACCCATTTGCAAATCATAATGTAGGTTGGTGGCTACGTTTCCTAATGATGTGTTTCTCATCGTGAACTTATTGTTTTTTACCTATTTTGCTATTTTTTGGGAAGAGACGGTATAGTCATATTCCAGTATAGTCATACTTGTGAGGAGGTGCAACCTTCTTAGTTATAGTCGTTACCTATTTTGGCGTTAGATTTTGTGTGAATATAAATTCGTGTTCTTGCATTCGTATTGTTATCGTTATTTTCTCTTGTTTCGTGTATTGTTGACACTTCATTTTCGTATCCCTCTACGCACAAAATACTATTATTATTCAGATTCACCGACCGAAAAAATTTAATAGTGGTTTGTTTCTCTCACAATGAGCATCATACAATATTTATCATTTCATGATAATTGACCTAACTTGAGCTCTATTTTGAATATAAGAACAATATAAACAAGGCTTTTAATGTCGGCTGGTTACACTTGACATGCCACATAATATAAATATTATGTATTATCTTTATCATTATATCAAATAAATGCCATTCGTTTGATTGCAGGTACGTCCTTAAAGGTGGTTTAGAGGTAAAAGGCGTATCGAGCTTGCACGTGGACAAGGCCGCGATCGATATGGATCGAAGCAAAATTGACAATGATCTGTGGGACAATGGCGAGCAAATTTAGACAACGAGGTCAAGCTGCTGCTTCTGCTTGATGTCAATGAGTCCAGCAACTCATTGGTAGTCAAGCAGATGAAGATCATCCACGAGACCAGTTATAGTCCCGAGAAGTGCTATAACATACAAGTCGGTCGTCTACAGCAACATCATACATAGCCTCATTGCCATCATTCACGCCATGAAGTCTTCGCGGATCCAAACAATAAAATTTTAATTCTAATAGTCGACGAGTCATTGTACAATCTGTATATATATAATTCCACAGTATAACAAATTGTAATTTAAATTTTTTTTATCTTTATCGATCGCGGCATTAAAGTTGTTTCGTACTGGAATAAAAATAAAAAATAAAATAAATGAAAGAATTGAATTGGCGTAGTCGAGCGCGAGGCATTATTGGTTACCGAGGCAACGACGTACGTAAGTTTAAGCTTCCTCGTATATTGCATCGATCGAAAATCGTGGAAAATAAGTTGAGTTTATATCGATACTAGCCGTAATTCGCATGAGCTTAGAGAGTCTCTCTTTCTCTATGCTTCTCTTTATACGCATTACAATGCATGAGAGCATAATACAGAGAGGGAGAGAGAGAGCGGAGGGGACGTGTACGCACGGCTTCCTAAATCCTTCATATCTTCCAAGTACCAAGGAGTCTTTACTCAGAGATCGCTTATTAATGGCTCGTTAACCTGAAATTAGTCCGGCGACTGTATGCACTGGATAATTCCGAGTGGCTGATCCATATAGGAACTCTTAGTCTAGGACGCGTTGCATACACACGAGCATATAAGTGCAATTTTTTGCCCTTTCGCGCTTTTTTAGTCAAATTTGGACGATATAGCAGGTTACGCAAAGTGTCAAAGAAAGAAAAAAATAAGCGACACGCGTTTTGAAATTTACAAGAAGATTGGCTTATTTCGTTTGAAATAAGAAAAAACTTACAGCTGGATGATGGCGCATTCAAGGATTTTATTGCGAGCGATTCGGGCAATGGGTATCAATCGATTCCACGTGAAATAAACCTCGAAAATAGCCAATATATACTGCATGGTGGCAAGTGTATCGACGCTAACACACACTTACACTTACGTATAAACAGTATTGCTCGAGAAGGAAAAAAAAAGGAAACATTTTCGAAGGAGAGGCAAGATTCGCAGCTGTAAACACACACTCGCTGTGCACAGTAGGTCTTCCCAGTGGACTTGAACAAACCTTCTTTTCTCGCTCTCTCTCTCTCATTTACTGACCTTAGAAAAAGGAAGCAACGATGCAACTTTTTTCCTTTGGTCACACACTGGGAAATTCGATTCGAGATCAAAGTCAAGCGTTACTTTTTTTCAATCTCCTTTCGACCATTCCTTTTTTCGATTACTTCTCCACCTAGCAGGCTGGCTCCTCCCGTTCCTCCTTCCTCTCCAATCTCAAAGTCTTTTTCATAAAGGCCTCTGAAACGAGTACACCTATAGACGAGGAGCTTTACAAACAGATTGCATCGGGCGACATCAACATCGCAGCTCGTGTCTCCGAACGGTACAGTATATATACGTGCTTCGCGCACTACAGGAGCACCAGCAACAGCGGCAGCACAAAGGACCAAATTGTATTACATGAATGGCGCAGACGATTTAGCGAAAAGATACATACGCGCACGAGTCTTGATTCTTCAACGAGGTGCCAATGTAATTCCCTTCTTGACTTGAAAATTAAACTAATATATTTTTCAACGCACTTCTTTTAAAGCAATTATTTGAAAAGGATTTTAAAGACCTCGGGTGGCGCAGAAGTGACGAAAGAAAAATATCTAGCGCGAGCTTTTGACATAATTTCCGGGGAATTACGAGACAAGAGCAAACGAGCATTATAATATCCCTAGCCACTAACTCTCTCTCTCCCTCATTCCGCATGCACACGCCCGCGCATGTGAAGGCTCGGGTAGAGAGGCACACGCCTGTACATATACTTTTCACGCTCAGTACTGCGAGCGCAGCAATGCAATTCGCGGCTTTCAGCAGCCGCCAGACTGCAGCGCGCAACTACCGCAGACTTGACTGCCTGCCTGCTTGCCCCCCTTGCAACAGGAGAGCCTGGCGTGGTGTAAAGGCAAAAGCCTCGAAATTCGAATGTGTGTGCGCGCGCGGAACGCGAGAGCTCGTTGATTTGCATTTTGTGCGCGTCAAAGGCCTACGTATGTACGTACGAACATACATGGCACCGTGTTGCCAGCTGCTGCTGTTGCTGCTACTGTAAGCCGTCAGTAGAGCTTACGCGCGTGCACACTCACACCCTCCCACGCACACTAGAACGAGCTTAATGCAAAAAAGCTCGTGCACACCGCAGCGCAGCGAGAGAAACGCCGCATAGTGGAGCGAGCAAATCGTCAGTAGGGCTTCACAGCGAGTATAATAATGAGCGTACGCCAAATCCGTGGGAAAACCTAAAGGAAATGAAAGGGCCAACGAATTTCTGCGTCGTTTATAGAGAGCACGAGTATTTTAGCGAAAGGCCGCCTTGTAACGACTCGCGTGTCGAGCGATCAAAGTGTGGAGAGCCCCGAGTGGTCTGTGTATTTATCGCGTTAAATATTTTACGGAAAAGCGGATTTTCGCGCGCGCTCATACACGAAGAGACAAATACAAGCGAAATATAACGCAGAAATTCAACTGTGCTATATCGATGCAGAAGGTAAACGCGACGTAATGCGAGTAAATAAAATAACTAACGCGAGCAATACGGCAAAACCGAGCAAGCTGAATTATTTCGACCTACGACTCTTCCTCGACCATCCCCGCGTATACGCGCAACTGCGGACATTACACGCGCACAGACAGGGCAAAACTTGGCCTTGAATCTAGGGTATATATTTGCCCTGGACTCGACGCGGTGCGGCTCGACCATTAATACCACATTTGTCTTCCTTTGAAGTCGTGTACGCCACTAAGAGCAACCGAGAGATGTTGCAAGGAAGGGAGAGAGAGGGAGAGACACTAATAATACCTCAACTCTAAACCGTATACGGAGATGCAAAGCTCCGAGTCTACGGGGTTAACGCACGCGCTTGTTTAATTAATTACAAGAACGTGTTATTCGCGCAATTGCGTAGACAAGCGTAGCTTGCCACCTTCAATGAAATACTACCCATTAAAATCTTCGCATATAATTACATCAAACAAAGATACAAGTGGTGTATAAAGATTATGTCCTTTTTTTGTTCATCATCGAACGTAAAAAAAAATCGATGAAAAAATTCATAAAAAGCATGCGCGCACGTACCTGTATGCGTTCGCTGATGTGCCTTGAGATGCGAGCTCTTGGTATATACTTTCTTACAGCCTGGAAATTGGCACTTGTGTATCCTGCGCTTGGTGTCGGGCGGACTGTGCTCGTGACTCCTCGGATGTCTGTTGTTGGCGCCGCCGTTACCTGCGCCCGTACCCGTCGTCGCGACAACCGTCGCCGTCGTCGTCATCGCCGTCGGCCCCGAGCCCGTCGTGCCTATTTGCGTCGTCGTCGTCGTCGTCGTGTTGCCGTTCACCGTGGGAAAGGCGCCGTTCGTTGCCACGGAGATTAATCTGCACGAAGATGAGAAAAAATAAATCGAATGACATTTCTCTCGCTCGGTTCGTGTATCGAGAGAGAAAATCGCAGGATTTCATCGAAAAGCAGCTTACCTCGCGACGCTTTGTGCGTTTGCGGTAACCCTGACGATTGCGCTTCTGCCGTTGGTACCGTGAAGATTGAGATTGTGCACGTCGAGCATCGAGCTGCCGGTCGACGAGTGACTCGAGTTCGAATGACCTTGGCCCGATTCCGGACTCGATGGTGGTGTGAGAATTTGTCCCTCGCCTTCGCAACCACTGTCTTCTTCTTCTTCGATTTCCTATTTTGATACGGGGGGAAAATTCGGAATTTATAGATCATAACTAATGTCGTATCACACTGCAAATACAAGCTGTAAAAATGAAAAGAAACACCCACCTCGTGCTCCTCGTCCTCTTCAAGATCTTCGCTGGATTCTTTTTTGAGGATGAGCGCTCGACACGACAAGGACGGCGAGCCGTCCCAGGACAGAGCTGAACAAGCCGAACTTGCCGAAGACATGGATAACGAGTCCAAGTGTCGATCGAGATCCCTGTCGCGGCCATTGTGACTGTGATCTCCCGGACTCAGCTTCATTTCGTCGAGACATAAAGTGTCTCTGTCGTCCGTCGACGCTGTCACCTGAAATTGCGTTTTGGAGAAAAGTTACAAAAGATATTGCGCAATCGACTTTCAACCATTTGGCCATGTGCATTTGAAAAAAATTTAAACGTCGGCGATAAAGTGTATAGAAGCCAATAATATATGCGATACATTGCATCAGGATAATAATATTTTTACAAACCTGCATCTTGATCGAAGATTCGTACTGTGTCGTGTTCGCGCTCCCCGTGGTGGCGGTCCAGATTTGCGGGGCCCTGAACACGTTCCACGGCGTCGTGTCAAGATCCGTGGAGAGCTTTTTGTACGAGTGCAGCTTGGGTTCGTCCTTCAGGTACATTTCCATCTCGTAGCATGTCTGTAACAGGCGCGAAAGAAAAGAAAAATGAAAATCAGTCTCATTAATCACATTATAATCAATTACGAGGAGCTTTCAAAAAAGTGTGCGCTCAAAACGAGTTAATCAGTCGAATGTTCGGGTCGCGAAATATCAGCGCCTCATCTCTCGCGGGCTGAAACGTACACTACAAAGCCCGCATAATCTTCGTCGGGCTTAATGACCCTTTGAGCCCTATTATAATACCCGAACACTGTTTACAAGTACGTTAACACGCTCCCAAAGCACACACACACACACACGATCGCTCGCTTATAAGCTTGACGTGCATAATGCACACGAGTGTGTATCCATGCAGACCTCTTCCTCTTTGTGCGTGTGTGCATGTGTGTATGTGCACACACAACATAATATATTATATCGATAATGATAATAGTCGTTGTTAATAATGATCCATTTAACATCAAGGCTTCATTATTATATCGGGTTATAGTCGTCGGCAGAAACTGGCGCTATATAGCGTATGACAATCATCGCAGCGTAACAGAATACCCGCCGCGCGCCGCTGCACCACCACCACCGCCGCTTTGCTTGTTTACGTGCGACGAGAGCTGCACCTGCATCGCTTAATCATTCGTAAAATTAAAATATTTCCAGGCAGGCTTTCTCTCTTTTGCACTACCGCAACCCGTGTGCGGCTTCTATCATTTATCAACGAGTCAATTTCAATGTCCAGCTTGCGGCGTGTCTGTATACGGTGGAAAACTTTTGTATATTATGTCTAGGGCCAAAGTCTCGTCGTAGTCATAGTCGTCGTCGTGCAAGGGCTAAGTTTGCTCCTACTCGAGATAGCAAGTTGCAGAGGAGGAAGCATCGACTCTTGGAGGCGGTGGCCATGACTTCTCATACTTGGCCAAAACTCAGGACGCGACGAGTCCGAAACATTCTCGAGTATCCGCGTTTACATACACAGTAGACATCTACACATCTATGCGGAGCGTTAGGGTTGCAGCGAGGCCAAGAAGGATCTATTAGCGACAATGCGGAAATTACTCCTGGAGAGACTTTGCGCGTACGCTGCACAGAGAGAGAGAGCTTGTACGTGTGTATATGTGTGTGCGAGTTGCCGAACGTCAGAGTAGTCAAGTATATACAGCAGTTCAAAGTTATGGCGTTCTCAGACGCCCAGCAGCAGCCATAACTACGTGCGTATACAAGCAAAGCTCGGTCGCTTGTACATCGCATCCCTTGCATGATAGATAGGTAAGTTATTAGAAAGAATTATAGTGCAGTGGTTATATTATTTTGATTAGGCCGAGGATAGCTACAAAATTTTCAAATATGTTGTTTAATATTTGTTCAACATGAGATTTTTGATCGTTAAGAATACACCACTCTTGGCAAACGGAAAAAGCAAGCGTTTACAAAATGCAAATGAATTTATATAGATTAAACTGAAGTTAAATACATTTCGTTTTTATCCGCGTAATGGCTGAAAGAGTGATTTCATATTTCAAGAATTCGCTGCAGTGAAAGAGAGAAAAAAAAAGAAAGTACACGCAAGTGCGAGGGAGAGAGACAAAGTTTTCCTTGGGTCAGGATATGTGCGCACACAGAAGTTTTTTGAAGATTCCAAAACAGAGTGAATACGTAGTTCTTTCAGCTGAATAAATGCACACACGCGAGCCACGGACTTTTCTTTCTAGGCATAGCGCGCGCGCACTTTTATACGTACACACACATGTATATACTTTTTTTGCACTCACACGCGGGCGAAAGTTCTTTTGAAAAGGCTGCCAGTGTGCATATAGCATAGGCCAGACGAACGGCTACTCTCGTGCTATATATACTTCAAAGGCTACCTTGGCGAGCGCATGCGTGTGCACAGTCGAGGTGCATGTAATAGCAAAGTTTCGCGAGAGCAAAAAAAAAGTAGAAGAAGAAAGAAGATGGAAGCAGCAAGTTTTATCATGTAAATAGATATTTCTTATGATATGCCTTAATGCTGGGCGAGAGAAATAGGAAAAAGGTCTTGAGATGAAGGATGAGATTGAATTTCTTAGCGATATTTCCGATGTACCGATGATGATTTCTCTTACTTTTGCTACTGTGTGGGGAAAAAGAAGCAGCGAGTCTATCATGCATCGAGCGCGAAAGAGAAAGATGCTGCCATTTGGCATGCAAGCTCTGCGCAGCGCAAGCTCCAGCTACCGCGCACTCAATTGGCCAAAGCAGTGCAGTGCAGAACGCGCGCGGCCACGCTAAGCGAAAATGTACGATGGAGCAAAGAGAGAGAAAAAAAAATAAAAGTCGGAAATTCTTACACGGCGAGTGCAAAAAAGGAGAGTCGGAGGGCAAGAGGTAGAATTAAGTTTGCCTATCCAGCCATAACCCTCGAGGTGCATTGTTCTTGAGTGAGAGAAATAATCGCGTTGGACTTTGTGAGTAAAAGGCGCGTCTCTTCCATTATTCATGGTTAAAAGTTCTCGCCCCGCTCGCGCGCAACGAGTAAGACAGCGTGCGAGAGCCAGTGTGAGAGCAAGAGAGAGAGAGATGGAAGAATGAGAGAAGAAGACCTTTCCTACTCTTTCTCTGGCTGACTTTCGCACTCTTTCTCTCTCTCTTTCTCTCTCACTCTCTGTCTCTTTATTGCGCCCATAACGACATTATTATAAAGTTGAAAGAACATTTTTATGGCTCTTGCCAACGGGACGGTAATATAATAGCCAACTATTTTCTCAATGAGACTCACTTGGCACGGGTCCGTCTATTTCACGAATTTTCAACTTGTCTCTATTCATCATGTAGCGATCGGCAAAATCGATCGGCGACGAGCATTATCTCGAGCTCAGGCCGCCGAGATCGATCGCTCATCGGCATGGCAGCATCAAAATAACGAATGCACCCGCACACACGAGAAATGAAAAAAAAAACACGAGCCGATGGACTGGAGCCGACATGTAGGGTACGCGTCACTCTTCATTATGGCAAAGTACGGCAAGTGTTTAGCACGACGAGCGAGAGAGGCAAAGGGGGGCTACCAGCAGCGCCGCAAAACTCGAATGGCTAATGGCAAAACTGCGTAATAATGCATAACTCCAACTTGTCTCGTTCTAGATACCAGGCCAGGGTAGAGCTGCCCGAGCTCGTTCGATCTCGCATAAATCAAATGCACACTCGAGTCAGAGCTCCCCCCGCCGTAGTCCGTCAAAACTTCCTTCTGCGCATTTCCATCAATGTATAATCGTGCAGGCGCGCACTGTCACTTATTATACCTCCCCTTTGCACGCATAGTACATAATCTTGTACGAATCACGCATGTTTATGTGCTCGCTGAGAGAAAGAGATAGATCCTTTTACCCTATCGGTGTACGTGTATTACTTGCAGCGTGTCAGGCCGTATTCGTCAGTGCAATATAGGATGAGCAGTTGAGCAGGACATCATTCAGACACGCGGGAATTTGAATTTCGGCTCTCATTTGAATCAGAAAGAATAGGGTGCGCGGGAGTGAAAAAACCCGCTCGATTCTTTTTTTTCTTTCCTATAATGAAAATAAACGATCGAAAAAGAGCGCGCGTATGAAACAGGCTTTTTATCTAGTTTAGTAGAGTGGACTGAATTATTATGTAATTTGACGCTCGCATGCGGACGAAAAAATGAGATATATAATGTAAATTTTATGCATTATAAATTTATGTACGCACGATGTTCGCTGGTCGCGCACACGCATGGTCTCCCGGAATACATATGAATTTCGAATGAAAAAAAAGAGAAGAGTTTAAACGACAAAGTGAGCGGATGGGCGAGCGCACACATATACGTGCACCACATGTGTATATGTGTGAGCAGAAAAAAGTATCAACATGCATGCGTGCAGAGAGGGAAAAGAGGCGAGAGCGAATCCGGATATTGCGCGGTCAGGAAATTTAAAGTGAAATTTGTGCGATCGCAAAATTCTGCAAAACGTACGGTAATGGTGGAGAGCAAGAGAGAGAGAGAGAGAGAGAAATGTACGCGAGCCAGTACAGCCGGCAGCAGCGTTGAAAGAAAGCTTTAATAATAATCGGATGGGCCGAGAGAGATGAGATAACAGAGTTTTTGAATCATCCCGATCGCACGCTCGAATAAAATACAAATTTAATAGAACGCCCCAGACCGAGCTTTTCCTTTTTGCTTTTGGGGAAAACGTGAAAAATCGATATTAAGAGCAGGGTGTATTTGTTTACGCTCAAGCTGTTCTGCAGTATTTTGCCGACGAACTCGAAATTTTCATTTCAAGTTTCGGGAAATTCAGACAGAATAGACGGGATAGTTTGTTCTCATTTTCATCCGCAATGCATTTCAATTACAAGGGCTAATGAGAAGCGAAATATTTACCAGTACGTTGCATCTTAAGTAGCTGTACTCGACTTTACCCAAACTTTGGGCTTAAAAATGTTGACAAAAAGTTCGAATATTAGCGAGGCAAACGGAAAGCAACAAAGTTATAAGGGTTTAATCAGTTAGAGAGGGCTTGATTAATTTCAATTTATTGCCCAAAGTTATGAGAAAATATATGCAAAATTTACTGAAAATGAACTTTTAAATTTCGGTAAAAAGTAATATCAAACTATTTATTTGAAAAACAGTAAAGCAAATAGACCGAACGAGTCACTGAGTGAATTATACTTATTGGCGGTACGAGCGTATATCCAGGGCATGTCTGCAACTATATTAAAGTTATAAATTTTATCATATCTTTAAGCTAAAAGGAGAAGTAAAATTGTCGGCAAGATTTCTGACTTTAATATAGAGAGAAGTAGTCAAGTCAGATATGACAGGTAAGGTTTTTGGAACACTTCTATATAGTTTATTTCGTACGTACAGGGCGAAGGGGGAGGTGAATCGTGGCATGGCTTCTTGGCACAACGTCGAGTGATAATTTAGTCGCGAAAACAAAGCACCGCCGCAGCGGCGGTGGCGGCGGCTCGGCTCAGAAAAAGCAATTATTCAAATCACTGCATCGCTCGGCAATGGAAAACAATTCGCGAGGCACTGGCCAACTCTTTTCTTTGCGATTAATCTCGTTACAGCCGCAGTGAAAAGCGCGGGCGCAGGCGCTCAGTGTCGGCATAATAGCGCGCGCGGTGGCTAGTGTAGAGAGAAAGAGAGCCGCGGCCGAGGAGGTAGAAAAAACCTAGGAGCTGTGGCGAGACGTGCACAAAAGAAAAATCAATTAAAATCCAAGCGCTAGGAGAGAGAAAGAGAAAGAAGAGCCTCTCGTTTTCTTATCACCTGATTGATATTTAATTATCCTCCTCGATTGTTTCTTTCTCTCGCTCTCTTGGGTTCTCTCGCTGCCGCTGCGCACCCGCGCACCTAATAGAATTTCGAATTACAAAATCCCTTCGGGGGCTGGCGCGGGGGCTCCATTAAAAATTCCTGCAGCTCCCGACACTGTGTGTGCGTCTGAGCGCAGCCGCGTGTGTATAGATACGCTTTACCTCAAGGAAGTTTAGAGCGTCGCTGCTGCTTTTGCCACCGCCGCCGCCGCAGCCGACCTGGTCGCAAGCTAATGTAGAGACGAATAGTAAGTATTTCAGCTCCAAGAAAGAGAGAAAGAGAGAGAGGGAGAGATGAAAAGAAGAGCAGAAAAGCCTCGGGGCACTCGAACTTTCTTATCATTTGAAGACTCTCAGACGAATGAAGAAAAATAATTTTCTTCTTCTTTTTTTTTTGTGTCTCGGGAAAGCAACACCTCGGCTCTCTCTATGAATGCATGCGGCAACTGCTCTCGAAAGATGGTATGCCCAATCGAGCCAACGATAAGAATTACCATTGCGCAGGGGTATTATACGCATCGCGGAGAGAATTGCCACGGAAGATTATTCCGCAAGTTGGCACATTTTCATTCATTTTATTCCAAACGACATTTCCACGGATTAACTTCTTAATTTCTTTAGGAGAAAAACAATGCATCAGTCGGTTGGGTTCTCACCCTCCTCGCGCCTGTCGGAAGTTGAAGCTAAATGGGAAAAAAGTACAATTCGTTTAGCAAGTTTTTTAAAATTCCCCAGTCTCATTACATGAAACTCAAAAAACTTGAACTATACGTCATTTTTAAAAACGTCTCATTCTTCGTCGCCGGAAAGCAGAAAGAGAGAGAGAGAGAGGGGAGAGGAGAGAACGCGCAGTACAACCAAGAAGAAGGTGTAAGCTAGAGTAGCTTTAGTGTGGTATACGTATATAGCTACAACTGGTGCACGAGCTGCAAGATCGTCAAGTAGCCTGGCGTTCGTAGCTGCAGCTGTATAGCTATACACATGGCAGTGCTGTTACTACTCTTACAAGCGCGGCATATACGATATAAACTAGCCTCAAGAGAGCGAAAGCAAAGATAATCTCCTACTTCTCTGGCGCTCGCTCGCGAAGTTCCGCAGTAATTCCGACTGACTGTCATTAACAGACTCTTGCGCCGCGTACAGCTGCAGCACACGGGTACACTCGCGCGCGCATATATATATATAGACGCGGTGGTAGCAGCAGTGGCAGTTGGGGGCGCTGCACTAGCACGAGGATGAATGATAACCTCGGGGAGAAAGTGACTCGAGAGGAGCAGAGAGTACGAGGGAGAGAGAGAGGGAGGGACAAGAAAAGAAGAAGAGGGAGGATACGCTGCATCTGACACTCAAGCCATTTTTCCACACACAAGGCGCGTATTAGTTCTACTTTCCGGATGGCAGTTTGCCAGGTCGTTAAAGAGATTCTGCACCCTCCTGCCCGCCTCATCTTCCCTCTCGCGCCTCTCTCTCTCACTGCTGCTGCTCCGACTTTAAGACCCCTAGCTCCTCCTCGCGATCGCTCGGTGTGCCCCCCATCGCACTGCTCTACAGATATATTTATATATGAATAGGGCCAACGTACGGATTTATCTTGTTCTTCCGCTCGCCTGGACTCGCCGAAAGAATTGCTTGTGCGCCGAGTTATAGGTAGAGAGGAAGAGAGAGAGAGAAGAATGCAAGCTACCGCATGTATGTGTCTGTGTGGGTGCAGTGCAGCCGCAAAAGCTCAGCGCCTGGCTTATGCTCGTGCTGCTGGCTTGATTTTGATTTTTATTCGATGGCCCTTGCTCTGCCCTGGGATGATGTTTGCTCGAGTGCATCCCACACCCCGGCCAAGTACTCCAACGGTGATTTTTACCACGCGCGCGAGAATCATAATAAACATCGATTGGATTTCACACACACGCACATACACATGCCCATAGTCACAGTAGATATCACGTCGACGACGACGACGACTCAACGGAACACCTGGGGGCTCATATCGTGCGTACGTTTGCAAATTTTGGCAAGTTCTCGCGGCAAACAAAATGTGCAGGGCGCGAGCACGAGCTGCTTCGAATGCGTACAACGATCGATCTCGCTGCATCTGGCCCCGAGGCACGTTGTACAGTGCGTTTATTGCGCGCCAACGTAATGTTATTGCCTGCAAATGGAGATTGTCGGTGTATGTCTGAATGAACGTATGTAGCTATATGCATACACTGTACAGAATGTGTACAGCAAGACTGCTTGTGACGTGACGCATATAAGCGATTGACGCTTGCTGGATGATAACCCAGACCCCGACGGGTCGGACCGACGAGCCAGTCTCGACGCAGTCGCTGAACAGCAGCACACGAGTGTGTAATCGTGTCGGAGCTCGGCTCGAGCGGAGCAGCGGCCGTAATTAAAATGATTAAAAATTCAGTGCGTCGCGTGTCCTTTTGACCCTTTTTTCCAGCCCCTCGAGGATATAGCCCTACAGCGTCGCTTTAGAAAGTGAAAAAAAAGCGAGCGCTCCAGTGCGATTCTCGGGCATAACGTGACGAATTGACTACGAATCGACACTCGAGTCCATGCTCTCTGGCTTTAATGTGTCCGAGTAGCTGAGAGAGAGAGAAAGCACATAAACGCGCGCGTGCATCTGATTTAATGAATATGCGAGGGCTGAGACATGGAATAGGTCGCGCACACTACCAGCACCAACAGAAGCAGCAGTACCTTGGACGTCAATGACAACGACGACGACGACGACGGCGGCAACGACGTGTTCGAAGAGACACTTGAGAATAGAATAGGCACATATAACTGAAACGAGCTTCTACACTCGACTCCTCCTCTTACTTCAAGCTCTCTCTCTCTCTCTCCAACACTTGGGGAGCTTAGGCTGCAGTAGCTAAGCGCGAACATGTATGTGTAGTTATGCTCTCGGGATATGTACGCATCCTAATGGCCAATCAAAATCATCGAGATTCGCCGGGGTATAGCCGCGCGCCCTGTGCTGCATTGACTCTCTGATGAGGGTGAGAGTCGAGCTCCTCCGCGAGATATCTCCCAAAGCAATGCGTATAATTGCTTAGCATTAAACTACTACTACTAGTACTACTACTACTAGTACTACTACTACTAGTACTACTACTACTAGTACTACTACCACTCGTCCCCCAATATCACAATGGCGTCGAAAATTTTAACCAACAATTCAGCGCTGAATCCGGAAGTTGCTATATTATACGATATTCGATGAATTTTACATAAAAATAAAATGATTCTATAAAAAGCAGCCAAGCTAGGAAAGCTAGCTGCTCGAACGAACGCGGATAACAAACAAAGGGGTACGAATTACGCAAAACTTGGAGCATCAAAATTTAATCATCGGTGGTCGCTCGAGCTCTGCAATATCCGATCTGTTTCTCTCTCCCTCTCTTTCTCTCTTTCTGGCGCGAGCTTTCCATTATGCATCCAAAAAAGTCTGAGCATGAATAATTCATACCTCATTACTCGGGCAAAAAAATCGGAAATAATTCTCGAGCGAATCAAAATAATGAAAGATTGAATTATTCACAAACAAATAGAGCTATCCTACGCTTCTTCGCCAGCATATTTAGGAGGCAAAAAAAAAAGAAAATAAAGTTAAAAATTGAATTGTCCAGGATCGAAATTGATTTTGCGAGCGAGTCGAGCGCGCCGAGTAGATATAGTCGCACAGCCAGCGGTCCAAGTCAGCACATTTGTCCTTGTCTAGAGAGTATACACATACTAGCGTGTCCCTCGGCTCGCGATGAATATTGAATAAGAAAACGTCTCTTGACCAAATTTCGCAACTGGTTCTCTCTTCGCAGTCTCTCGTATGCTCTCTTTTTCACTCCGCCTCCCCCCAGAAAAAGCACCGTATATACGTTTGTGCACGCAGATCGATCTGGCAAAAGTATGAGCGTACTACGACTCGGTAAGTAAAATGAATTTTTGACGGGCTAACACACAATCGGTATGAACATGTGTCCATCGAGCTGCCGCGCGTCCGAATTATCGAGCAGCAAATGCCTCGCGTCGTACATTCCATGTGTGTATCGATGAATCAGTATTATGCTTGGGCTAAAAATTGCCCCGTGCAAAATTGCCCACGCAGCATGACACGTAAACGCAGGCTTGCGAGCGCGCGCGGGCGCTTGTCATTGTCCAGGATGAGTATACGCGCGTGTATCTCTACGTTAAGCTACGCGTGCATTCATCCAAGCCGAAATTTCAACGCTTTACTGTCAAAAGCACACGCAGGCACACACACGCCCCCCACGAGTTAACTGTCACTTCTCTTTCTCTGTCTCTCTCTCTCTCTCCCTCGATCTGCATGCGTACATGTGGTACACGCGCGTGGATGCTGCAGCATATAATAGGAATATATACACACATGTGACAGGACAGTAGCGGCAGCAGCAGCGGCGGCGGCGACGAGGGCGAGAACAACGTCGCTCGCGCGATACCAAAGGCAGAGCCGCATAATATAGAGTGAGCGAGAGAGCAGGTGTGCTTCGTCTTCGCCTTTACAGAGTCACGCTTTTCGCAGGGAAGCCCCGACGACAGCAGGCAGAGCGCGCGCGACAGTCCCCTCAGGAATGCCTAGATCAAGACTGCATATGTTTACGAATTAGCGCAGGGCTTACAACGGGTACTTACATTCAAACACACGCACACACACACATGTATATCTTCCAATTGTGTCGAGCGACAAGGCCGGCAGCAGTATTATTCCGAGTCGGAATTGCTCTGCTCTCTGCGCACTTACAAGGGGATTATCGGTAAACGAATCAAGAGACTCATAAATGTGAATTTGATCCAAGTACCAATGGATGCCAGAGAGGATCATCCGCATTATTAGAAATAAGAAGGCTATCAATTAATCAACAACTCCGGGTAATGCGCACCCGGATATATATCTACAATTTGCAGACAATATTTTGCGAGCGCGATACATAAGGGTCAGCGACTTAACGAGTCATATGAAAAAAAAATCTTCGCTATTGCTGCTGCTGCTACTGCTGCTGCTGCTGCTCAGAAAAGAGGGGCGCCAAAGTGCGCGCGAGAGCGCGAGGCAAGAGAAAGCGAAAGATGAAAAGAGAATAGGAACGGCTGATTGGCAATTACCGCCTGAAGTGGTGACGACAGTAGCCCGTGCAGTAGCCTGATGCTGCTGCTGCTGCTGCCTAATAACGAGAGCAACTCTCTTTTGATCAAGGAGATTCATTTTAATTTTCATCAAATTTTTCCTCTCGTCGACACTCACAAAGGCTTTTCATTTTTCAACAGGAAGAAAAAATTAAAACGCGAAGCGAGAAAGAGATCTTTCCTACCTTGCCCCAACGCGGCCGTGAGTATAGAACAAGAAAAATTGTTCCCAAGTTGTGTATAAGCTGTGCGTCGATATATAATCTCCTGTTGCATGTACCCTCAAAGAACCAAGGCGAAGATATTAGCGCTGTCGAGCAAGCGTCAGGAAAAATAAATCTGGATTTACTATTAAATACACTGAGTGATCGTGTTAAGCGTAAAAATTTTAGATGATAATATTTAGAAGAATTACTGCACACGAATTTTAACGTTTATCAAAGTTAGAATGGAATTACAAAATTATTATCAATGTATTTATAGCTTCAAATATTGGCGAATTGAGAGATACTCGCTTGTTTACGACCGAAGATACTATCATTATGGTCGGAGTTTCACAATCTGCAGATGAAAAGAGTGACTTCGTTTCTTAAATAAGAAAAAAACTTAAAAATAGGGTTATTATCCTATACAATCTAAAAAATCTAAATGAATTAGATTTGTTGACGTTAACACCTGCTATAATCAAAGCTGAAACCTTTGATTACGATACTTTTCGTTACAATTTAAAATGATTTCTGTAATATGTACCTTACATTTTTTTACACAAATATAACTTTTTTTTAAATCAATAAACACCCTATTTTTAGAAAATGTGCATGTCTATACTTTTGAGTAGCTATATACATATATTTGTAAAACTCTCAACGACTCGTGGCGATAGTTGTAGTCCGTGTGTACATATCGACCTATTGTTGCAAACCGTGTACAAGCGTGGCAAGAGCGAATAAACATGTATGCGTACGCGTGCATATGGTGGTCGCCGTCAGTGCGCAAATTCATAGTGCTCTTGGGCGCGTGGCGGCAGCAGCACCTACTTTTCGTCGCGCTGATTTATGCAAGGCGCCAGCAGGCTCTTTTGGCCGAGGGCCCACTACGCGCGCGTCTTGCGCGCTAGCTCGCGTCTGCTTTTACATATACACGCGTGTGTATGGATTTGCTGCACTTCGCGTCCTCCTTTGCGCTTTTGTGTTTTTCCGAGCGCGCGTGCATACATGTATATAAACTGCTTTCATAGCCAACGCGCGTCTGTATCCGCATCGTGAAAGAGATTCGAGAAAAAGAGAGGGAGACACGGAACGCTTATAAGGGGCGGATGTGTGCAGTTCTTGCTGCTGCTGCTCCGCGTTCTGGCCCGATCGTCGACAATAATAAAGGTGGACGCAAATTTATTATTCCACGGGATCGCCGAGGCAAGGAATTTATATTGATTGCCAGTGCCGTATGTGGTCGTGTATCGCAGCAGTGATTGCCAACAAGTCGAGCAAATAAACAATCGGCCATCGACTTTTTATACTCGAGAAAATCATTCGAGTGAGCAGCGCTGCGACGTCGGTGTATAGCGCAACAGTAAACGCGTCGCTTAAATTCAATCAATAATAAACCAATGAAAATCAGGCAGATTTAAAGCCATATTGCCAGATAGCATCCAGAGAAGTGCACCCCCGCATGCGATCCGTATCGGAGAGATTCGCCGAATTCGGAGCGTGGATATCCTAAATGCACCGCTGCCGCTGTGCTGCTTGGGTTATATATGCCACGAGGTTGACCATGTACACTCTATCACTTCTGCTACAACTACTATTTTTCGCGCGTAATTTATTTCATTAAAAAGTTCGCCGATAAATTCAAGCTAGCTTGAGTAGTAGCAGCGTCGGCCGGGCCAGGGCTCTGGGAAATAGGAGCTGAAGCGTTCTGCAGAGTGCAGCCAGGAGATTAATAGATAGTTAGAGGCGCACAGACTAATAGATAACGCGAATTGTAATTCCTAATTTTTTTTTTCTTTTTCTCTCTCGCTCTCTTTTTCGCTCTCTCTCTCTCTCACACACACACACACACACACACACACACACTCTCTTTCTCTTTTTTCAAAGTTGTGCACTTCGCGGGAGTAATAGCAAAGAGCACGAGGGCGCGGGGCCAGTGAGTTATGCTCGTTATTAAATAGAAATGACGCGAATTTTCGTAAGTTTTTAAAATGTTTGCCCGGCTGACTGCGCCGCCCGCGTGAGCGAGCGAGCGAGCTCCGGCCGTTGCCGCAGTCGTCGTCGTCGAGCGCGAGCGAGCTTTTATGGCTCTTGTGTCATTTAACATTGTGTCAGGGAAAAAAGTTTTTTCGTTCTCTCGTCTCGCGGAATATAACGCGGGCGCGTCCAAAACTAATGCAGTTATACGTTACGAATTACACGCGTACGTACGTGCCGCAGCCGAGATTTCTCAACCCGGGCGTTTATAGAAAACTTTCCTCGTGATTTCTCAATGAATCGTGCGAAACGATCTTGTTTTCTCGTTTAAAAATTCACGCATTCGGGGGGCTGGATATGTGCGTGTATGGCGCTACACACGTGTGTGCGGCGCCCTTTTTCCGTGCTTTATCCCCGACGACCGAGCAGCAATGTGCGTATGTGTGTGTGTGCGGTCGTGCGTGTTTGCGAGCGAGAGATCGCTTCCTCTGACAATGCGACAAAGTTTACGTTCAGAGAAGGGTCAGCAGCAGCAGCATCGCGCCTGAAACTGGTACCGCACGCCAGCAGCGAGCCATGCTAACTTCGGCTTAATTAGAATTCGCAAGTTTGAGCGGATACTCGTGGCGGAGAGCGAGAGGGACAGAGTCGGAAAGAGAGAGAACGAGGGCCACGCGACTAAGTCGGTTAGCGAAAATGAACTTATGTGCCAAAGTCCAAAGAGAGCTGTAACGTATATAGCACGGGCGCACATAGTGTTATGGATTCGCATAACACAGCCTCAGCTCGCACGTATGTGTGTGTGTACGCGTTGCACGCGCTGCCCGCCAGTGGCGCCTCGCGCGGTGGCCTCAGGCCCGACGGCATACGCGACGGTGAGATAGGCTCGAGCGAGCGATGAGCACGGCCGCAAGCGGCAGACGCTCTGAGATAAGGCAGCAAGCTGCGAACCAACCTTTTGTTACTTTCACTGTTATTCTTCTACCATTGTTAATTAAAATTAATCAATCATTAACTTTCAAGTGAGTTTTGTTTATTTCGCCACCTGACACCTGAAACTTTGGTTGAACCATAATAATAGTGTGCACGGGGTGTACGCGCGCTCGGCCTGTGTACGTGCAGGGCAGTGCAGCGCGCTATCGAATACGTAGGTACCTCGCGGAAATTGGATTGCTATTGGCCCGCTGATTGATAATATTCAAAGTTTCTCCATCGGCTCGATTAGAATCCAATGACTACAATCATTATCCGAGCCGGTATGGTATACGATACCGACGTCCGTGAGGTGGATATTCTCCCTTTTGAGCTGGATGAGAAAGAAAAGCCGCATTGCCAAGCCGATGCGAAGCTTCTCTACTGCGCCACGTTATAAAGCGTTAAAGCTGCTGCACGCTACTCGGATACGATACGTTATATATGTACGTATGCGCAATTTTTTCGCATTGCACTTTCTTTTGACGATTTTATCCGCTGCACGAATCGTCGTCGTCTGCGATCCGTGTAACACACACGCGTGCACTGCACACGTAGAAAGAGAGCGAAACACATATAGATGCCAGCTGAGCGTACGCACGAGCGCGCATTCAACCCCAAAACTTTTTCTCTCTCTTTCTCGGCTCTGGCTTTCCTTTCAGCCGACATCGTACAGTCGTAGTCCTCGTCGTCGTCGTTGTGCCGGTCATGTGTGAACGCTCGCTTGTACATATATATGTGCCACGCGCACCACGCTACTGTACGTCGTTCGCTGCAGCCAAAGGCGATTCTTTACGAGCTGGATCGTCGCAAAAGTAGGACGACAAAGTCGCTGCTGCTGCTCCTCCTCGTGAAAAGTACCCGAGCGACTCGAGTGAGAGGGAGAGAGAGAGAGAGAGAGGCGAGTATACGCGCCAGCGTTTACGCTATCGTACAGACATATAACACTGTGCACGCATATAGCAGCAATCGTAAAATAGCGAGCGAAGCAGAAAAAAAAATAAACTGTTCCGCCTGGTATTGCAATTGAGAGCTGCAGCAGCAGCAGCAGCAGTTCATGTAAAACAAGATCGTTTAATGAAAAATCACGCGCGGCAGCTCGGCGGATCCTTGGCGGTCGAGGAAAAAAGGAAAACAGCGGTTTATCGGCTCGCATCAATATTATACGATACGGGCGGGGAACTACTACTAGTACGCTGCTGCGACTGCGGGTCGTCGAGCGAGCCGTGCTCCACGACAGCAGCGCAGCTCAACGAGACAAGAAAAAATACTCGTCCGTGTGCGAGAGCGCGCTCGCTTTAATTGAGAGCATAAAAGCTCGGAATCACACGCAGAGAGAGCGAGGGAGCTATATAAGAGAGCGAGCGGGCCGTCAGAGGAAAAAAGCTTTGTCGGCCATTTCTTTCGTTGCGGCAATTTACATATCGCTTCGATGGCTTTATTGTTTCAAATTAGCATGGTAGCCGTCGCGCAGAGAGTCGGTGCATTGCAGAGTGTGTATATAGCCTCTCTCTCTGGCTCTGCGCTCGTCCACGTAGACACACATAAAGTCGTGTTCGAGTCTCAAGGAAAAAGAGCGCGCGCTCGTTTCACTGATTAACATCTCTTTCTTTTCGTTTCCTCCTCTGCCTCTTTCTTTCCCTCTCTCTCTCTCTCTCTCTCTCTCTATCTCTCTTACTCCGGGCATGAGAGAGAGAGAGAGAGAGGAGTTTTTTTAAAGGCTGATTTCGAATGCAGAGACGGTCGACGCGCGCGATGTGCGCTACGACTCCACAGCGTGAATATCGAGTAGCAGCGGTAGCAGCAGCAGCACGCATACCGTCGCGCACCCATCTCGCTCGCTTGTTTTACCGACTTTACTATCAATGTAAGAGAGCGCAGCGAGTCGATCGCGGGGGCGGTTCAACGACCCCCGGATCGCGCACACAACAGCCACCGCACGAGTGTCTAAGCGCATACTACTACTACTACTACTACTACCATCACTGTAGTATTATAGACGCGCTACAAAAGCGTTTAGCCGAGGGTGCGAGACTGCACAGGCACAAATGAAGCCTCGCCGCCACCGTCATCGTCGTCGTCGTCGTCGTTGTCTGCGCGGAGTATAAACGGCGCCGCCGCCGCTGCGTATAGTGTTATACACATCGAGCGGATTAATCGGTTATCGCGAAACTGCAAGTGAAAGAGATGATGGGCTCGACGCAGAGGCGAGCGAGAGGGGGGCGATGATCCGCTCTCGTACACTGCACTTTTTCGAGAGCCGCTGCACCGATTGGCTAGCCCCGATATATATCGCGAGCTATTGTAGCTTTTGTCGAGGCTCGAACTGCAGCGATCTGCCCGCACTCTAGGCTGCTTCTGCCGCTGCTGCTTTTACTGCAGCCCGTGGTGGTATATAACTGATTAATGTGCTTGTCGAAAGTACTTTTTTCTCCCCAATTTTATTGCGATATGCCACCCGACCGAGATTTATTGGTATTAAGATATCGGACTCGAAGCTCTCGTGCGGGGGCAGCGGCCGTTACACGTATTACGCGTCGCTTTGGGCGCAAAAAACAAAAGAGATAATCAATTCGCTATCGACCCCGTTCTCTTTTTCCTTCCATCTCTTCGTATAAGCGCGTAATATGTACAATATCG
This sequence comes from Trichogramma pretiosum, assembly GCF_000599845.2. Lineage (NCBI taxonomy): Eukaryota > Metazoa > Arthropoda > Insecta > Hymenoptera > Trichogrammatidae > Trichogramma > Trichogramma pretiosum. The sequence goes on along the minus strand of NW_019641650.1, from coordinate 418,421 downwards.
CGCATACGGGTGTGTGTGAGCGAAACGCGTAAAATAATGAAAATTTAAGACTTTGCAATTGATTGGGTCGTACGTGCGTATAGTCTTCGGTATATAAGACGAGAGAGAAAGAGATCGAGCTCTGCACACGGCAAAGAAAGAAAAGCGCACGACGCTCGAGGAGTCCTCCCGCGCATGTATATACCTATACACCGAAGCACCGAGCTCGAGTCTCTTTATTCGCTCTTGCCTGCCATTAAAGCGGTTTACGGGCGCCGCACGAGCAGCTATACCTCCGCCCGTCGCGGCGGGGAAGCAACTCTTTTCTTCGGCTCTCTTTCTCTCTCGTTACCTATTGCCTTATTATATGTGGCCAAAGACCTTTTTTTCTTTTGTTATTGACGTCGACGTCGACGACGCCTTCATTGACGTTTCTCCTCGCTCCTTTCGATCCTCGCGAGCACATAAGAGTTTATACAGAATATGAAGAGTACGTGCGTGCAATAGAGGCAGCTCCGCTGCTTATTTTATTTTCTCGACTTTCTTATATGCCATATTTGTGTCTGCGTCGAGCTCCGTTGCCAGACGAAGCGCATTTGGATTCTCGCGATGAAACGTCTCGCGAGCTGAGATATGACTTTCTTTCTTTACATGACCGTGTTTTATGCGAGAACTGCAGAAAAATATACATACAGAGCGATCATCGGGCACAAAGAGTCGAGCATGGTTTCGTCGTCTGAAATCTGCATTATGATCCCGATCGAGCGACTCTGATCGCTGATTAGCAAATACTACTAAAGGAGGTGTATCGTGCCTATTTGCCTCAAAGCGGATCATTCTTGTGCTGCGTGCCAATGTCTAATCACTGGATCTTGGAATAATATTATATCGTAGTCTAGATAGATGTATCTACGGCTCGTCGACGTGCAGCGCGACGTTCAAACTAAACCGTGATAAATCCCTTTTAGTATTTCCCCTTTCTCTCTCGTTCGCATCCAGTATATACAGTGGCGCGCCTGGCAGCACCTATCCTTGTATACATATATTGTTTCCCTAACGTTGAATTGTTAAAACGTAATCGCCGCAGTTTTAACTAGACTTTGCCGTTAAACCACCGGCGGCGGCGGCAGCGTCGACTGGCGCTTCTGCACTGCCGCTGCTCCTGTGCTGCTGCTCTGTATAGCCAGCGAATGCGGCCGTTCGCGCATATAATCCCATAATCTCGCGATGAGCTGCAAAGAGCTACGTAGATAGATACACGTAGCTGCGCACGGGTATATATATAGCATAATAATAAGCCAAGCAAGAGCGTCGTGTGTGCGTCTGCGTCCGCCTGACTTGGCCGAGGTATAATGTACACAATTTATTATTATGAAGCACGAGTCGAGCTATCATCGGCGTGCGGCAATTTTTCAAATTTACATGCTCGCAAGTATAGCAGAGAGAGGGAGACGTTCGTCAGGCCGGCACGTTATACGTGAGCAGAATTAAAGCTCGCGACGCTTATAGATTTACCGTATCTTTTGTTCGTTGCGATGGACAACTGTGTGCGCGTATATATAGCCACAGTCGTACGTATATACGTGCACACGTGTACGTAAGAAAGATATCTTATTTTACGTGAGCCAAAAATTATATCAATTTTTTTCCTACCCTCTCGGCGATAATCGGCCGTAACTGTGAACTATTGGATGGCCGGCACATGGCTGCGAAGGCTATGCCCTCCCGAAGAAGGAAAGAATTTCCAGATATCGAATTCCTTGCGAACTCCTCCTACGATGCGTTCTATATATACACTATATATGTCGCGTACACTATGTATGGAGGAAAAATAGTCGAGTCAGAAGGTCTATTATCTCGCAGTCCTCCGCTCGGGCACACGCGGGGCTGCTGCTGCTGCTGCTGCTGCTGCCACACTTACACATACAAGACGTTCCTTTTTTTTTCTTCTCGAGATCGAAGATTATGAGAGACGCTTCGGAACTCGCCCGAAAATTACAACTGCAGATTCACGCGATCGATCGGAGCAACGAATTTTCTTCTCTCTTTCTTTGCTTTTTTTCCTCCATTCATCTTCGGGCGGGGGTAACATGGATCGAATTTTTCGTACACGTATACTCAAATTGCAATTTGCAAACGTGCACCGTAACAAGTACCTTGAATCGCCCTCAAATTTGCTTCATTAAAGTCACAAATATAAATTGAAGATTTTCGTTCTTTCGTCGTCGCTCGATCTCGAATAAAAATAGCAAATTATCTGTAACTCGCTGGAGGAAAAAAACTTAATCGGTTTAACTGGTCTAGCTTAAATTTTCAAGTTAAGCCCCTCGATGAAATTTTAAAAAGCCACTCCATTTTTTCTCTTTACGCCTATCAGCATCTTGGGCAAATGAGCTTTTCGCACTGCAGTTATTACAGCGAGGAAAATCTCGGCTGCTGTCACGCCCATACAGTCTGTTGCGCATAATGTTCTTTCATATTGCCACACATACACACACACACACACACACACACGCACAAGTACACACATGGTCTGATAAAAGTGCCGTATACGGGGGTTATTCCTTTTTTTCCTCCCCTTCTCTTTTCCCCTGTCTTCAAGCGATCAAGTGCTACAGTGCTCTGAAAAAGGCGTTTATGAAAATTGCGGTACTTCCACGAAGAATCTAAAAATAAAGTACGCCTTTTTCTAGACATGGCTCTTTCGCAGATCTACTTATTTTTCTGGCTACGACTGCAACAACGACGAAATTTCGTTTGGTGCGCGTATGCTTCGCCTTTTGTTTTTCATCGTACGGTAACCGAGCAAAGTTTATCAACGACTTTCTCTCCGAAGCCGAGAATGAGCGTGAGCGACGATTGTTTCACGAGGCTGCTGCTGAGCGCGTCAGTTTTTTTTTTACGATCGTGTGGCTCACTGTGCAGACATTAATTTGTCAAAAATTTCTGTACACCATGCTTTTGTCNGTTTTGTTTTTTTTTTTTTTTTTTTTCAAATAATCGCTCTTTTTTGCAAAGCCGCTTAATTTTCTTTGGCGCAACGGCTCTCTTGTCACTGACACACACGCGCACGCCTCGGTGTAAAATCCGCCCTAAATCCGTCATTATACCTCGTAAAAGTCGCAAACATGCGCGTGCCTGCGCCGTATTAGCAGGCCGGTTATATACGTGTACAAGCCGTTCTGAAAAGCAGCGCTAAAAATGAAAAAAAAAGGAGAGAGAAAGAGAGAGAGAGAGAAAGGAGACAAAGCTACAAGCCATAAAGGGCGTCGTAAAATGTCGCTCGGAAAAAATTGTTTTTTCTCTGCCTAATAAAGAAAGCATCGTGATGTTCTCATTAATTTTTCTCTCCCTGCAGCTTTGGGCTTGTCACCGTCGAGCCGGTGTGTATACATGCCGCTCGCGCCTGCTCACTTCTCGCGCTCTATTACTTCTTATCGTAAAAAAAAGGAGCAAGGAAAGGTATCGAAGGTCGTATAAACCCTTGAAAGGATTTATTTTCAAAGACGCTTTCTCGCGACGGCAGCAGCAGCAGCATCAGTGGCGTCGGCGTCGGCGGCGAAGCTGCAGAAGAAGCTGCAGTAGCCGAGAGCGTAATCGTTTATCTCGAGGCCTATAAAGGATGGAACTTTTGAGCTCACGGACTCTCTCGCTCCAACGTGTGCGCAGCCGCGTGCAACCCTTTAACAGTCGCGCACGGGGCCGTAAAAAGCCGCCGGGCGCGCGCCATAATGGGCAGAAACGGCCCTGGGATAATACACATATTATCGGGGCAAAAATTGCACGCGACAGCTCGAATTTCTCGTGTGCGCGCGACTTTTCCAATCGTGAGATGACTTTTGTACGAGAATAGAGCCTGCAAAAAGTACGATGTATAGAAGGAGGACGTGGACGAGCTAGGACGCAGGAGGGTAGCGACGCGCGCGTACAGCTCGTAAAAGCAGCTGCGAGAGAGCCGATGACTTTTTCATCTGTTTATAAGGGCTTCTATCTTGTTCTTTTTATTTCAGAATTTTCCGTCCTAAGGACTTTTATAGCTCGAAATTTCGGGTAATTTTGGAAGACTCCTATATAATAGACATGCGGTATAATGATTTATAGGCGTGGCATAAAAAAAGAAATTGTTTTTCCCAGGTATACGTGTCCCGAAGATTGTATATCGCAAGCTCCTTTCTAAAAAATAATTACTTTTCATGTAGATTAACTTCGTTTGTTTTAAGAACTACACACTGTCGCTTGTTTGTTACGATCGGAATGAGCAGCGGAATGAGCCGTGCCTTCGTGTAAATCACGTCAATAATGGCCAGGAGCACGATCGGCTCGCTCGTAAAAGCTCGCAAGCTCGGCTTTCAGTGGAGCGCACATATAATATACCGACACGGGTATAGACGAGCCGTAAGTATAAGCATAATACGGCACTGTGTATGACTGTAATACAGTTGAGTAGCAGTTGTACTTGACTCGCTTCTCCTACTCCCATCACTTTTATGCATAGAAAGTCATTTCTTTATGCGCATTAAGTCTGCACACGTCAAGAGGTTTTACAACTCGCGCGCTGCGCTGCAAGCTCATGCATTATACGTGTTGCGCACAGCGCTAGTCTGACGCTCGTTGTTTTTTCCTCCCTGACAGTTTTGGTCCCTTCTGTATGGTTAAATGGATCATTATTAACTTGCCCCTTTTATCAGTGAATGCTCGAAGTGGTAATCGATTCGTGTGTATATAGCCAACCGGCTGTTGAGCAAATGGTACAACACACAGCAAGTAGATAGCGAAGAAGTTTACCTGAAACAAACGAAAACATCAAACGATTAGCATAACGTGCAATCTTAATTGAAATCTCGAAAACGCAAGTATCATCAGTACTAAGCGAAGAATAATATCAGCCAAGGTGGTCGGAATGCTTAGTCGAGAGCAGGGGGGTATAAGGGTGAGCGCGAGCGACTGCTATAAGGGAAGGACTCTCGCAAACGCTGGTATATAAGACGCCCATTTCGATCCACAGCTGTACGTAAGACGTAATGGCAGGGACTTTTGCGGCTTGCACAAGTGAGATAGCTAGACGAGGAATAACAACAGGCGAATTTCTCTCTCTCTCTCTCTCTCTCTTACTCTCGCGCAATAATGCGGCACAATCGTTCTTGCCACTTATGCAAATCACCCCCCTCCTACCTTCGGCTTGGTAGTTACTGCTTGTAATAATTCGTAAGCATACATTGAACTGACAATTCCCCATCCTTCGCACATTTCTGCGGCTTATGGTCCTTGTTTTCTCATAGTATATATTTAACTGTGTTTACAACGAATCAAGACGTAACTCGGCAATTCGCCCGAGCGTTCCTTGGGCAAAAATGATGTGTCGACGTTATTTCTTTTTTTTTGCTAATATTTCGCACGTTCACACCGCAGTGTGTATATACAATGCTGTACGCGCAGCCAAGCGACGAGTGCGAAAAGTGTACGTGTACACAGGCCCGCTCTCGAGTTGGACCGTGTTTTCATGTCGATGTTTATTTCGGCTCCGTCTTCGTCGGGGCTGCTGCCGCTGCTGCTCTTATTCGCTTTACGTTGCCATGCCAAAGGCGAAGGAAGTGGCAGCAGTCGACATCAACAAACATCTTGATTATATCGTGAAAGCCCGTCCGCGCACGGCACGTCGTCGAAGAGACACGAGTCTACTTATATAGTACTGCTACTAGCTACCACCGCTACAAGCTGTACATATAGGCACCTGGGCTCTCGCAACCTACTCTCTTCGACTTGCGTGAGTTGCGCTGCGTGTGCACATGTGTGTGTGTGTGTGTGTGTGTGTATGTCCCCTATCTAACTCTCTGTCTCTCTCGCTCCCTCCCTCGCGCGCTATCTTCGCTTATATACATGTATTTTGCATCTCATTTCACAGGTTATATTCCCTTTGCATTCGCGCTCTGCTATACCTGCTGCGTCTGTCTGTGCGTGTGTGTCTGTGCGTGTATATGCGCATGACGGATGGCTGCGCAAGCGAATGCGAGTAAATATACACATACTCACACACGCGAAGGAATGGCGGCAGGGGGACGGGGTAGTATATATGCATTGAATTTTATGCAAATTCAAGGGTTACGAGTGAGCGAGCGACTGAGAACGAGAGGAGGAGCTAGAGTGAGAGAGAGAGAGATGGGACTAATTCATCCTTTAATTGAAGTGGTAGTTAAGGCTTGTGTTCCGCGAACTTGGAAAGGAGACTTGTTGGGTGCGAGCCAGTTATATAAGCACGCCGACACCCTCCCCGCGACTACACAAACACGAGTGCGTACACACAAAAGCAGCGTACAACGCCTAGTAGTAGTGGTATAGTAGTAGAAGTAACAGCAGCAACAGCAGCAGCAGCAGCTCAATGCTTGTTTCCTCACTATCTCTCGCGCCCCCAACCCCCGCACCCCCAGCACGCGCGCAACGCAATCTTTACTTCCTAACGAAATAATTAATTTCGAGATGATATTCTCTGCCGCTCGAGCTCTTTCTCTCTCTTTCTCTCGCACTCCTTCGCGTGCTTGACACTCTTTTTCTCGGCTGTGCAGCCGCGTACGTTCATGACTTGCGCTACTGAACTTGCTCGATTAAGTAACAAGTATACGTTTAGCATATTCTTGCTCAGTCGCTATGTAGCTCTGTCTCTCTCGTGAGCAGCGCAACGCAAGAATGATTAACCGAGCAAACTCGAGACTCGAGAGTGAGAGAACGAAGGGATGCAACTTTCGTGTCTCGTTCCGAGTAATTCACGCGCGATTTGCAATGTAAACTCGCGATGAATGCAGTTGCGCGCCTCGATGCGACTACACGACATATGCTCGTACGCGAGAACATCGCGCTGTCTTGTAAAACTTTCCACGCCTGTGCGTACGGAGCACATCTCGAGTGCGAGCGCGCGCGGATTCGCGATTTTTACAAGTAGCAAACTTTCGATGGCAACCGAAATAAAACGAGTCACGGTATTTTCGATAAAAAACTCAGCATCTCACTCGGCGCGTATAATTTGTAAAAGCTTTTCTCTCTCTCTCTTTTTATCGTATTTTTTTCTCCCTTTTCCACACCGCAGCTACCGCAGCGAGTCTAGTTAGAGACGGCAAAAAAGTGACTTTTATATAGGTGTCGCAGATTTTATTTCGCAACTCGCTTCACGCTTTCGCAGCGTAGGGTGCTTCAGCATAGTAGTAGTTGTATAACGCTGCGATGATAATAGGGGAAGAGAAGAAAATCATTGTTGTAACAAGAGACGCTGGCGTCGCTGACGGGAATTGAGTTGCATTAAAAGGACCAAGTTCCAGTCTGGGAATTCTGCTAAAATTTATGGACTTATTACATCGAGTACGCACAATATTGTAATACAACAAATTTGTTTTATAAAATTTACGGAAATTGAGTTTTATATCGATATTCTTTGGAGAGCGATCTTATCGCGAATGAAAAGAACATATTCCTGGCCACAAGCACAACTCACACGACGTCAGTTTTTTCCTGCTCGTGCTAAAACATTACGAGCAGTCGTATATAAAGATATTAAACGACTTTACTCAGTGGCGAGCTACCGGGGCGCGGGGGGAGGGTTAAGAGCCGAGCGGGGGTGGTACGTAAGCAGAACTACTCGTTGGGCTGGGAGAACAGGCGAAGTGTACGTGTCTTATCTTTCGCGCTGCACCGAAACTTTTGCTGAACTACAACTTAAGACCCATAGACTATTATATGCGTACATAGCTGGGGCACGCGGCGCGCGCAGGCATTATTTCTACGACAATTCTTGAAGTATTATAGATTAAATCTATTGTTTCGTAACTACTGTACTTGTTCGCGTTGCAACTTTAGACCGCTCGCTCGCTATATAGCTTTCCGCGCGACTTTCGAGCTTTGAGAATATCGCACGCACTCGATAACCCGTCCCAAGATTTGTTTCAGTCGCTTGAACTGGGCACGAGCAAAAGGCATTTCATTCGATAATTTCTCTTCCAACCGATACACAAGCCATGAGCGTCGGTTTTTCAACGCGCGGAAAGAAAACAAACTCGCGTGCGCCTATTATTACACCTTCAGACTTACACCTTGAGAAATGTAAGAAAGAAAGAAAGAAAGAAAGAAAAAAAACTGCCGCGGTGAAGGTGGAGGTGGCAGTGGCGCATACGTGCGCGTACGAGTGGCAATACAGACGATAACTACGTGGCAGCGCGCGGCAACGGCATCAGCGTATACATGTAATAGCCAAGAGCTTGAAATGGAAGACGCGCCGCATATCCTCCGCTCGTATTGGTCTGCATACATATAGGCGTGCGCTGCGGATCTACGTAAATGGAGAGAGTACTTGCAAGATAGAATTCGTATTCTGTTCACGTATGATACGCCGTATACCGCAGCCACATACACATTCGCATTCACCGATACACATAACCCGGCACGCATAGAGGCTACTATAGATGTATAAGGCAGGTTAGGAAGGAAAAACACGCATAGCACTTCCTATATCTGCTTGTTGCGATCTACGCCACGTCGCGCACATCATCGAAATCATCTTCGTCTATTTTTTGCTTAATCCTAATGGTCTCGAGCACTAGACTTCATTAACGAGCACCATTCACGTTTTGGCTGGGTGCAGCAAACAGACCCATCGGCATCTCGTACCAAAGGTGTCATCGTACTCGCATCAAATTCCAGCGATGAATATAAATTTTATAAGCTCGCGACACTTTACAAAAGTACTGAAAAGGTAGCGTAGGGACTGACATTTCTGGGCTGCTGCAGCAGACGCGTAATTTTACATGCGCACAGGAGAAAAGATAAAGAAGCGACGTTTCAAACCGGAGTATATTACATAGAGACGCGCAAAGTAGGCGGCAGCAGCAGCAGCGGCGGCCACCAAGTGCGAATGCAACTCAGGTGCAGCATAAAAATTCACTACCATATACGGCACAGGCGGGTGCGCAGCTCGCACCCCGCAGGAGGACATAAAAAAGAAAAAGACTAGCAGGTTGCGTTCGCGTGCTCGCCCCCGAGTCTCTATATACGAGGTCTTTCAGGATACCCTTGAGATCGTCCTTTCTCTTATAACCTCTTATGCGCAGCTATAAGGTGCAGGTAAAGCGGCTCCCCTGCGCGTATTATATCGATGCGCAAGCCAGAGGGAAGCTGGGCCACACATATATATTATAGTGCTCCATATAAACTGGTCGGTCTAAGCATCGAGCCACCATATATTTATATACCTATGTACAAGAAGTAAGAAGTGCGGCCGAGTATTATATGGCGCTCGTCGTTGTGTATAAGCCACGGTAAACTTCCCAAGCAGATAGATGTACAGCTATCTAGCAATATTGCATGTAAAAATATTCAATAATATTCAATAAGAGATAGAGACAGAGGGAGAGAAAATCGAGGCGTCTGTACGCGAGAGGCTGCTGCTTATATTTGCACTTTGCCAGTAGTAATTGTCCAAGCTGCGAGATGCGAGAGATATAGAGAGACAACAGCTATTCGAAGAGCGAGAGAGCTTGTAGCGGCTGCCGTGCGGGGTTTTCTCATTTACATGAAGCGTCGCAAATCAGAGAGCGAGAGAGAGAAAGAGAGAGAGAGAGAGAGAGCTGCAAGATATCTTACATACGCCGTTAACATCGCCGTACCGCTGCGCTATAAGAAGCAACTGTAATGGTATCCTCTTAGCTGCCGCTATACGAAACTACGGTGGTGCGGCCCGTTCACTACATCAGTTGCGAAACAGCGTAGCAGGGTTGCTGCTGTTGCTGTTGCTGTTGTTGCTTTTTGTTGCTCATCGCAAGAAGGGGGCGTTTTCTCGACTATATGTTTGGCTAGAGACTTGGCTCAAGGCTTGTCTTCTAACATAGGGGTTGTTTTAAATGATTGCCCACAAGGAGCCCAACCGCAGCAAGAAGTTATTTCGGTTCGCCTTATATATGCGAAGAGGGAGGGAAAAGGCCACGAGAGAGAACTGGGCACTGCTTCATTTTTTTCTCACTTTGTATTCTGAATTTTATTGCGAGTGAATATTTTAGACTCCACTTGCTGTGTATTTCCCTTACTCCGGGTCGAGCATCGTCGAAGCGTCATCGTCTTTAAATACACACACGTGAGCTGAATCGCCTATTTTACATCCACTCTGCACGATAAGCCGATATAATCCCACGAAGGCCCCTAGCGCCGATAATTGCGATTTGACTGTATCCACCTCGTTCCGCGTACTGCTCGTCTGCTCGGTACTAAGAGGATGCCTGTATGCGTATAGAGATGCTATATAGACGACTTACTCGTTGTATTGACTTTGCCTCTCCTTTAACAAGTCTGCCTACACACTCGAAAGCATCGATGCAATGATCAGAAAAATGAAGAGACATAAGACCGAAAAACGTATTTAAAAAGGAGATTATGGATCGGTGAAGCTTCGGGCCTACGACAGAGCTTACGATGATTTCAAAATAATTATTCGATGTACTGCAAAAGCCTCGTAGACGCACGCTCGAAGGGGCTGCTTTAAACGGAACTACGCCACTATCGGAGTTTGGTAGCTAAATTTACCGCAATTTAGTACAAGACACATCTAGGTACACGAAAGTTTGCAGTATGTATTGGAGAAAGATTCCTGTAACATTTTTATATTACGTAGCAAAATCAATATTGATCTTATCAAGGAAGTGTAAACATAACTTTTATTTGCCGAGCGAGAACGTAGCATGCACGTAGGCTTCAAAGTATCTACATTTTCCAGAAAATCATAAATCCATCGCTATCTTTTTTCCGCGAAACCACTGAGCTCGAAAAATACAAGAAAATATGAATGTATGTGTGCATGTGTATGTGCACCGCCTAGCTGCACATACGGAACGAGTCTACAAGCAAACCTATATATGTTCGAATGAACGAAAGTAATAAAAAAAAATCATCTCGAGTATACGGGAAACAATCGTTCTTTGACGAGAAGCCGGTACGATCCCTGCATGCCTTCACCTACATAATAATACATCGAGAGCTATCAACAAGTACTTTCGATGTATACTTGTGCCCGTATGAAAACGCCATAGCGATGTTTTCTTTCTCATTTCTGTTTTGATTTCGTTTCTCATCCATATACTTTTGCCCTTTTCCTCGGCTCGCGTAGACTCGAGCCGATGGAAAGTATTAAGCCTTCAATTTTAAAGAGCAGCAATTTTTCCTCGCTATATGCAGCTACTGTTTCTATGCAAAAGGAACATCGAACGTTTGCCGTAGCGAGATGTAGAGATTGACGGCTATTTGCCTGTATAACAACACCAAACTCGATTCTCTTCTATATACTCGTGTTTATATTTAGAAAGTGAGCTGCATATACAACTGAGAGGAGAGAAAGATTTATCTCTAATCGATTTTGCCGAGCGCTCGCGACTGAGTAAATAATTTTCTAACAAACTGTATACTGCTGCTGCTGTTGCTGCTACTATTGCTCCTGGCGTTGAAGTTGCGGTAAACCGTGAATTGTCGGCGAGCGAAATTTCATTTACGAATAATGAATCGCATACGTTATATGTGCGCCGGCGCATGCACGAGAGGTGAGAACGTATACGCTTCTTTTTTCATGTAAACGCAACTTTGACTCGGAAATCGTGTTATTGGAGCGCCTGTACTAGCGCTGATAAACATGCTTACGTGTCGCAAATGCTCGCTCGCTGGTTCAATGTACTTTGGGAGCAACAGCACGGCATGCAGAGTCGAGAGCACGATCAATTGTCAACAGTTCGAGCGCAGGAGAAAGAGGGAAAAAATTACGCAAGCCGAGCGTGGAAAGAAATGAAGCGTGCCGTTCACGTGGAATTTAGCAAAGCCGAAGGAACAAAAAAAACGTGAAAAAATTGAAAAAATAATTGAATTTTTCACGGTATTTTTCGTGACAAGTGGTTGGCCCCTTTTAATGCCCTGGCTGCTGCTGCTTCTGTCCGGGTTGCCTACACAACGCGAAAACGTCCCTTTTTTGGCTCCGCGTACCCGCCATGCGCTTCACTCTTTTCGCTCTCCCTTTCTCTTCTCACTCCGACTCACCCTCTATCTAGCTCTCTTCAGTCACCAAAAGAGAGAGAGAGGGGCTAGGGATGCCTCGTCGTTCTATTCCATGAGCGCACCAATTCAAAATCACATTAAGTCCGTTTCAACGCTCCCAGTCAAAACTCCAATTTAAAACTTCCTGCGCTCCGAGCGCTCTCTCTCTCTCTCTCTCTCTCACTCACTCCCGACTTCTCTCTCAATGTGTGTGCGTGCGAGCGAGAGTATATATACTTCGACGAGCAGGAGCAGCTTCCGTACTTGAAGCGTCGCGCGCTCAACGAAATATGGATTCAATGAAATTTAAAGCTGCTTTTTGTATAACATTTTTTTTCACAGCGCCGTGCTCGAAATTCATTTTCCCCTAGACCAGAATTACACCGCTACATCGAGCTTTTGCTTAATAATAAGCTCGTGGAGCGTATGTCTCATTGTACTAAGCATAAATGGTCGGCTGGATTCGCTCTGCATTGAATCGAGTGCACGAGAAAAAAAAATATTCGACAGATTTTCATGGAGATCAATTGCATCGACCATACAGCATATCGAACTTCTCGGATAAAAAGTCCACGGTAAAACTCGGAGCCAGCAATTTGTCGTAATTATTTTCGATTCAAACTCGGAGGTGTGACGTTTCAGCGACTACGGGAAAATCGGCATGAAAAACTTTGATCGGATGAATTCCAAGCGAGTGAGAAGATATCATAAGGCGCCTTTTAAAATTAGACCAGAAGTCACATTCCTAGAGCGAACTTGATATTGAACTCTCTCTAGTCAAGCTCTATCTGCCTCTGCCTCAATAGAAGAATCGAGATGCGCGCGCGCGCGTGAGCGAGCGGGCGGGCGAGATATCGAAATTCCTATCGTCTATATAAAGCCGATACGTCGGATTATATTAGAAACGTCTCGTTTCAAGCGCGAAGAATTCCGTCGATTGCTTTCTCAAGGATGTGTATGCCCTAGGAAGTGCGCGAATATTCCCCCTTTCGGCAATATGAGGCAAAAAGAGAGAGAGAGAGAGAGAAACCGAGCTAGCTCCGGTAGTATGCGAGAAAGAGAGAATGAAGCAGCAGGCACATCGAGACTGAAACGAATTAAAAGCATTCCTTTAGCTAATCATTCGGACGCCCCCGTACGCGCACAGCCGGTCGTTCACGCGTCCTTTTTGTATAATGAAACTGGGTGAAAGTTTGGTCAGTCTCTCCCCCGGAGCACACACAGGCAGCTACGACGATGACGTGCACTGGATGATATTTGCCGGAGCGCACGGGCAGCAGCAGCGCAGTCCTAAGTAAGCTTTTTATATTTGCAGTAGCTATATAGTGAGCGCAAGAACGAGTTAGCTTTCCGTACGTATATAATCTATCGGAACTTCGACGCTCTTGCTGAAAGTAGTCGACAATCGTGCGCGACGATTTTCCCCAAAAACTTACTAGTTGCCGCGTGCAAAAGTTCCCGTTGGAGTCTCGACGAGACCGGCATTATTATATAGTTAGTTCAGCGAGCGTCCAAGTATAAAATCGTTAATGAAAACTTCCCCTCGAGATCATAGCAATATTATCGGCACGTGGGGCATTTTTCTATACAAACAAAAGTTGAATGTGTCTCATTTAGTAACTTCTCTTTTTTTTCGTTCTCTCTGCTTCGCATTTTCGAGCTTCGACTTTTACTCTCTTTGCGTAAACTTCGTTTCTTGTTTTAACCCCTCTTGCCCCCTCCATCTAAAGGTGATAAACTTCTATGCAATATATTGTACGAAATATCAGCCTCAAGAGCAAACTTTATCTGGCTAACAAAACAAAAACAAAACCGAATGAAGCAAGCGAATGGAAGTGTACAGTGACTATATAGCGCTGATTTAAAAAAAAAAAGAAGAGAAAAAAACCTGAAAACTAAGCGAGGCAAATGGTTTATAGGCACGAAGCTGGGCGCTTTTAAAAACCCACTTAAAAAAAAGAAAAGAGAAATGACCACGAGATAGAAGTTAAAAGGCTGCTCTTCCTTCCGCTTTTTTCGCATTTTTCCAACACTCGGTGAAAGAGAGAAAAAAGGTGAAAAAACAGGAGCTTCAGATGAAAACAAAACAAGAAAAAAATCCAAAGAAAGAAGAGCGTGCAGTGATGAAGTTACAACAGCCTACTGACACTGTGCATCTTCTACCCTCGCTCTCCGGGGAAATGTATATAAATTTCGTGCACCAAGTCAAGAGCGAATTTTTAAAATTGATGCACCCAGTCTATACAAAAAATTCCGAGAGAGAGCCACAGGTTTTTTTTTGTATAGAATGAGAAAGAAAGGCGCGATGGCAGATAGAGCAAGGAAAGAAACGAGAACAAGTGCAAGAATGGACGTACGGAAAGAGAAGGAGAGAAAGAATGAAAGGTCAGAGGGAATCGGAAAAAGTCAGGGGAGGAAATCGGATGTAACGCGTCGCGTGGAATATTTTTCCGACAGGGAAAAAGGAATCTCATTAATTCGGGAGGCCCACTGCAAGCTGACTGGATAGCAGCAGCAGTAGCAGCGCGACTGGTGGCTTGCTTACTTTCTCGCACGAGCTGTCAAAACTTTTCCTAGACATCGGAATTACATAGATGTCGAATTCTTCGCTTTTGCGCGCGCCCAGCGTGTAGTAGTCGGGGAGGGGTCTGACGATGGCCAGAGAGAGAAAGCTATATACCCTATCAGCTCGGTGGTATAGGCATCGCAGCCACTACACACCATCCATACCCACGACGACGCTTCTTCGTTCTTTTTTTCGGCATGGAGTGGCATGGCATGGCATGGCATGGCGGCGCGAAATGCAAATTATTCTATGAATGTAGAATAGGCAATAAGAAGTGTACGCGCAGCGGCGGCGGCGACGTCGGCAGAGTAAGTTTCGCTGGTTTTCTAAGCCCTTGAGAAAACGAATTTTCGTTAGAGGACGACTGCGCCGTGACATTTTCCTATTAAATCAACACTGTATGTTCGCGAGAGTGAGCGGGTCACGCTAGGGGTGGTGTGTGTGTGTGCGCGCATGTGTTTCAACGAATAGTTGCCGCGCGCGCTGCCCCTATCGAGGGACTTTCTTTCTTTTGAGAGTTTCCCCAGTTTCCAGCGACAAGAACAAGTGCGCACACACGCACAGACACACACACGTGCGCGCGTATTAGAGGGAGAGTCCCGCTCTCTCTCTCTCTCGATCGAAAGTTTCGAAAGTTCGCCTGGGCTTTGCAGAGAGCTCGCTACTCCCCGCACGCGTGCTTATGGACGTTAATCGAATCGCGCTCGCTCGCAACTCGCCTGATTGGATGCTTTTCAAGAGAAAATATGACGTATTATGGAGCTCGCATCCAGAGCTGCTGCTACTGCCGGGTTGCACAGTTCACACTATACTTCCTCTCTCTCTCTCTCTCTCTCTCTCTCGCTCTCCTCTTTCTGTCTACTCTACTCTCTGACTCTGGCTGCTGCCAGCAGGCTTATTATATTGAATCATTGAAATTGCTGTATTTCAGCCCGAACTGATGGAAAATCTTTGAGCTGACTATAACTTCAAAATAACGTTAATCAAATTTACCTGGCTTTTTAGACCCGATTCAAGAAAGCCAATAACACAAGTAATAGAGTTATACAAGGCCACTTCTTCTTCGTTTTTTTGCGCAAAACTAGAGCTTACGCACCGAGTCTCAGCGGCATTGCTCTCAAAGTACGCGCAGATTTTTCTTCGAGCCTCTCACGAGTGAAATCGGAGATGCGCGAGCTGCTGCTGCGCTGACTTCAGGGCACTGTCCCCGCGTTGACAGTCGAGCATCATAGACTGGTAATGCATTTATGTATACTTGCATTGACTGAGCCTTTGCTACACCTCAAGCCCGTCGCGAGGGCGAACCTGAATCGACCCGAAGGATTATTACGAGTACGTGCGCGTATTCGACGGATTCTTGTTCCTTTCTCCACTCTCAGGCAAGATCTTCTTCCCTATGTACAGCCTTTTCCACCCTGCATTAAAATTGAATTGAACTTTTTAAAGTGGAAATTTCAAAACGAGAATCGTCGTTGTCGAGGCTCTTGGAAACAAAAGCAACGTACGCGGCTCGTGGCGCGCAAGTAACGTCGGGTGTCAATTATAACTTGCAAATGTTTATTAAATGCCATGAATATTCACCAACAAGTAAAAGAAAACATTCAGCGTTAATTAATTAAACTTTTTAATTGGTTGAACGCAAAAAGTTTGCCACATCGGGTTACATCAGGAGCTCGAGTTGTGTTTCCTCGTTCATCCACTCGTCCTCGCGGCCCTTTTCTTTGGCTCCGGACGCGTCTTCCCTTTTGCGCGCGCGCTTGGAAAGTAAGTATATATTCGTATTCAGCCAACACTGACTCATGAACTTGAGAAAAGCTTCGGTGACGCTTTATAAACATGCACGCGAGCTGCCGCTTATAGTGTACCAGCAGCAGTACTGGCGCTTGCACATTGGAACACAGAGCGAGACGTCGAGAAAATCGATATCGCGAGCGCCCACGCGAAAGTCTTTTGAAGCATACGGAATCCATTGATCGCTGCTTATAAAACGTTGTGTTGTACCACCTTGCGCCAGACGCGCTGAATGAGCGTCAATGCACGCGAGCTCGCTCAGGTAAAGAAATTTTTCAAATCTTTCTAAGCTCGCTCGTGTGCGAATGCAGCCGCGAGGATTGAAATGGGATTGTGCAAGCCGCCACCGTCTCCTCGCCCCTCGATGCTCTGCTGCAGTTTTTTCAATGTTCGCATTATGTAAGTGTGGGGCTTTTGTGAGCGTAAAAAAAAGAAGGAGAGAGAGAGAAAGATTCGAATTGTGAGTCGCGCGAGAGTAGTTAAAGCGTCTCGCGCCACTCGACTCCGCTTTTAATGCGGAATATTTATGCGATGAAAAAGCTCTCCTAGCGAGTAAGTATCTTTCAAAAGGATCTTATAGTAAATCAATGAAGAAAAGCAATTAGATAAGAGACAATACTTAAAAAGTTGGAAATCAATATAACGTCCGGCAAAAGACGTCAAGTCACACTTTCTCTCGGTAACTCGTCTCTCTCTCTCGCTCTCGTTAATCTCGTAAATTATTCAGAGTCGCAAGCACGGTGGTGGGAGAGGGGATGCAAAAATTCTTAAATGGGATTTTAAAACAAACGATAGGCCATGGTGGCGACGCTGCTGCACGACTAATTTTGCCGCTAGAATAATTTAACAGGCTTGAAGCAGACACCGTACGTCCGCATAAAGCAGCAGCAGCAACGCTGGTGGTAAGGCGAGCTGAGGGGGAAAGGATTTTTGCTTCAATGATTAATGAAGCGACGAAAGTTTTCCGAAGTTTTTCCCCCCTCCCCTCGCTTTTCTCTCTCTTCATCTCTCTCTTTCTCTCTGAATCAACAAGGGGTTGCTGAAAGCAAGTGTGCACTGATCGTATATTTGCAAGTAATACGCGAGTATTTTAGAACACAAACGGCTTCATGTTTCCGATATCCCTAAAAAAAACCCGGTGTTTCGCGAATTTTTGCAGGATTAAAAGCAGAAACGTCTGGAGATTGTAAAGGAATTCTTTGAAAAATTTCAACAGAATTTAATTAAGAGCTCATTTAACTTAAAGCGTAATTAACTTTCATGAAATAATTATAAAAAGAAATAATTTATAAAATTCATATCATCCCAAAATCGTGTAACAGCGTATAAACCTAATTTTGTAAAATTTTTATAAAGTTTTAAGTTTAAGTTTTCTACTTGAGATTATTAATATTATCGTTACTTTTTTTTCAGTACATCATTTATACAAAGTACGAAGCGGAAATATGCACGCTGTAATGGAAAAAAGTGAGGAAGAAGAGCCCAAGCGTATACGCGCGTATATCTCCCAGAAGAGCAGGTAATAAAACTGAAAGCCATACGATGCGAAAGGAGATACACCAAGCGCAAACATCGATACGCATTTTCTCGATTGCCCGTAAAAACTTGCGCGTCTATATAGATGCACAACTCGGCTGTATATATACGCGCGCCAGTATTTATAATATAACTGCTCATGTATACGTATGTTCTCGCGTAATACCGAATGTGCACACGATTAGCTAGTCGTCGCCTCCAAGCTTGAAATAAAGACGAAAAAGCTTAGGCGGAGTGAGTGATGAAGGTGCAAAGAGCTTCGTTGCAGTGCAGCCTCGATCGTGTATTGGTACTCAGATTATACCTAATTCTTCTTTTTTCTCGCTGTACAATTTCGCATGCGCACTACACGATAACTACATGAACGCACGAGCTTGTACTCTGGCTTCGATCACGTTCGTTGTTTTGTTTTGTTATTGTTTTTTTGCGTGAATACTCTCGATCAGTCAAAAATACTCGAGATGGCAGAAACGTCAGCAGATCGATAGGTCGATAATTGATAATTACTCGCACGTGCACTGCACTGGAATTAAATATTATCCAGGCATGTGCGATGGGATTGCTTCGATATACACTCGACCCACATCAACCATACGTGTTTTACGTTGTCAAGTATTTTTGTATCCGCTGCAGCTGCGTGTATACTACGTATATGGCTGCTGTCGTGCCGTTTCTTTCTCTTTTTTTTTTATTTTTTATAGTATTTCGATGCGATGAATAGGTGCCACCTGAAGATGATGGCAAAAGCGTTCCGATGCCACTAGCTGCCACCACTCGCTAAAGAGTGTTTTATGATTTTATCCCGCATCAGCTCTGGAAGCTCGTCGAGCGAATTCTTCGCGCGCAGAGCAACGAGCTCGAGGCACAGCTCTTGAGGCGCTATTTAGAAGCCATCAGTAGCAGTTCAGCAGCCCGTGTATGAGGGAGTTTTTCATCAGCACCAAAAAAAAACAAAAAAAACGAAAAAAAAAATCAACGACACCCCAAAAAAGAAATGCAAAGTATATATACGCGCCGTGAAAGGAAAGAACGAGTACTTTCTCCTAATAGGCTGTGAATTTTCTCAGCTGCTAAGCGCATAGCGAGCTGGCGCGGAGTGCTGATTAGGCTCGAGGCGCACTGGCTGCTGCTGCTTCTTCTTCTTCTGGTACTTCTTCTTTCGCGAGCTTTGCCCTGCACTTTTTATCTGAAAACTATTGGTTTTAGCCTCCTCCGTCTTTTTCTACTTCTACTTGCCTTTTTTGCTCCTCTTTTTTCTTTTTCATCACTGACGTAAATGAGAATTAAGACGAGCAACTGCGGGCCGCGAATAAAATACAGGACTTTGCTGCTGCTTTTACTTTTCTCCCAGTTTCAGCCACGTTTTTTAATTGGTGCTTTTGATTCTCTATCTTTTTAAACGCGCGCACAGCCACCGAACGTCTTTCTGTACACTCTGATTTTTCTTTTATTCGAGGCTTGGCTGTATAATACTGCTGATGAAAAACTCGCGTTTACACCAAAGATTCGAGTGTAATTCGTTAGCGTCCAGGTGCATCTATTCAAAAATTCGCATTAATTTTGAGACGACGGAAGAATTAAACACACGTTTTGGGACTTGAATATTTTCAAGCCGGATTCTGGTTTATAAGTTACGAATCGAACCACCACTGCCTATATTTACGTTATCTCGAGCAATTCTATGCGAACGGATAAAAGTATGACCATAATAAAAAAACCTAGAGAGAGAAATGTTTGGAAAAATGGAGGGCATATCTTATCTTTCGTCTCCCTGAATCCACCTATTCTCGCAAAGTGTGTATAAATATGTGTGTGTGCATGCGCAAATATAGATGTATTTTCATGGGTACGCTTGTGTGTATAAGGCCTTGAAGCGATAATCAGAGTTTCTATGGTAACCCCACATTCTACGTGTACCCTCGCTGCTGAACTATGTGGCTATTATATACATGTTTTTAATCTGAATCGAGTAACCATGTCTACTATATTTATACATATAATATTTTCTTCGCTTTTTCTTAGCTAAGCTACGGGCGCACATCTTGGAATATGGGTATATATGTTATATCTGCGACGAAGAAAAGCAAAATAGGAAGAAATCGACGCCAGAACGGCTCGTGACCTACATTTATCCTCTCTCGCGTTGGCTATTGTACAGCCTGGCACATAATGCTTTCGTTTTTCGTGTGCCATGTTTAGCGAGGGAGGAAGAAAAAACAATGCGAGGAGCTACGTCGTCGTCCGGCTGCTGCTGTTGCAACGACGACGACGACGACGCCGACTACGACGACTCGGCGTTTAAAAACTTTTCGCTCGTCCCGGATGTTTTGCTCCCCCGTTGTTTCTTTCTCGCGCGCGCGCAAATATGCTCTGGGTACAAAGTAAGACTTATACTTTGTTTTTAATATCGTGCAACGCTGCGACCTACACAGAATGACGCTTTTTGGGGACGAGGTGATAAGCGAACTAAATTTCCAGGATTTACCAGTGCAATTTTTCACCGAACAACCCGACGAGCGCCGACTTATTTTCCGGGATGCATTATTTCAGTGGTAAAGGCGAAGTTTGCTGGAGCAGGAAAAAAGGAAGAAGAAGAAGAAAACACGGCACGAGCGAAGGTAATATAGCAACAATCTTTGGGCTGGCATCCGCGCACGCACAAAACCACATAGTTTACAAGTCGTGTGCATGCAAAATCCATAGAGAAGAGCGGAAGCTGCGTTTGAGCCTCGCAAGACGATGCTATGTGTGCGTGATGAGTATATGTATGTATAGCATGAACATCCACGTACAACCGATCTCGTTGTAAAGAATGTGCATAAATTCGAGAACGGCATCGGCTCATGGCAACTTGCAGCAGTAGCAGTAGCAGCAGCAGCAGCTGGAGGAGAGAATTCGGCTAATTTTCGGTATTTGCGGTGTCAGGATTTGCTTGCCTGAAATATTCGATTTTCGCTTGACTATTTATCCGCCTGCGCATATTTTATGTATACTTGTAACACACGCATATTTTCCTGGCTCGTAAATCTGTATACCATGTACACGGTGTATTGTAATAATTTTTTTCCCCCATATTTTGTTTTGTTCCAACAAGAAGTTGCGGGGAAACAATATATGAAATCATTGCAACTTCAATTTACTGACGTGCACAATTGAGTTATTCAATTACAAGATATATGCGAGAGAAAGAGAAAAAGAGAGGGAGAGAGATGGAGTTTGCATTTAAAAACGAGCAAACAGATTTTGTTCGTTAGCACTGCACGTATATGTGCACGCTGCATGGATACAGGAGTGCCATTAGCGAGTATAACTTTTTTTGCAGCGGCAGTAGCTGGAAAACAAATGAAATTCGCAAAGACCGATCACGGTGTAAAGTTTCAACAATAAAATGAAATAAAACCAAATAATATTACAAACAGCTCCGAACGTGCACATGTGTGCGCTTTTTCTTTTGTAATAATGTGTTTGTTATTGGTCGGCACACATGATCGGAAATTACATTACAACGTGAATGCCATTTAAAAAATTCATTTAGGCCCCGAGAACGCGGCGTAATGAATCTATGGACTCTAATTAATAGAGAGCGATTTCACTCGGCGAAATGGAAAAGAAAGCACGACGAGAAGTAATAAAAAATGCAGATTAATTTTCGATGATAAAAAAAAGAATAATGTAATGGCTCGAGCATTAGTAAATTTGTGATAATCCACACGAGAGGCTGATCGTTGTCTGATATTAATAGCCGTAAAGTATATTGTCGAGTCGAAACGCCATGCAAAGTAGTGTAGCGAAGTGGCGTGCACACGTGTCGTCCTTGCTATATCTGGAAGAAGGTCGCCATATAGGCTTATTTAGGGTAGACGCTCGAATTGCTGCGCGATGTTTTTGCGAATCGATATAGGCGAGATGGATTTTCTTCTGCTTCCTTCCTTTTGAAATTACTACTACCACTATACTATACGTGTTGCAGGAAAAGTAAGTGATTCTTGATTAGAGCGACACAGGGGAATTCGCAAGTTCTCATTCTCCGAGCCCGAGCAAGTGTGCACTAATGCCGTAAAATGTGGTAAGTTAGCACTCTAATTTCGAGTATTAAGCAAATTAACCGGCTCGGCTCATCGCGGGTATGGGGGTCTAACGGTGCGGCGGCGGCGTCGTCGTCGAGTTTATTTTATATGCAGCGCAAATTGCGCATACACGTATACACACAACGCCGTCGTTGCGCGGTGGAGGGATTTTTGCGCGCTCCTCGCGTGATTATCTGGCGTCAGACGTTGAATAAATAATGAAGGCCAAGACTTTGGGCGTTGAACAACAACGATAAATCCTAATGAAAACCGAAAACGTCTCGGCTTCATAATACGATCAGGAGCCGCGACGAGCGTAGCTATATATATTATATATATAACAAGCCTGGATATCTATACGTTGCTGCTGGGCGCTGCATAGGGCACTACTGCTCCGAATGTGTATATAGCACACAACGAGGACGGAGAAAGAGAGAAGGACGATTAATCACGCGCAATAACTCATCTTACGGCGCTCACTCTCTCTCTCTCTCGCTCTCGCTCTGCCTCGTTGCTACGTTAGCCATGTTGAAAAGTTCATAAATTATATCTACTCGCGCGCCAAAAAGCATGTAGACGCGAAACATCTGCCAAAGCTCGAGGTTCCTCGTTATGTATACATGTTGTGCTTCCATGCTCTCCGCAGCCTCTCTCTCTCACTCTTTCTCGCGAACAAAGACTCTCAGACTATACTTTCGATATTCGCGCTACGTGCATGCACACGCGCTAGCTGCGCATAGCTGCGGATGTACGCACGCGCGAGGCACGCAACGCGCGCGAGCTACGTTTATTTCGAGCGCGCACGCAGAAGAAAGAGAGCGAGAAAAAACGACGAAGAAAGTTTCTCGTTTCGATGGCGCGAGCCAAGACAGAGAGAATGCAACATCTGGAAGTGCTCCTCCGCGCGAGCGAGTATAGCGCAGAGCGCAAAAGGGAGGAGAGGCCGTGAAGTCGACGCGTGCCACGCGTGAATCACGCAGTCGTGTGTATGCGTATACGCAGATATATAGCCGCACAACGACGATTGTATCTCTGCACGCTGTTGTTTTTATCGCTTACGCGCAGCAGCAGCAGCAGCACGAGGGAGCCGGCTCCGCTGTTTGGATTGGAAATTAAAGCGCGTTAAATAGCGCGCACGACTCGGGAATTGTAATAGGCGATCTATCTATATTTAAGACGTTGCCCAGACACTTTTCAGCCAACTGCACTGGGGTAGATAAGTTACGAAATGGCGAGCCTCGTTAATTGCCTCCTGTTTACTTAACGATGATTGCTTGCAAGGCGGAGAGATGTATACGCGTACACAGCACACTTACTCACGTATACATACACAGACACCCACAAGCTCGCACAAGGTTGAGTTTGAGCTTGTTATTGTTTACGCCGGCGAGCCAACGTATGTATAGCCAAACTGCAAATGTATATAAAGAGGGAGAAAAATTTCACCGCTCCGATGGACGACTAACTGCACACGTGCGCGCGTCGCCTTGACCAATTTGTATCGAGCCAATGTATTATAATAAATTTATACGAATAGCCCCGATTGGTTATCTGAGGGGGTGAGAGAGAGAGAGAGAGAGAGAGAGAGCTCCGAGTCGATTCTAGGAAAAAAGGAAAATTTCCCAAAAGGCCTCACGCGGCGTACGGTAAACGCAAACAAGAGCGATTCAATCAGAGCTGTGCACGCTACTTGCTCTCTTGCTCTCTCTCTCTCTCTCTCTCTCACACATACTCGCACTCTTATCACATTCTCTCCGCAATTCATTTATGCTCTCTCTCTCTCTCTCTCTCCCTCTCAATCTGTGCGCCGCGCGTACGTCGCCGTTGAGTGTCCGCAAATACTGGCCTGCTCACTGAACGTTGCACACAGAGCGGATAGCCACCCACTTCGGGCGAGCGAATAAAAAGAGAGCATTACACGCGTATAATTTTATCATCGACGGCGACGCCGGCCGCGCTGGCGGTAGCAGCAGCCCAAATTCGATTATAGCCCTCTCAGCGTCACTACTATATATATTCGCTTTCCAAAAATAGCTGCCCCTGAACCGGGGTTGAGCTGCGGCACCCATAGTAGGAAGGAAATAAAGAGCGAGAATATAGTTGCGGCACGCTGTATATCGATGGAAAGTGAGTCGGAGCGCCAGCCATGTCCAGCGAGTCCCTCTCTCGACAATGCCGCCTTTAATTAAACAATAATTGTCCGGTCAGCTTGCGTACGCGTAGCCGCGGCCGCTGCTGCTTGCTACCACTGCTTCGCGCAGGTAATAGTTACGTCATTACCTATTTCTATGTACTTAGAGATTCCGAGTTGATAATTGTTACATTGGTACTAACGCACATGTGAGGATCTCGAAATATAGTACGAATGAGACCTTTGCGTTGAGACTACTAGCGGTAAAAAATTTATTTTTGAGGTGAAACTTTTTCAGCGTTTGATATACAAGGAACAAAGCCGTGAAAAACGAGCGTCCATACAAGCAAGCGCTGTAATAGATATGGGAATATATAGACTCTTTGGAGGCGGGGTGTTTGCCGCGGTGTAACTTTATGGAATTTTGTTTACGCTTCACTTTAAACAATTCTTTTTATACAGCTGCTTGTTGATTTTGAAAACTAATTATATTCTTATAGAAAAGTGTATGGATTAACATTCCAAAATTCGTTTTGCATTGTATCAAGATTTATCGTAGTCGAAAGTGTTGTATTGTAAACTCGCAATTGGCTAAAGTATTTTTTATTAGTATAAGCAAGTCTTATGCTTCTATGCATCTCACGTGTGTTCAGAAGCTCAGAATGTGTGTCGTCTGTTCTGTATTCGTACTTGTACCGGCGTACAATGTATGCCGTTACAGTCTTCTTAATTTACTATTTACAACTGTTAGGTCAGAAGAATCCAATCATCTCTATTCATGGTACGCTATTTTTACAAGCTACGTACTACGAACATACGATAATAAGCTATTGAACAATCTAGTAATTTCCCAGAACCATAATAAAGTTTATTTTTTGCAAAAAGTTTCAACATCGCCAAAAACCGCACGAAGCTGCATCTGACTTTTGGCGTAGTTTCCGATACCAGCACGCGCGCGTGCGCGCCCTGTCACGAAGCTTAACGAGAACGTTTATTATGATTATCGCCGCGAATGACAATAAGTGCCTCTGGGGTTTTGTTATAAACGCAGTGTGCTGCACAGCCGCATTGTCGGTACAATTATATTACACATACGTGTTCGCAGGCGGCAGCAGCAGCAGCAGCACCCTCCAACCTCTCCCGTTCCCCTCTCGTTCACAGTCCTCCCGCTTACACTGCATGCATGTAGTATTATAATACGATAATACCAAGAGAGCGAGAGAGAGAGAGAGAGAGAGAGAGAGACGAGGGAGAGGGTATAATGTGACCGCGTATAATTAATTGAAGTAATTAGTGTGAAACTCGCATACACATGCGCGACACAACGACGCGGAGTACGACTAGCGAGCGCGAAAGCAGCAGTGCTGCAAGCTGCACACGCGTATCCGTAACAATATCATTGTCCCGAACAGCAGCAGCAGCAGCGTAAACTCGAGCGAGAAAGAGCTGCAGAGTCACGACTATACGTGAAGTTGTTGCCACAACGGCTCGAGATCAACGCACCCAAGACTTGCGAATGCGAGGCCTCGAGAGTTGCCCAGGGAGAAACGGGCAGCAAAAGCAGAGCGCAGTGGTTGTCGCTGCTGCTGCACGCCAGCGCGCAACAATCGAAGGAGCCATACGCGCACAACTTTTGTAACGTTTCCTCCGTCGGGTGTAATTGTCCCCCTGCCGCGATTTGGCAAGCAGAAAAAGAATCGGCCGAACGACTTCCTCGAGCCGAGCGCATGAGCTTGCAAGCTGCGAGCAGCAGCATCAGTAGTAGTGCTTGGCAAGAAAACTACATTAACGAGCCCACAGATGCGGCAACTTTTTCGCGCGTCTCTGCAATGCCGAGTTCTGCCGTATAAGCTATGCCAAATCGATATACACACGTACGAATACGTGTCCGTACATACAAGACCACGTAGTCTGGGCACACCGATAATGCGAGCTCGGAGATCTCGAGTTTGTTATCGCTGCGAGCTTTCGACTACATTTACTTTTGTCATCAGCGATTAATTCAATTTTTGCTTCATTGAAAGAGCAAAGCTGAGCGAATTGCTCGAGCTTTCTTCCTTTGCAAAACAAGCCAAGGCACTCAGGAGCTTAGAAAAAGTCCAAAGTCAGAGAGTAAAGGAGTGTACTATACGCGCGCAGCACTACTAAACGAGCCCTCCCTCTCTTTCCTCTCCCTTGCTACTCGCACGTTCATTAAAACGCTAGCCACACGGCGCAGCAGTCGAATAAACTTGACTGTATTGCACTCGTGCAAGCTCGTCTGAGAGCTAGTAAAGAGTAGCGAAGGGATGGTATAAGGAAGGAAAAAGAGAAAGAAAGAGAGGGAGAGAGCGAGTTGGGCTTGTGCATTTTTAAGGCCGACGCTCGCGTAAAACCCCCAGGTAACTCGCAACCGCAAAATCAACAGCACCGAGATAACTTTCTCTCGTTCCCCTGTCCCCTCGCTCTCCGTACTGTACGACAGTGGTAGTATAGAGGAGCACGCATACACCGCAGCTTTACATATATCTGCACACCTTCGGTAAAGACGTCCTCCAGCCGCCGCATATACACATACACGCATACGCAGCTATACGTATACGGACGTACGCTAGCCCCATGTATTTATGCATGCGCAGACTATGTACGAGAGCTCCGAGCATGTACCCTCACAGTCCGCGCGAGCGTATATATTTCCGTGTTACGGCTTAATCTCATTTGACCTTATAAACTGCTTATGCTGCTGCTGTCAGCCGCTGATATAAGCCAGTTTCTCTTTGGCGTATGTGCGCGCGGGGTACATATTCGCGCATGGTGTGCCATGTATACGAGGTGATAAGTTCCGAGGGAACAGCACCGGACGCGTAGCAACCGTGCACGCCTCCTGGCGGCACGATTGTGCACGAGACGCACAATTCTGTGGTGCGATGGTGCCGCGTGCACCCCCTCATCCAGTCACGATGTTCGTGTTTTGTTATAAGACTCTTTGCATAAAAGGTCAAGATCGGAGGCTTTACTAAGAGAGCTATTGGAATTTCTCGGCCATCCACGTCAAATGTGTTTGACTTTCAAAATTACTTTTCACACGGATCGATGAACGACCATGTTGAGCGAGGACAATGGTCCAGTTAAAGCCAGTCGCAGCAGCAGCAGCAGCCAAATCCCAGCGAGCCGGACGATCCATTTGTCTCTCTCTCTCTTTCTCACTGTTTCGCGGTCTACTGAAAGAGCCTAGATGTTGCTGCACCACTGCTCATATCTAAGCCAGCGCACACCAGCCACTCGCACAGTCGTGCACACCCATACATATAAACGTACACGAACAGCGTACAAACAACGGGTATATTGCAGCTCGAGCAAGATATACACGTACATACGTTTAAACGTCAAAGAGGAGTGAGTTAGACATCGTACTCGAGGGAAATAACATGCTTCGTCAACGGGAGAGTGAGAGAGAGAGAGAGAGAGAGCTGCTGCTGATACGCACACACGGACGTATCACACGTATTCTCCTCTCTATACTACTCCTGTCGGTGCCGTTGGTGCTGCTGCTGCTGTTGCTGCGACTGCTGTTGCTGTAATCGATGGATATTTTGCTGGAATAGAATGGACAAGTATATGGCTCGATTCTGCCTTGTCGTCCACCCCCTTATTCCAGCTGACTGCCAGCGGTAAGTAGTATATTTTGCAGCTCCCTTTCTCTGCCCTTCGTGCATATGTATGTATATGCTAGCGAAGCCGTATTGGGGATCGTTTCAGCATGGCAACACACACACATACACACAGCCACGTGCGTGAAATGCATAATTTATTCCTCTTTTTCAGACTGTCCGTATAAGTACAAAGAACCTCCTGCGTTTGCGAACTTTGATGTTAAAAATGCGCTGACTCGAGGTGAGTCTAGAATTGACTCACCGGTCGAGTGCTGCTGTTGCTGCTGCTGTGTGCCTCAACGCGACTTCACGAACTACATAAGCCGATAGAGAAAATTAGTATTTCCACGCAACGCCTAGCCTGCGCTAAGCCTTTGACTGTAAATCATTAAAGTGTTCCCGTGTACGCGCGCGTTATGGTAAAAATAATCGTCGTTGCGCAGTAAAGATATAGGCGCCGCCACAAGTACGTATAGACGACGTTATATATCCGCAGGACTTTTAATTTACTCGACGCTCAAGCTCGCAGCAACGAGTGATCGATTCCTTTGTGCCGCTTTGGCGATACACATGCGCGCACACTCACACGCGTACACGTGCACACATACACACAGAGACGCGTGGGAGTCACTAATGGAGCACAGGGGCGCCGCCAGCAGGCAGCGACGCGTTGTACACGATTGCGGCCACTGCACGCAATCTCTCTCGCTCCCTCGCGCGCGGCGGCGGCGGCAGCGGCGCACATAAACGTAATATCGATTTCTCGTACACGACCCGCTCCCGCGTACATACACAACGGCTCGCTCCGAACGAGAGAGAAAGCAGTCCCACTTATATGTATAGCATGTATATGCTCGTCAACTTGATCTCTGATAAATGCAAGCGGAAGAGAGAGAGAGAGAGACGGAGTGGGTGAAAAGTTGAATGGCCGGACCACGTGTTGCTACTCTGCCTGCGCTATATACACGTATATACCCTTGCGATTGTGCGCGTTTAGTCTATATCTATATACAGAGTATAACATAATATACAGTCTGGTGCGCCGACTTTGCTTCAATATTTAAGTTCCGAATTTTTCTAATCACAGAAATGACTCGGAAAAAAAATATTCAGACATTTCTGACTTTACGATTGTTGAAAGTGAATGTGCGTGGGCGCTTAATCTTTTTAGTCCGCATGGATCGATGGTGTATAGCTTTGAAATGTACGCGTGACTGAACGCAGTTGACTATGTATACGCCGAGTTATTTCGAATATATCAGACGCAGACGGCGAAAATCTCGCGAGACACACACCCTCTCAGAAGTGGGTAATGCTAATCGCATTAGCATCCATTCGCCCAGCTGTAAAATACTTTAAATCGTCGAGAGAGACCTTCGACGTTTTACACGGCTCATTCCCTCGGTTTCCTTCCACGTTTTCGTTGACTTCTTCTCTGACACTGACATGGTTGCCTTAGACTCTTGCTTCTGCCGCTGATGACGATATATATAAGCTTTTTAGCAGTTGGTAATTGAAGTTCAAAAGCGGTGCATATCGTAACGGCGAGAAAGAGAGAGAGACAGAGAGAGCGGAAGGGTAGAAGGAGAATAAACGAGTCGCGAGGCCGTGTTGGGATAAAACTGCACGGGTGCGCGCGCGTGAAAGATCATAACGAGATGAAAGAGCGCCGAGTGCGCCGCTCGCGCGTGTGAGTGAGAGAGCGCGAGTGAAAGAAAGAGAGGAACTCAAATCCTCCGGAGAAATTTCAAAACTCACTTGCAAAGTACGACGACTACGACTACGACTACTACTACTACTACTATTACTACTACTACGACGCCACGAACGATCAAAGCACGTGATACATCTTAGAAAGAGAGATAGAAAGAGCCAAGAATGACTACACCGGGAGAGAGAGAGAGACAGAGAGAGCGAGGGAGACTCTCCGGGAGAGATGTGCCTGTCTAATCGAGTTCCTGTGCGCGCGCGCCAGCGCTAACTTTGTAATTTAAATGCAGATGGCTCGGCAATTAAGAGAACTACTTTGCTTAAAAGGAGAGAAAGCTAGGCTGCAGTTCTCTCTCTTCCTTCGTGCCGCTTGCTAAAGTTTTATTTAAAATCTCCGAGCCTTTTTACGGCCGACGTGCAGCAAGCCACCCTCCCACCCCCCGAGTGGGTGTCGCTTTCTCGTGTCCTGTTGACACTCGATACCGACCGAGGAGGCTTCAAGTACGGTCTATCTGCGAATCAAATTGCCTACCCCCCAGCCCCCTTCCACGAGCTGCTCGCGCTTGTGCCGCGCTCGAGAGTATAATTGAGCAATGGCGCTACAAGTTTTTACGGGCAATCCTCACCGTTATTATCTTCTTGCTCCGCTGCTGCTCGTGCTGCTCTCGCGCCGTTATGTTGTATGCCCTAACTGCGCAACTGCAATTAATAAACGTCCGCTAGAACCCCCTTCTAAAAGGCAAGGATATCGCTAATGAGCTCGGCTCGCTGCTACTGCTTTGGCTACTATTGTTGTTGTTGTTGTTGTTGCTCTTCTTCTTCTTCTTCTTCTTGTTCGTGTTTCCGCTGGACGCGCATTTAAAAAGAAGAGTCGCTGCTATGCGAGAAAAATACCTCTCGTATATATACACGTCACTGCTGCGAGTGTCTGACCAAACTCTGGCTATTTCTACTTGCACCGCGACGGCTCGCGCGCGGTTCCCTCTTACTCTCTCTCTCTCTCTCTCTCTCTCTCTCTCTCTCTCTCTCTCTCTCATTGCTCGAGAAAAGTTACGCGCTTCCTTACTACTTGAATTATAAAAATGTTAGCCTTTGAGAATGAAACTTTTGAGCTCGAGCCGTTTAACTTTCTCGGCAATTGGGTAAGAAAAAACGAATTGCTTACTGTATACTTTGTATCTGTAATATCGGAAAATTTCCTTCGACGCATACTCAACGATGATTTAACAGTATAATATTATTGCTTTGGGTCATGTGAAAAATGTGAACAAGGGTAATTAGCGATCGAATTAAGCCAAGAACACTAATCAACAAGTTTTCCAGTTTATTATTTTGTCTTAGATAATGATAATGTGGCCATAATGCGATCTTGCGAACAAGCTGCAACTCGTACATCTCGTTGATCGTTTCCTTTGAGCGATTGGCCTCGGTATGGCTCTTAATTGCGTTCCAAGTTAGTTTAACCTTTTACGACTAATCGATCATTTGCTGTTTATTTTGCATATTGAAAATGAATCGCCCTCGGATGATGCTCTGGATAAAACTTATACAGAAATTATACGAACAAAGAAGCACTCGAGAACTTCCAGCTCCGACGCATTGAAAAAAGTTACGAGCCTTGTAAATTTTCCTCGAGACTCGATGCTGCCCTCGATCAAGGAACGAGCTGCTCTCTCGTCCCTTCAAAGCTTGCAGTGCGCGAGCCCAAGTTAAATTTGATGCTGTTTGAGAGTGTTATGGCTCGATAATTGAAGTAGCGCAGCGGTTAAATAGCTTGCTGCTGCTGCTGCTGTCAAGTGGGTACTCGTAATTTTCAAGACCGAGCTAGTTAAACAATCGTTAATAGGATTTGTATCGGAGTTGCCGCGGCAATGATCAAGCTGAGCAAATAACAGCCGGAGTCTCTCGTCAAAAGAGTCGAGCGCGCGCGCGCGTATACAGACGCGAAACTTCATCAGGACCAGTGTAGATGATGCAGGCGGGGACTCTGAAGATTACGGCATTATTAACCGCTTGGTCGCGCAGGGCGCGCAACTTCGTTGATGGGATTGCTTACAAAGCAACAGGAGCCGGAGCCGGAGCAGCGGCAGCACATCTCGTATCTAGTTGCTTTGACGCGTTTCGTTAAAAAGGCAGACAGCTCTCTCGCGAGAGGGGTCGCGCCTGCCTGCTTCCCGTGCGCGTCTCTCTTTAGCGTATAAGGGGAGGCGACGTGTTGTAGCCAAGCATTTTTCGGTATGGCACTGCCGTTAAGGGGATAATTGGCCTTTGCGAATCTCATTGTTGCTAATTAGTCATACGCGCTGTGTTGGCGATATATGACTGCGTCTGACTCTGGCGTACACACCGTGTGTCTCTATAGATATACACTAGCGCGAGTCTGGCTTTAAAGGTGGATGATCATTAATTAGCTGTGATTAGTGAGTATACATAAGCGAACGCTGCACGGGGGGTGGGGGAGCGGAGGCGCAAGGGATGTTCCTGTTTGTTGCCGTTTGCGGTATTCTCGTTTTTGGGCATATAATTTGTGAGTCAAAAGTTCGGAAGCAGAGCGAGGTGGTATTTGTGCGCGCTCGCGCATGTACCTACACGTAGATTTACCGCTAATGAGTTTTCGTGTCTCGTCCCTCCGCGCACCTCCGACACTCTGCGAGTAAATATACATTTTGGAAAATGAGTTATTTCAGGGAAAACGATTCTTTTGTTTCTGGCCCTAGAAAAATCGTTTACACTGCTGCGCACTGCACAGCCCTCGCCGCTCGTTCTGAAGGACTGCAAAAATCGAGAAACTCAATTCGGAATAGTATTCCAGTCAAAGCAAGGGAGTTTCACTTGTTTCGTCGTAGCTCCGACGCCCTGCTTGCTTCAAATCTTTCGCCTTCTTCTCTTCGCTTTCTTTCCCTCTCGTTCTCGCTATACACCACTTCGTTGCGTATAATGTCGTTGTCACACTGCTTTTTCGTGTGTTCCATAGCGTCGATGTATAGGGAGACTACTAACGAAAGTAGCTCGAAAGCATTGTCCCCTTAATCCAAACGTCTTCAACTCCGTCCCAGTAAACCTTTTATGAAGACAACATAAATGGTATCGGCAAAGTAGTTTGCTCGGCCACATCTTCGAGCTAAAAGGCTCGAATTTGCTAATAAACCATTGGGAACTCCAGGTTTGTCTAAGCATTTGTATACCAAAATATTGTATATGTACGTCTGTAGAGAAACATCGTGGTCAGACAAGTTTGAATATGTAAACACGAGATGGCTCATGTATGTATAATTATAAACACGCGATTAAAGTTGCTAAGATAATAGATAATAAACGTCCGAAATTGTAGGAAACTGGTCAAGAATTAAATTGTTTGCTTTGCGTTGTTCGGCTGTTGTAAAATTCTTCTATCCCATCTCCTTATAATACAATGAGCTCCATCATAATATATTTATATGCAAAGCCAGATAACGACGGCCGAATTGAACGTGGAATGTGTTTCGTCTGAATCGCGTGAAATTTAATTCCACGCAGGGTAAAAAGGGGAGAATTCAGAGTCAAGTGGTTTTTCTCTGAAGCGCATAAAATTCACTTTTCCAGCTTCAGTATGATAGCTGCGAAAAGTTTCTTTTGGCCCGTCGGCTCTTTATATACGAAGCGAGTGTCGGGCTTAAGAAATTTAGGATGACTGTCGAAAAATAGTTGCAGGAGAAGCGGTTTTAGCGTTCAAGCTAGGAGAGTCTAATATATCCGAGACTGCGACTGCGACGACAAGAGGTAAATTGTAATGTAGCACGAAACTCGTTCGTATTACCGGAGACTGTGCAGTGGTGGTAGTAGTAGTAGCAGCAGCAGCAGCAGCACACATCACTCGGCGCAGCGAGAGAAGCGAACATTGCGCGCAGGAAATCACGAAGAAAGGCAGTAGCAGGAGCGCCGCAGTAGCAGCAGCAGCAGCAGCAGCAGTGGCAGATAATTTACGGGCTTAGTTGCAAAGTGAGAAAAATTACGTTAGTTCGTCCCTTCTCGTCTACGTCAGGTGGTTTATATGCACACGACTTTATACATATATTTATTTCTCGCACAACCACACAAGCGCACAGATAATGCGGGCTAAGGCTTATATGTGTGTCTCTGTGCACGAGTATAGTTCGCCCGAGTGCAGAGCACCTTTGTCACACTTAAATAAACTTCTGAATGCGCGAATTATGTGCGGCTGAACTGCCTTTCGAAACGTCATTCGGCCCGTAGAGCTTCATGAACATTCTTTAATTTACCTGCTCTTTTCCCTCGCACCGCTTCATATTAATGTTCTGGAACTTGCGCTTTGTTATGAATATATTATAATACGATTTTCCCGTGTATATTATGAAAAAGTACGTTTAATACAAGCCCGTGCGACTGAAAAATGATAAATTGTTCCTTAAATTTATCACGTACGAGGAGCGACCTTTTCTCCCTACACACACATACACGTAGACACGTATCTCTTGAGAACAAGAGAGACCCGCGCGTTTCTGTCAAGACTTGATCAAACTGCGCGACCGAGTTTTAAAATAACTCATGAATCAAGCAACAAATTACCAAGAAAAGCGCCAGATTTATTGCGTTCGAATTAAAATAGTTGGGATTCATTTTTGCAAACAAACGAACTAACGTCGGATGAATGATGAATGAATGCCGTAATTACAACTATAAATTGAGCAGACAACTTAGCGCGTCTGGTTTTGTGTACTCCCAAAACGATATTATAGTTCATTAATAAGTTATGGAGTCGTGAGCCTATCTATTTACAGTTTGGGAGGTAGGTATATATATTCAAGTATGATTGGATCAATGAACGCATCGTTAGTTGGTAGTTTTTGTTTCTCTCACATTGGATGCTGGACGATTATCATTTCACACGAAAATTGTTGTATAGGAGTGCAAAATACATGAAAGCAGCTGCTTTATTTTCTCACAAGTCTTAATTACCCACTGTTAATTATGTTAAAATCTCCGATTTTCTACCAAGTATAACAGATTTCTCTTGCTTTGATTGCAAAAATATAATTATCTGGATAAATTCTTGGCTGGACTTTGAAGTACCGATGAAACGTGAAGCATTTAGTTGGCCGAGCCATGTATATAAACCAGGTAAACTTTTTGCAGCGAAAAATGAACGCGAAATATTTTTGCCGCGCGCAACGCTTAATCATGAATATTAATATCGAAAGCAAGTAGCCTCATTGAAATTTCCATTTGGCTCTTAGTTCTCTTCGGTATCTTCTCTTTACATGCGGTAGAACAATATAAAAACAGAGAGGTTATGTGATAAAGTCTATAAAGGTGGAGAGGAGAAGAGGGAGAGAGAGATCGGAGCTCGCTGCACGAGGTTATTATACTTTCAAATTGGAAGCGAGGCATCTCCAACTGCGAAAATTCCCTCTTTATCTCTTGGGTTCGTATAAAGGCGAACGAGGCGGTGGAGGCAGCGGCGGCGGCGACGGTGGCGACGGCAGAGAGGCGCAATATACACCGCAACAGGTTATAAGAATGCGCGTCGCAGTGCGCTGCAGCGTCTCCATTAGCACGCATAGCTGAAAATTCGTTCATTTCTCGGGGAAATTCTCCCGAAGCACGCTCGCACTCACACATACATGTACGCGCGCGCGCACCAACTTAAACAATGACTCGAGAGGGGCCTGTGTCTGCGTGTGCGTGTGTGTATGTGTGCGAGTGTGTATGGCTTAAAAGCACACCCTGCATTGCCATAATCGTATTAAATCTCGTGCTCACGGAATTAGTGTGGTTTTCTACCACGACGAGGACGAGGACGACAACGACGATGGCGCGAGGGCGAGAGAGAAGAGGAGTATAGAACATATAGAGCTGTGCAGCTAGCAGCTAGTAGTGGTCACGTAGCCTTTTCTCGCTTGTTACGTACCACTGGGCGCCCCCGACAACGAGCGCATACGTTGCTGCTCTATGCTTCAAATTATGCAATTTGCTTAGAGACCGGCGAGCAAGAGATGGAGAGAAAGAGAGGCAGAATGTGTGCATATTCGAGACTATGTTTGATAGCGTTTGCTGGCTCGCGCAAGCGGCTCCGTTTACTCGACTGAGAGAGAGAGAGAGAGAGAGAGAAAGAGAGAAGCTTTTAGATTTTAAGGAAATGTCTGGCAGCAAATGCTATTTGCGTCAATTTTCATGTGAATTTTATTTGTTGCGTGTATTTAAGTCCACTTCGACCAGACCTAATGTCCTGTTGCCATTTCGTGGCGCTGCTTTTTAGCCCAGTTCTCCGGCAGCACTTTCCCGGAATGCGTAATCATTCCGGGGCTTTCGAGTTACGGGGTAGCTTTTACACCGTGACCGCCGGCAAATCCTCGAGTTATAAACGTCGATGAATCTTGCCCGAGGTATAAACTCGGTAGAGCTTATACCGGTGCACGTGCGCAGTTCGTCTCCTTAAACGAACGGAGCAAGAAGACGAAGAAGAAGATGAAGAAGAAAGACTAGAAGAGATATTGCAGGGATGAGGCAAGAAAGAGAGAGAGAGCCAGAGGGAAAAAATTAATTGCAATTGTCACCCGTCCGGAACTTTAACCATTCCTTTGTAATTCCGTCGACTTTAAAAGATACACGTATTCATAGCAGCGCCGAGCTCGGCGCAGTATTACATTATCTTTCTCTGCGCCTCACACTCGTTCTCTCGGGCTGGAGATGCAATTAGAAATAAAAGCAGCGCTCTGCTGTCGGAATACCGAGGAGGTCCGACGAGTCAGACTCGAACTCTTGCTAGCCCAGGTTCCATGCTGCAGGATGCTGGGTGAGATCCATGCGCGCATACACACACCCACACACACATACATAGAGAAGCTTGGCTCTGGCTTTTGTGAAAGCTGCCGCTAGGCTGCTGCTGCTTTTTAGCACCCCTCGGGCCAAAACTTGCGTATTCCTCTCGACGGAGCTGCTGCTGTGCACGCAAGCGAGAGAGTCCTTGCACACCTCCCACGACTAGAGAGAACTGCACACCCATACACGCACGTCTTGTCACAAAAAAGGAGCGAAAATCCTATTAAACTTTTGTAGCTTTCGCGCAAGGTGTACATTTTTTATCCCAACAAAGCTCGATGCGATGCGCAGTTGTTGCAGATATTTTGTTTTTAGTCTAGTAGGCTATATTATAAATGTATCGAAATAAGATAATTTTACAAAATCAGTGCGCAAAATCTATCAAAGAGGAGCAAAAACAGACGAATCAATTATTGACACTCTAAATTCTTTATCCAGCTTTAGATAATTGTATTCTAGATAAATTAGACGTTAGTCAGTGTTTCTAAATTAAGTCTTTAGAAATGAAACGGATATTCACGTTTTACAGCACTGGCAGTAAACAAAGGAGTATAATAACGACATTTAATTATTATTTAGCTTGTCAGTCCGTAACGTCAAAAGGAACAACACTCACACGCACATACGTAAATGGAGCGACTGAGGGAGAAAGAACTAGAAAACCAGGGAGAAAAAGCGAGAGAGAGGGAGAGTAATGAGAGGCCAAGGACATCCGGGAGTGTGCCGTTCTTTGTTGCTCGATCAAAGTGGCTTTGTTTGTCTTTCGGCTCGGCACCCCCGTTGGCTGCTGCATACAAGAGCCTCTTCGCGATAAGCTTTTCCACGACGACGATGACGACGACGACGACGACGACAACGGCGGCGGCGGCGACAGCTGCACTTCAATTTCAACGCTTCGTACAGTATAGACCCTGCGCGCGCGCCTAAAGAGCTCGAGACTCTACGGAGAAGAGTCTAAGCGACGATAAAGATATTCTGCCTTGCATCGCCGACGATGATAATTATTATGCGCTTAGGCAGTTCCGAGTTTTTATGAGCTCTCGCAACTCTAGTACTCGAGACTTAGAGAGAGAGAGAACCACCCCATACAGAAGTCCAAGGAGCGAATGAGTTTTTTTTATGCGCCTCGCAAAAGTATATTACATATGGTTGATTCTCAGTGAAATCGAATTTCCAAAAAATGATTTTTCTGCTGGTATGAAAAAATTGTTTTTGATGTTGTGCACGTCCCCAAATTTTATTAGTATTTCTGAAATCGTTTATCATTCTTTTTAGATTACCGAAGTTGGTGTTTTTCCTCTGCCCAAATTCGAATAGCCAAAATTTTTTGGTGATTTCACTTCGCAGAGAATCGACCATATATGAACGGCCGAACGACAGCATGAATCAGCATTATATCGCATAAATCATGGGAAAATATGTCAGGGATTAGTCTATGGGTTATGCGCGCTAGCGCGCGAGGACGTGAGTAGTGCTCAATATTTTTCGTTCATAACACGAGAGAGAGTGAGCCCGGGCGCTGCGCTGTGTACGTATGTTGGTTTACGGGGGAAACTTTCGCGCGCTGCGCAGAGAGCCGCTTGATATAGAGCAGCAGCCGCCGATCGGACTTTGACTGCAAATATTTGAACGCCTGGCCTGGCGGCTAAGGCTATTTGTCAGCCGAAATTCGCTGCAAAGCACGTACTATTGTTCCAATCATCGTTTCTGCTTTCTCTCTCCCATTTGTCGCTTGCTCAAAAAAAATTATATTCAAACGTTGGTTCAAGCGCGACGTATAACTGCTGCTCTTTGTCCGAGTTTTCATCGGCAATAATTTTCCAGCTTTCTGTCGCATTTAGCATTATTTTGCAGGGGAACGTATTTTGAAATAAGATTTTCTCGATATTTGTATCTATTTAGAGACGAAGCGTATTATCCACTGTATATCGATCAGTTGTCAAATCGGGAAGCAAGGAGAACCACAGCAGCAGTAGGCGGTCTTTTAGAATAATCTCGACATCTCATCAAAAGCTTGTGCAAATCAGGAGCTAAGTCATGTATCTTCTGTCGCTCTCTCTCTCTCATCATAGTGCGCAAACTATAAGCAACGATCTCGGCACTGCTGATGCTAGTCGGTCGTCCCCCTACCCCTGCGGGGGTGTATAATACGACGAGGACGAGGACGACGACGACGATGCGAGGCGTGCGCGCGCGGAGATGAATTCAAAGAGGCAATTCGGTGCAAGTTTCTACGGTGAGTATCAGGCAAGCAAACCCCTTCAGGCATATGGTCCGTGCTGATACGCATACACGTGCGACTACGTGGGTGTGTGCATGTGTACGTGAATTTGTGATCTTGGTGGGACAAGATACTACTTCTCGTGGGGGAGAATTGCACTGTGCACAC
Organism: Trichogramma pretiosum; assembly: GCF_000599845.2. Classification (NCBI taxonomy): domain Eukaryota; kingdom Metazoa; phylum Arthropoda; class Insecta; order Hymenoptera; family Trichogrammatidae; genus Trichogramma; species Trichogramma pretiosum. The sequence goes on along the minus strand of NW_019641650.1, from coordinate 379,756 downwards.
ACACATACCCACACGGGGACAAGGACGTAGGGGGATATGATGGCTATAGAAGCGGCGTCGCTATAAGTGGCGAACTTTCGACGCTATATGCACAAGTGGATGAGATGTAAGCGAGAGAAAGAGAAAGGCGAAACGCGCGAGCGAGCGAGCGAGGCTTGCCGGCTATACGACGATAATAACGAGCCGCTCGGCCATGCGGAAAAGCCCTGTTGACGATCGACCTGATATACCCAAGAGAGAGAAAGAGACAGAGGGAAATCAGTGTGTGTGCGAGTTTCCATGGGTGCGAGTCTGCGCGAGGATCAAGCCAACGGCCGGATGAATTTCAATGAGCTAAAGCCAAGTCGAACGCAAAAAACCTTCGCGAGCTGATTCAGATTTATATACGTGTGTATAAATTTGCTAGCACTGAATCGAATGAAAACATGCTAGTAGTAGCGAGGAGCGCGATCTCGCGCGCGCGCCTGGCCATTGTAGCGTATTCGCGGCCGCCGTTTTTTCCTCGCGTGCGCGAACGTAAATGAAAAGCTTGTTTGCGGAGCAGCAAAAATCGCCAATAACTCCACTTGCGGTGGCTTTTATTGCTTCGTAAAAATCTACAACTGCGAAGCGAGCGAGCGAGCTAGCGGGGGTTGGGAAAAACAACTGCGCGCAGCCGTGTAGAGCGGAACTGCTGCTGGAACAATGGCTCGTGCGTACAACGCACGCAGCGAGCAGTTTCTGCTACGCTAATTTTTGTCCCTCGAGTCTATATGCATACGACTGATACGCTATGTAGCACGAGCACGATTATTAGCCCTGTGCGAGCGCGCGCGCGGATCTATATTTGAGCTCTCTTAGCGCTGAGGCTATACATAGTCGCTTTGCTCCCCGGTGCTAATGAGGGCTGTTTGGCGGAAAAAATTGCGCGTACAGCGCGTATAGGAGCGTTTTTTACTTTTAACGGGGCCCGGAGATTGCGCGTGCGATTATAAGTGTGCAGCGCAGAGCGGCTCAAATGTACGTACTACTACTACTACTACTACTACTACCACTACTACTATAGTGGCGCTGTGATTACCTTTCGGATTAATATGTAAATTTTTGAGTATTTTTTTTTGTACGCGCGCGCGAAATGATCGAGCCTTGCGCGCGCAGCCAGCAGTGTCGCTTAAAATAACAATTGAATTTTCCTTTCTCCTCAACTTGTAAAGCCAACTGCGCGATAAAATGCAATTTCAAACGAAATAATTTGATCTGTCGCTGCGACAAGCGCCTGTAATTACAACTCGCGCGCGCGCGTATGTATGCATGTACGCGTGCATGTGTAAGTGCGTGCATGTGCATGAATTTTAATCGAGATTTCTCGAAAGAAACGATTATTTTGAATGTATGCACGGCCGTTTCAACAATTCGATTATTCATGATAGAGACGATACAAGCGGCTACATAATCACTATACGCGCTCTCTAAAATTACCGTAATTGCGAGCGTGTTCGCATGCCAAAAACTACTTTCCAATGCTCCTAAGGGGGGAAGAGGAAGGGGGGCCGAAGTTTTCTTGGAAATGCAAGTGCAGCACGTGTGTCTGTGCATACGTGCGTGCGCGGGGGGTGTTCGATCCACAACCCTAATACTGAAAGCTATGGAGCAGTGGGGTAGGTGGAAGAATAAAGCAGTTAAGTGTCCGGGGGGTGCTGCCGCTGTTGCTGCTGCTGCCACACACGACTGCACGGCTGCATGACTCATTGCTCGGGCACCTTTTAGTTTTGCTCACTCGACTCTATATATAGCGAGAAGCTATAAGTTCGCGCTCGGACTCTCCAGTAAAAAAAGAGATACTGCCTCGGAGCGAGAAAAAAAAGAAGAAAAAACTATAAACATGTACACGAATTATAGCCTTGAACTGCTTTCTCAAAAAGCTAAGCGTCGAAAGGAAATAAAAATCTCTTCCTCGCGCTAGCGACACGTATAATTCTCCAATCGAACGTATACTCCTGCACCCCCTCACCTCACCCTCTCTATCTCGCATGTATATATACGTACACATAGCTGCAGACTCAACTGCTGCAGCACAGAAAACGACGATAAATCACCAAGCAGTTGTAGTAGTACTAGTACTTCTCTTTTGGGATAAAAGGCGAATTTATGGTTTGTCATGTCCTTGCCGAGTGCACTCCTTCCTTTTTTTCTTCTTTCGCTCGCTCATGCGCTTCGTTCTTACAATGATTCCTCTTTTTTTTACACTCGCGCGAGCTTCTTTTCTAGAAAAACTCCGAGATATGTGTGTGTGTGCGTGTGTGTGTTTACACGAATCGAAAGATGTACGTGAGAAAAACCTGGAATGCCGTGATTTCATCGAGGAGATTCGCGCGGTGCTTCATCGATGCAGATGAGATGTTAATTTCTTTTCGTTATATCTATCGGCTTGAAATCGACGCAGAAAAGCTTTCACCGGTTCTTTTTCCGACTGCAGACAGTTCAATAATGAAAACAATCGTTTCTCCTTTTTTTTGGACCGGCTGTTTTGCGTTAAAATAGGCGCAGCTCGGGCATATCGCGTACGTAACAACCACAATGGCCTCTCGCTCTCTTTTTTTTCCAATGTATTTTACAACGTGCAAGAGCACCCTCGTGCTTTTGGCTTACAACACGTCTGCGCGCCTTTACATAAAACGTCAAGTGCACGCACAACACAACTCGTTCTCTCTCGCTCTCGTTCTCCCTTTTTCTCTCTCTCTCTCTCTCTCGGGCCGTGTATTATCATCGATCGAGTACTTGCTATCCGTTTGTTTTTCTCTCTCTCTCTCTCTCTCTCTCTCTCCCTCCATCTCTCGACGTCGAGATCGAGCGAGGACTCGATGGGAATCGTAAAGTACGCGGAAAAGCAAGAGGAAACAATAGCCCCGCTGTCGTTCATTAGGATCAATTTGTCTATCCGCAATCTCCGTTTGGCAGCGCGCGTGTCCCCTCGCTGCGCTCTGCGTTGCGACTGATTTCTCTGCTATTCTCTCTCTCTCTTTCTCTCTTTCTACTGGAGCTTTTAACTCTGGGCTTTCAACGCAAATACGCGTAAAACCGACGAGCCGACGTCGCCGACTCACTGCCGTGAAACGTTGTTGTTTTTTATCCAACGATCGCGAATGTGATCGTAATGTTTAATGTATCGAATGACGCAATTGCTGTAATAGTCCTCCCGAGTTTGTGCATCGATTCAGTATGATTTTTATTTGAGTGTCTATGTGTGTATGTGCGCGCGTAAGTGTGACCCCGAGGTTTGTCAGTGGAACGATCAGGCCAAGCATTTTGATTACTCAATTTCGCGTCTCGAGCGCGCGAAAGGACAAAAACAGCAGCAGCAGAGCGCAATCCTCTAATTCCGAGTGCTTTCGGAGTCATTCTTCTCTCCGTTTCTGCCGCGCTTTGCAGGACTGTTGCTGTCTCCCGGCGTGCTCTCTCTCTCTCTCTTTCGCGCGCGCGCAAGAAGTCAGTCTCGATTGCCATCTTGGCTCGGGCTACAAAAAAGCTATATATGCTATGAGCTGCGAGAAGCGGACCGTTATATTGATGGCCTCATCCTGAGCAAGAGAGAGAGAGAGAGAGAAAGAAAGAAGAAACAGACACGAGTGAACTCGGGATCAGAGAGAAAGAGTGAGAGAGAGAGAGAGAGAGAAGGAAGCATAATGGTAACGCGTTTCGTTGAAATAGAGAAAATCGGACTATTCCAGCACGTGCTACAGCGCTACAAGTAGTACTTCTCGGAGAAAAGAGGAAATTCGCAGGACACACGGGCGTGTATTTCGACTTTTCCTTTTTCACATCCTGATTTTTTTCTCCTTTTTCTCGATCTCTTTACGTACACGTACGGAAATGCAGGTACGATCATCACTTTTTCCTACAGCCACTACCACTACTACTCATCCAATGGAAAAATAGACTAACGCGTTGTCGCACAGACAGCGATTCGCGTTTGAAATCGAAACTATTCGTTCGAAATGTCGAGACTTAAATTCTCCGGCTCTCCTAGATTTTTGGTATATCTTGAAAAGGTATAATCGCCAGTGTATATAAGCTTGCGTTGAAAATGACTGAATCAAAAAACCAGTTCGCTCCTTTAAGTTCTTATTTTGTGGAAGGTAGTATTTTTGATGGCAACGTATTAGTGTAAGATTTATCGGTATCAAAATTGACGTTATGATTGCCGTAAAATCTGAAACTGCTATTCACATTAATATTGATAAAGAAAATTATTATTTCAGTCGTTTAAATCAAAGACAATTGCAATTTTTTAGCTCGTGTATCACGACGTGCCATGTAACTACGTTATAACGATATTATTGCTAATCCTCGGTAAATAATATATGTTCGCGTGGCAAGCTCGACGAAATTCTTACTCAAATCGGTTTCGAAGCGCCCAAGATCGCGGCTAGGATTTTTATTAATGGTTCCTTGCCAGCCGTAGCCCTATCATAGCAACATCAATCAACTCTTCTACATCCATCGGACCACAAAGATAGATGATTCGCGTACAGCCTTTATTTATTTTTTTATTTCGTTTCTCCTTGACTTTTTTACCCGTGCACTGTGTACGCGCGTATACCGTATTACCAGTTTGTAACTTCAAGATATGCCCGAAGCGAACGAGTCCATCAACGGCCAGCGGCCGTTATTGGCTCGGACGCGAGCTCTAGCAGTGCTACTCGATACTCGATTATTTATCAGTCTACCGAACTCTCGAGGACGTGCAGCTGCTGCTTATCAATTTTACATCGGTATATTTCAGTTATTTTTTTTCTCTCGAAAGATAATTGGAAATAATAGTGAATATGTATATGGATACCGCAAGGCACCGATGCGCCGCGGCATGTGCGATACGTGAACGAGAGACAGAGACGAGAGCCAAAGAAGAGAGCGAACGACCAGGTATATTATATATTTAGTTGCGTGCATCGATCGAAACGACAGCTGAAACGAGCTCGTCAGTCGCAAAGCGCGTATAACATATATTATAACCATGGAAGTTGTGAGCTGTGCGCCTGTCTCTGACTGATGCGCTCCTGGCCGATATTATATTATTATATACATTGAGTTTGTCTTGGGGATGAATAGAGCCGCGCTATATAGCAGCGGTTAATATGCAAAAGTGAAGTGCGTATTCTGCTGAGAGCTGCGGTACAGTCTAGCTGTCTTGTCTATTGCGCGCAGTTTCCGGAATCCACAATTCGTTGCGAGGCTACCTGCTCTGCGAGTGCGATAAACTTGCTCGGTCGACGTCTAGGCCACGTCGCAGTTCGCAAAGGTATACGGGGTATACCGAGAGAAAAATTTCGTTTCTCATACGATCGTTTCTTCCGCGTAGATGCTCGAGGCAGCTCGCGTGATTACAACTCGAATCGCTCCTCGCGACCGATGCACGCAAACTTTTTAACCGGGCAACGATGTACTTTTATTGATGTCGAATTGTCGACCAAGTGAACCGTGTCGCTCTCCACTGTAGCGAATGGACACATATCCAGCGACGTATGCAAGCTTCATTTCGCCGCGTGCGCATAAAATTATGCTGCACATTAACCACATATGCTCTTGCGAGTTGCGGCAGTCTACGTGTGCGTACATCGTGATACCGCAATCAATTGTGACTCATGTATATACCGTGCCTTGCTTTGTTACTTCGAGACTATAAACGTATAGTGCAGGCGCAGCTTTTTTCTCTACGTTCTCCTTATTCGCGAGTGTATATCAGCAGAAGGAGCAGCAGTAGAGAGCCGAAGGGTGGGAGCTTGGATATACTCCGCGCTCTACGTACTGCAACAAAACACGTAGCAGTAGGTTCCGTGAAAAAGACAAGGGGTGCATAAACATGGCTTGTACTTATATAGTATCTACGTTCTTGGCATACTAAGCGCTGCCATACACCTGAGCAAACGGATCCAAATTTACGTGTGTACACGGATACGTGGCGATCTGTCTGATTTTTTTGCTAGCCCAGAGGCTCGCGATAAACCGAGTTGAGAAGCTTGTCTTCGAATATGCCCTTGTAAAATCTGGCTATAGCAAAATCAGCACGTATGCATCATAGTGGCCAGTGAATGTTTTTACAACTTTTTAATTGAGCCATCGAGAGCCTGAATCCTGCTTGTAAACTGTTTTGGCAATCGATTATCCTCATGCATCCATGCATGAATAATTAAAAATTCGAAATAAACAGAGATCGGTGCAGCGGAGTAGATCGACGATGAGGTAGAAGCAGCTAGCTCGTGTTTACGCGGTGAATATTCATTAAGGTTTGCCTCCTTACCCTAAAATATGTGTGTTTGTATGCCTGGTGCTCTCTAGTACTTTGAAGGCACACATAAGCTCGAGCGAGACAAGACGCAGGGAGAAAGGAGGGTGAGAGGTGAGCTCGAGAGGGATGATTTATAATGGCGAGATAACGCGCGCGCGCCCTAAGTGATAGTGTAAGGGGTTAAAGCTGCAGGAGCTCGCGACGATCTAAGTGTACCGATGCTTAGCGGTGAGGTGCGACTTTTTTGCACTCTCTCCTTTACACATAGTAGCTCTCATCCTTGCTCCTAGTGACGAGCTCGCATTATAATGCCAGTTTGCGCCGCATAATGGAGGAGTGAAAATTATGAAAAGAGTAGATCGCGTAACGAGGTCTATGTACGATCGATCGGTCGCGTTGACTATAGATAACTTACTCACTTATGGGGTTACATTTTGCGAGTGGAACCAAGAAAGGCTGGCGAGGCTTACCTGTAACAAAAAAGAAGAGATTGTCATTAGTCTAGGGGCAAATATAAATCAAGAAAAAAAAAGTTATGCATGGCTTAATGTTCACGCGATACACAAGATGACGAAATACTTTCATAAGTCAATAAGCAACTCTCCCTGCACTAAAAAATGTCAGGATTTTAATATCTCGATGAGAACAGCTCCTCCACTCGCGTTAAAAGCGAAGGTAAACAAAGGACGCGCGCAGTGACAAGGTTTTTATCGCGAGCACGCACAACTTATTTTACACTCGCGGCGGTATAATAGTCGTGTGAGTGTAGTGCCAAACGTACATGTACCACAGCGCGAAAATCTCTCTCTCTCTCTCAGCTTTGATTCGTTAACTCGCACATCAAACAGCACCAGTAGCAAGAGCGACAGAAGCAAGGTGAAAAATGAGAGAAAAAAAGCGTAATGGAGCATCATCGCCTACGCAGCATTAGGTAAAAATATTCATCCTCAAACGACAGTAGCAGTGTGTACTCGACTGTGCTCAAAGTCTCGGGGAGGGAAAGAGAGAGCGAGAGAGAGAGGCGCGAGCGAGAGAAGGAATCTCGGAAAAACAGCGCAGCAGAGGGAAGAAGAGAAAGAGAGACAGAGAGTGGAACGAGTAAGGAAAAAATTGGCGGAGACACGCATCAGCTTTACTTTTACCAGGGCGTACGGCAAACGACAGAGAAAAGAGCATAGCAAGTAGCAGTAGCAGCGTCTGCAGTGGAAGCAACTTAGCTGCTGCGAGAGTCTACGTCAAGGGGCCAAGAAAGAAAGAGAGAGAGAGAGAGAGAGAGCGAGAAAATGCGCTATACGTCGTGTGCCAACACTGCTCTACGCTCTTCTCCACTATACTACTGGCGGAAATGGATAAGAGCATCGAGAAAAATTACTTAGCTGAATGGACTTTTACGCTCTCTCTCTCTCTCTCTCTCTCTGTCGCAGGCTGCGTGAATTTTATTTTCTCTCTCTTTCGGAGAGACGTCCGCTACGATTTGAGCTGGGCTGCTGTACGCTACTGCTGCTACGAGTCTCGACACTCGGCTAAATTCAGCAGTGAAAATGTATTTACGCTGCGACGGCTGAACAATGCTAATTTAAAAGATTGTGTCACACTGGCGAAAAAATAGTTCCTAAGCAGAGAGAGAAAGAGAGAAACTATTACCCAAGCCGACACGGGGCCTCGTGAAGCCATTTATGTGCTCTGGGACGAGTGGAAAATCGTGAAGGATAAAAATTGAAGATTCGCGAGAGAGACGAGCTGCAGCAGTGGCGGCGGCGGCGGCAGCAGCTATGCGTATAGGTATATAATATACCGCATAGATATATGCTTGTATAAAAGCTCAGGAGGTCTGCCTCCGCACACTATTGTTATACGTAGAGATGCGTTGGCCAAGCCAGTTGAGATAAGGAATTAACCCCGGCAGATTTCCCTAATGAGTTCCCTTTTACTTCGTTCCACATGAGCGATGTTCTTCCTCTCCTTCTTCTTCGCTGCGGATGGCTATCTTTCTTTTTCTCATTCATGAGCTTTCCCTTTTTTTCGCAAGCGAGAGAGGCGCAGGCGCTTATATATAACGAGCACAAGCGAGGGAAAATCTCTCGCGTGTATGTGTGTGCGCGCACATTATTCTTGAGAATTCGGAGAAACTTTTGATGTTTTTAATGATGACGAACTCTTTTTCTCCTTCTATATATACGTATACATCGCGGGAGGAAGAAAAATGTGCTCGCTTATCCTTTTCTTTTCCTTTGTTCAAAGGAAGAAAAAAAATTTTTTTACGCTCTTATTCTTTTACTGCCTACAACCGCGATGCTCCCGTTGCCATGCTGGACCGCTGCACAGCCCGCGAGAAGGGAAAAATAATTGAATGTTTCGCAAACATAATTAATCGACTGCGTCTAGGCATCAGATGCGAGCAAAGAACTTTTGAAACTGTTTTGAAAAAATAAGATAAAAAAGAAGACGAGATTCGTATGCGCCAAGGTGTGTATTCGACATTAACACGGCAACGGCTTTAACATTCCTTAATATTTGGTAAAAGATTTTCTCTCGACTGAGAGAGAGGAAGCGCACTGATTTAGCTCGGGTACAGCTCGCCTCTGCTCGAAACTCAGGCCATAACAAGCAGCTTTACGAGTTCGAGTCGTATACACGGATTGCAGTAAATACACACACACGTATAGGCACGCGCGCACAGACATAAGCAAAGACCGTATAATAGGCGCATTAACGATCTCCTTCCTCCGACTGTAAAGCCAGTGTGTAAATATCCACGACTGAAATACAAAGCGCTAACACCAATAATAGCGGGAATCAGATTCTCAGATACAAGACCGTAAAGTTGACCTGAAGAGAAATTATTTGATAGCATCGAGTTCAAATTGGAATCTCATCTTGTAATCGCGTGTACGCGCGCGTATGGCATGGGTAAGAATACAAAACGGCCCAGTGTCTAACGTAAACACACTCCAGCATGTATAAAGTTGCTGCTCTCTCGAATTCGGAAGAAAGAGAGATAGAGAGAGAAAGGGAGAGAAGGAAGAAAATGAAAAGATATGAAAACAGCTTTGGAAGTTAGAATGGATACAGATGAAGCAAAGAGGATTAAGAGGTAAAGAATAAAAAAAAGATACAGTCACGCGAAAGAGTAGCGAGCGAAGCGAATATCTGTGACGTGAGAGGAGTGAGGGAGGGATATCTCTCGAGTGTTTCTTGATAAAAAGAGCAAGAGAGTTTATAAGAGGATAACTATGGCGAGCGAAAGAAAGAAAAGGAGAAAAAAAGGTAAGGACGATATATGAAAAAGATATAGGCTTGCCCGCGGCGAGGGACTCCGCGTCACACGCATACACACCACCCGCACCCACATGTATGGGGATCGAGAGAGATGCTGCCAGGCGAGGAATTAAAAACAAGAATGGCCACGTATATGTATAGGGTATTTCACTACAGCAAAAGCAGCAGCAGCAGAAAAGAGTTAGTCACCGAGGCACACGAGAGCTTTCCAGCTTTATTAAGTCCAGACGCGTCTCTCTCTCTCTCTCTCTCTCTTCTCTCCTTGGCTTTATCTTCCAGTGGCTCTCTTTCATTTCCTCTATCTGCGCGCGAGAGCTGCTGGCCTTATCCATGCGAACGCACACGCGCTCATTCCGTGTATACGTATATATACAGCACCGAAAATTTCGCGTTGGCGCGCGCGCTTATACGCGGCCGGCTAAAGCGTAAATTCATATCTCGAATAATTTTCACCTCGATACATCACTATTGCGCACAGGCAGCAGTAGCAGCAGCAGCCTGGCTTTCTTTTGGCCAGAGTCCAGATATATCCTTTTCTCACGCTGTCCATTCTTCTCCAGCAATTCCCTCCCAACTCATGCCCTACCATTCAATATACATTTTATATTACTTGCGTCTCTCTTGCTGCCTTTTTTTTTTGCTCTTTTTCAAGCTTTTCTTGCTGCTCCTACTAGATCTGCTTTCGCCGCATACACACACACCCGCCAAATGGCGTCATGAAATTCAAATGTTCAACTCGACGAATTTATGAGGGCTGTTGAAGAGAGAAAGCGAGCGAGAAGCAAGAGTAATGTATGACGAGAGCAACGCGTTTAACCGTAATTAATAGCGGTCGTCATGGTGTTGGATGCGTTAAAATTTCATCATTTTTTTGCAATCGTAGCACACGCCAGCAGCCCCCGGGATTGAGAGGAAAAACGCCAACAGCGTCGCAGTGCGCGAAAGTTTCGCGGGCCGTTGCAATGTCAAATGTTGGGTGAAAAAAAATGTTAAAATGTTGCATGCAAATGATCGAGTTTGTATATGTGTGTACATGTGTGTGTGTGTGGGTGTGTGTGCGGGAGGGCCAAAATGAAGCACCAGCCAGTAGCACGTTCCACTCGGACGGGGAGAGAAAAATTAATTATGCGTCCTAGCGCGCGCTGGCTCTTCTGCTCCAGATATTGTTCTCCGAATTGAAATCGAGTCAGTAGTGGTGGTGGTGGTGGAGGCGGCTCTCACGCGCCCATTGCATTCTGTAATGGTGAGATTGAAATTCAATCCGACTCGCTGTGTGTTGAAAATTTGAATATCCAGAGCAGTAGCAGCAGCAGTGCTGAATCATAAGTAAAACTTGGAAAAGTTAGTCACACCACTGCTATATGAGAGAGAAACTAGGGGGGTTTGAGGAGGCTGCGAGAAAGAAAACTTGAGAATATAAAAAATCTAAATTCATGAAGCTGCTATTCGCCTTTTGTATGTGCGAGCGGCACCAGCAGCGACCACTACCACGAAAACTTCTAGTCCGACTATTACCAAGCGTAACTACTTGAAAATCCTACGTATTTCGTTCAACAATAGCGATCAGGTATTGGCGCAGTAGCCAAAGAGAATGAGAAAGAGAGAGAGGGAGAGAGAAGCACAGGCACAAGGGGTGACAGAGAAAGTTTAAAACCTTATCGATAGTCAAATTCCTCTCGCTATAGCACAATACTCTGGAACGAATGCAGTGGAAACTTTTGTTCAAGTGTAAATACCTGTGTCGAAGGGGACGTAACTTTCGCTCATTGGCGAATCAATGCTGCGCACAAGTAGACTCAAATTAACGGGGGGCGCAGACTCCCATCTCTCTCTCTCTCTCTCTCTCTCTCTCTCTCTCTCTCTTTCGGTTCTGCTATATGCAACAGATCGTTCTCGGTGCCGCTGCAGCCCACCTCAAAGAGCAACAAAAGAAAATTTCCAGGCTCGAATAGACTCATGAAATATGCATGTTAGCTTCTCTCTGTCGCTGACCTAATAATATGTACGAATCATCGCTGCTGCGCTAAAAAGTAGGTAGCAAAAACTTGAGAAAATTCTCGAAGCGCGACTAACGAATTTAGACATGATATACGCGTTCGTTGGATATAGCTCACCGGTGCGGGCGCGCGAGTTCATACATAACCGTCGTTTTTTTTTTCAATCAGATATTTGATTATTATAAGTTTCACGAGGTCGCTTGTAATACTTTTTTCGACATGGCGCGTTATAAGCGATATCGATGTCCGCCGCCACCACCGCCGTACGAGAGAGAGAAAGAGAGGAAGAGCTTTGGCTTGGTTCCAATAGCCATTCACGATTTTGGAAGAATAAAGATAATTACGATTGCGAGAGTTCGTATTTTTAGCACGTGCGCGCGCGCCTATAGCCTAACATCTGCCAAAAATGTATTTTCACTTCGCACCCGTCTGTGTGTTTGTACTTCTGATCGCTGTATAGGCCATGCTTTTTCTCTCCTCCTCCCTTACAAACTCGATGAGAAAAAATAAAAGAAATAAAATAATAATAATCAGTTTTTCTGGCTCGATCGAATGTAATGCACGAATTCGTAGGGAGAAATTCAGAAGATACGCGGTTTGTTTCGCGCAGAGAGTTCCTCTCTGGCTCAGTGAGAGCTCTAGCATGCACGCATCGGCGTCGTCAAACTACATCCTTTACAATGGAACCTCGTTGTCGACGTCGTATGCATATAATCTATGCGCGCGCGTGTGTGTGTGTATGTGTGTGCAGTTGGCACGAAAATTCTCCGGCAAAAGCGCTCATGTGCGCGTGCACGAATCTTTGTGGCTCGTAGTGACAACGAGCGCAGTTCAACAACAAACTCGAGTTTCTTTTTTTGCGTTCCAGCGCGCAAACTTGTTTTTGTTCCGTCATCGAAGTTCCCGAGCTAAGTCGGAGATTTTCTAGCTCGATTTATGCGCGTGCATGCGTTGGTCGTAGAAAAGCGGGTCGAGCAACGATACGACGAAACGCACGAAGCTACAATATTTTTTATTCGCACATGGCTCGATTGCGAGCTACCACTAGAGCGCTCGCGGACTGGCTGAGAAAGTAAACAGTTTTGCAATATTACCAGCGGGGGGGCTTTTGCTAAAGCTGCACACAGGACTGCAATGCTGTCGAGGATTCGATGTTTGCTCTCGCGAACACGCGTTTATATCCCCTTATTCAAACGTAATTTGCGTTTTGTATTCAGCGTCTCTCTTTCTGCATCAACTCTCAATCTGCTCCGTAACCCATCGTTTCTTCGTCCTTTCAATTTCTCTGCTCCGAGATAAAATTCGAAATCAGTCTGCGCGTACATAAGAGAGCCTATAGACGTAATGTAACGTAGGAGGCTAAACTCCCAAAAAGGAAGCAAAGAGCAAACTCTTCTCTTCTCTCTCTTTGAAAAGATGTCTCGGCCAAGAGCAAAGTAGCAGTAGCATCGGCCCAGGGAGCACGACTAAGCTGCGTATTATACACATTCACTCATCGTTTGTATGTATATCTATACATCATATCGTATCATATCATGTATGAAGCTCTTGAATCCTTTTTAATGTTATTATTATTATGATAATATCGTCTTTATGGCCGTCGAAGGCTGAAAATCCCAAGTTACACCCTCGAGGCGCTTAGCATCTCTATTCCCTGGCTCTTCTTCTCTTCACTAAACGTATACACTCGAAAAGCCACTCGACATGCAACGCCGAAGTAGCAGCAGTAGCAACAACAGCGACGGCAAATATCGAGAACAGTTTCAATTTAAAAAGTTTAAATACTCCTAAGAGAGAGAGAGAGAGAGAGAGGGAAAGAGATAGAGGACAGTTGCACAGATACAGTATCAAAAGCTCTCAGGGCTTCTATATTTTAATCCGCTACACACGGCTTTGCGTGCATAGAGCACGCGCATTATATAGACAAGCTCGAACCAATCGCAGGCAACGAGAGAGGCAGGAGCAACAGCAGCCCGACTACGAGTGCGCGAGAAGAACAAGAGAGCGTTAAATTCATATCGATGAGAGCATATAACGATGAAAAAGCGCTTTCCTACACACTCGATGGAAAATTGTAACAAAAAGCAGCAGTCGGTGATAAAACAATGAAGCTTGGCATTTTTTCTTTCTCTCTCTCTCTCTCTCTCTCTCTCTCTCTCTCTCTGTTTCTCCGCAGCCCCTTCAACTATAGCTTCTATATATACAATATACATCCACTTCTTCTTAACGAAGTTGTACATCAAAAAGTTGGCGAGTACCAGGAGCACGCGGCGGGCAAGTTAATCGAAAAGTAAGATTTTCTCTCTCTACCTCTTTCAGTGAGAGTAAAACTTCCTTTCGTCTATATATACATGTAATGGCGGCAGTAGCAGTAGCAGCAGCAGCGTGGAACAGACCCATAAAGCCGAGGAACAAAAACCACCCTAGACTTGCCGCTGGCGACGAGGACGACAACGACGACGTGGGATGCTTTTTCGGCGCGAAAACAGTGTCGTCGCTCTTCTTCTTCTTCTTCTTCTTCTCCTTTCTTCGGTATACGTGGCGCGAGGGTTGGTATATATACGTGTATATATCCTCCGAACTACCATCGCACTCGGAGCTACCGTCGGGTTCCCTCGAGCGTCTTTTAAAAACAGCGCAATGAGCTTTTTTGCTGCTGCATGTAAGCAGGGGCCGAGAGCTGTGCGGCTTTTGTGCGCTAGCAAGAATGTATATATTGTGCGGGCGAGTACAGTGAAGCTTGCACAGGATGGCATAGAGCTTGCAGTGTGAGAAACCTGCTTCATCGCTCTTTTTTTTCTCCCCCCGACTAACCGAGGCCGCGAAAAACTTTGTCTAGCTAAGGCAATGGCATGGATCTCGAAATAGGTTAATAATGCCTCTCGTCTGCTCTGGTTAAAAGTGCGTCTTCGTCGTCGTTTCTATAAATTTAAAGACATTGGACGAAAACAAACGCCCCGCATGTTACGTTTCTCGCATTATTCTGGGCAATAAATTCGAGAATCGATCAAATATTTGTTGAGAGCAGCGAAGCATGATTAGACTTCGGACGGGTTTCGAATTCATCGATAAATAATCGTCGTTCCTCAAGAGACCTCGCTTCCTTAGAATTCACCTTCGGCTAGCCCGAGACATACACATGGATCGTATACGTACAGATAGAATATATATATATATAGAGAGACAGAGAGAGACGCAGCGAGAACAGGAGAGAGGACAGTTGTGGTTTGCCTAGTTCGTCGACAGCTACGACTAGCGAACTACGACTCGCAACGTCCGGAGAAACTTGCGGCCAGGGAAAAGCCTCGGGTATCGCTTGGGGAAAACTTCAGCTCGATCATCGAATCGCCGAGGGGGAAAGAGAAGAAACTAAGCGTTCGCGGATACACGTCGGCCAGCATATCGATCATCGTGGCGTAATTAAAATAAAATAAGTGCACACACAGACACATGGATGCCCTACGTGGTGGGTGCCAATATACGCTGCCGTACACTTCACATTGAACACGAGCCGGCATCGTTCGCTGGATTGCGCACGAGAGGGCAATACGAGTCGCATAAACAGACAAACAGAAACCTCGGGCTGTATAGATCGGGTTTGGAGTTGGAACTTTTGAAGCTCGGCGAGGTGCGACAAAAGTTATGAAGACGCGTAGAGATGAAGGCAAAAAAGGCTAATCATCTCTTTCATCGTTAAATTTTTCATTCGACTTTTTTGACGCTACAAGCCACTGCGAGAGCGCAGCTTTAATGAAGAATTATTAACTTTTGCCGCAGCAGAACAAACTTTGCTCTCTCTCTCTCTCTCTCTTTTGCCTGCACTCATGAGCGAGGGAGGGAGAGAAAGACAGACAGACACGAAGAATCCGTTTGAAAACTTAGTTTGAGCGTACTCTCTGACGGCAGAGATACAAGTTTGTGCTCGCGCGAGCGGCATCAGCCACGCGGCAAATCTTTGAGCAATATAACGCCAACGTTTGCGTATATACGCGCGTTACGATAATAATACTCGCGAGGCAAGGCAAGAATTTTCATCGTCCTTCGTCTGTATGTTGTTCGCCAAGTGCCGCATTTGTGCTCTAGCGCAGGCTTTTTTTTTCCTTTTCGGTGAGTACCTTTAAGCTCGTTGAAAACTGCGCGTTTGAAGTTTATGCGAGATCGAATTCACGACGCCGTTTTGTGGACTCACGCACCGAGAGCAGCCGTGCTAATATGCAAAGAGGAAATCAAACAATTTTCAATGATAATAAAGACATATATTCAAGCTGCGAAGGAGTCGACCACAAAGTTTTGCGGTTCCATGTAAGAGCCACTATGCTGCTGCTGCTGCCACTTCTGTCGCGCCTACCTCATCGCAGCAATCAGTCAAGGCCGTAAAAGTCAGAGCCTTAATCGCCCAGTCGTGCACGCAGAGAGCTCTTTGCTCTAGCGACGACGACGACGACGACGACGATGACGACGACTACACTTACTTTAACCTGCACTCGCACTGCATCTGTCTCTCTTTCTCTGCGTCTCTGCCTCTCTCTCGTTCCAAATGACTCGAGAATTCCAGTGTGCACCCAGGCAAGCCGACGTGCTTTCGCTCGACAATTAAATTTCCGCAAGTACTTGATCGTGCACGAGCGACGAAGACGACGACGACGACTGTACTACGAAAATTATACCCTTCGAATTTTCCTACTCGCGACGTTGACACGCTTGCGAGAATAAGCCAGTACTGCGTACTAATATCACCTGATGCAAATTATTGGAAATCTAATGTTTTTGGCGATACACTCAAGTGCACTGTTTTTTTACGCCAAATATAAAATATATTATATTAAAGGTAAAACGTGCATCAGGTAACATAGCGTATAGGAGAGCTTGAAAAAGGGGAAGTCCCAATTAGCAGTTTAGAGGGAGCTGATCATGCAGCCGATGGTCTATTACTTGCACAGCCCTCGGTGTCTCTCATAGTACGTAGTCAGGTAGAGGATCGCATATATTACACGGGACGATTCAAGCCAACCTCGCTCTGTACAATGGCTCCGGAGCGCGGAGGCGCGTGTCGGTGTGCGTCATTGTAGAGGACAGCAGTGGTTAGCGCAGGATGGCGTGCAGGACAGATATATAGCGCGTCTGCCCCGCCGGTGTGAATAGAGCTTAAAGGTCGACATCCTCGGCGCTGCTCTTACTACTACTACTATTACTATTACTACTACTACGACGACTACTACTACTAGTGCTATCCTAGCTCTAGCAGCACACACAAAGGGCAAGGTGGGGTGCAACGTCCTCTCTCATTTTCGGCTGCGGGAAATTTTGCGCTTCCGGCGTACCTGCAGACTGCCACAGAAGCGCACAGATACGGCACTACTGCTGCTGCTATTACTACCACTACTACTGCCACTACTACTACTACTACTGCGACTACGACGAAGAAGCAGGGCAACGCGCGTCCAACGAGAGGAAGCTTTGCGGTAAGAGCTAAGCGAAACTTTCTGCTAGATTGTAGTCGCGCAGCTACTGCACCACCAGCTCCGAGGGCTGAAATAGCTACCTATACACTATCCCACTCCAGCTTCGTCCTGTCTGTGCAGCCTGCCTGCCTGTTCGCTCTTGCCTACACACACGCCGACTTTTCCGGCTACTTATATGACGTGCGCTGCATATTTTTATTTTAGCCTGCGGGATTCATACGTCACGCGATTTCCCGGTTCCTCGCTAGTGCCACCGCCGCTGCTGCTGGCTGCTCTTGTGCGTCCCTTTGTGCCGTTGCTCTGCGCCTATACATATCTTCTTTTTTTTTTGGAATGCGATTCGCGCGGTCTAATTCGACTCTCTCAAGCTTTTTTTCAGCTGACAAGCGAGCGCGGCAACGTACAAGCATCTGCAAGTTCTTGCTGGTGGATGCTCGTATTTCGTGCAGTATTCAAAATTCTAAAAACACACACGCATGACTATGTAATGAGCCGCGAGAGCTGTAAATAAAAGCTTTCACTCGGAAAAAAACCTCCGCACTTGCGCAAAGTATTATCTTTCGCACTTTACTCTTGCGACGCGTATATGTACGCATATACCAGCGCAGTGAAACCTTGAAAAACATGTAAAATTCATGTACGCGCGCGTTCTATTTTTATTTCGCAAACTCGCGCCTAGCAGCAGCACACGAACGCGACGCGAGAGTCGAGCAAAATCCCAAAAACACACAATAAACTTCGTGATAGAATTTCTCCCGAGTCCTTGCTTGCTTGTGCACGCGCGCGATGTTCATATTGTACGTATCAAGCTTTTCGTGTAGCTAGCTTTCTCTCTCTCCCTCTCTCCGGGCAACAGCAGTTTCGCACAGCACGAGCCCGAGCAACAGCAGCATCAACGGTGAAAAAAATATCTTTGCGACAAAAAAAAAGGTAAATAAATATCCTTCCGCGAGTAGACAACGTGAATGCACACACACACGCACACTCTGATATTACATTTATGTCCGTACATGCTGCTCTAGTCGGTGGCTCGCAAGTGTATTACAACGTACATCCACGTATATACAGACGCGCGCGCGGCCGAACAAAGTATAAGTTTATCATTTTCCGAGTTAACATTGTATATATCTATATGCCGTGCTTGCAAGCACGTGGAAGCTTGATGTGCCGGCACGAGAGAGAGAGAAAGAGAGAGAGAAAGGAAAATAGCAAAAAAGGGGTCACGAGCCTGCATTTTCAATACACATTAGCCTCTCGCGCGCGCTCCGCTTCTTCCTCGGTTTCTCTCTCCCCCTCGTTCAAAGTTGAGAATAATGACATTTTTCCACTTCGCTATGCGACCCCAGCGGGCATGTGTGTCATCCTATATGTATCGTTGTAGTGGGATAAGAAATGAAAAAAAATCAAGAGAGACACCGAGCAAACGTATGAATGGCAAGAATAAAGAGAAATGTTTTTATCTACAAAATATATATAGCGCATCGAATGCGGTGCAGAAATTTTCCAAGCTCTTTGCTGTACGCTGCAAAATCGAAACTTCTCGCTTTTTCGAATGCACTCCGAAAAACAAGTCGATCGCAAGCGAAAACCGTACGTATAGCCACTAAGCTGCGGAGCAGACCTCTGATTAATCGACAAATATCTGTGGTACATTTAATAGTCCACAGGACACACGATCAGATAAAAATCCTATTTGCCTGCAATAAGAGAGTCTATATAGGCGGAAAGAAGTGAGCGAGGGAGGGAGAGAGGCAAGCTCTCTCGAGCTCTCGAGCTCTCTTTCTCGGCTGGCCGGGCGCGCGAGCGACTGAAAACTTATCCACTCGCGCTCTCTAGTAATCCAAAATCGTTTAATTCCGAGGGTTATCTGTGCCCAAGCGCGCGCGACGCTTCGTTTTGCCCATATCACCCGAGTAATCTCCGAAGAAATTCTCGCGGCCATACGCGCGGCAGAAATCGATTTTCTACATAGTGTGTAGGTGATCCTTGATTTGCGCTTGAAATGTTCTTTAATTAACCCTCACGGCTTTCCTCTCGCAAGCTCTCCGGCTCCGTATAATCTCGATCGGACTGGCAGTGGGGTTGGATGGTATAGAATGAAGAGGAGAGAGAGAGAGAGAGAGAGACAAAGAGGCAAAATCATTGGCTTGGACGATTTTGGTTACGGTTGGGATTACGCAAGATGGGCTTTATCGTGACAAGAGGGAGGAGAGAAGGAGGATTGGATAGCTGTGCGGCTTTTTAGAGCACTCGAAATCGTTGCCGCATTGCTCGGGCAAAAGCAGCAGCATCGGCCCGGCAGAGACACTCGAGCTAAAGGCCAATACGAGTATAACGAATCAATCCTTCAAAGCAAACCAACAATAGGCAATAAAACAACATATATTTTTGAGCGATCCAAAGAGCCGAGGAAAGCAAAAATAATCTCACTTCGAGCGTTCGTGTGCGCGTGTGTGACTCGTTTTTACTTCATCCACCGGCAATAAAATCTCATAAAGTTACGCAGCAGCAGCAGCGAAAGCAGAGAGAGAGAGAGAGTAGCAAACATGCGCACAGATGTAGAGCAGACACAGAGCTTGAAGAGATCGACATTTGATTCGCGAATGTACGCACTGCAGGTTGGGCTCGACGCGCGCTCGACGCTCGTAACGGTCTCTCAGGTAGCAATCATAAAAGCTCGCTCGCTCTCTTTATCTCGCGTGCTCGGCAACAGCGGCGTTAACATCCGGGGCGTTGTTACGATATATACGAAACGAAATTGGAATAGGAGGATGGAACAATAAAAAGAGGAAAAAAGAACCTGCGCGCCGCGGAAAAAGAGAGTGAGAACAGGGTAAATTACTCCCGCGAGAGAGAGAGAAAGAGAAAGAACGTATGCTCATGTATGTGTGCGTGTGTATGTGTGTGTGTGTGCGGGCATACGTGTGCGTGTGCGAGTGTGGAGGTGAAAGAGCGAGACAGGAGTAAAAAGTATATGGGAAAGATGAATAGAACCCAAGGGTACGGAAAGAGAGAAAGAGAGAAGAGTATATACGCGTGATATTCGCCGGCTGGCACAGCTTTCAAAGCCCATTCACAATCCTTCGACGCCGGAAAGATTATAGGGCATTGCTTTTACCTTGCCGAGAACTGTAACGCAGTGCAGCACTGCACACACACACACACACACACACACACACATACGCACACGCATACACACGTAAATTTTTCTCTCTTTCTCATTCTATGCGTATGAATTCGCAAAGCTGCGCCGTTTTTGTTCCCGCACATCCACTTGGATATAGCAGCGCTGCGCGCACACCGCGTGAATTAAATAGATCAACACTTTATAGACGGAGATGGTTAATGCACGTTTCGCTTTTACACTAGGTCGTGGCCCAAATAGTACTTTTTTGACGTATATGCACATAAACCGTGACATCGATTTTGAATCATAAAAAAAGGTGTATGTGATCAAGTCTTATAAACTAAAAACTGTCCTTACGAGAATTTAATACTTTATGTAAATTTTTTGGTTAAAAGTATTAATTCGCACTTTAACTTATATAATTATTTTCATTTTGACACTTGCAGATTTACAGATAAACATACTCGCCACCTGGCGGTGGAGACTTAAATTATGATTATTATGGTATTCAGAGTTAAGTTAAAAGCTCATATTAATTTTTTGTAGCGGTTAGATTGACATTTTCAGGTGACATTTTAAAACATATGTAAATGATCAGTTTTTAGTATATTAAGCATTTTTACTAAGGATTTTATAATTGTAATTTTTGTCATTCAGTTCCGTGCAAATTTTGACACTGACGATAGAGAGCGAGACAGGACACGGTTAGCTCTTCATTTCAAATGTATAGCTTATAAATTTAGGCTGTTAATTTTCCAGTTGCTGACATTTTCAATTTTTTCTCCCTCGAACGCGCAGGAGACTCATATTTCTTAAGTGCGGCCGAAACGTGTCAAAATCTCTCTTGGAATATGGAGAAATCCATTTGCACACACACATAGACACATAGCAGTTCAGAGCTCGCGCGCATCAGCATTTTCCTGGGTCCAATTCATCTTCCCAGCTGCAAGAATACGTCCTCGCGTGTGCGGCACTCTTCGTTCCTTCCAATAGAGATCCTCGAGCATACAGAGCACACGGCGTTGAGCGCGCGCATACAGCCGATGATGCCAAGGGGGTACTCAGCGAGGGAAACCACCAAAGCCAGACTTAGCTTTTTCTCTCTGTCTGTCTCTCTCTCTCTCTCTCTCTCTCTCTCGCTCACGATGTTCCGAACAGAGACATCCTCTTTGTCTTGGGTGATCACGACGACGACGGGGAAAGGCTGGCCATCCCGGCCGCACCAACTAATGTAACTCGTAAGACGTCGACGTGTCCCGGCATATTAAACTGGATTTTGCAGCGGTGTGTGTATGTGTGTGCGCGCGCTATACGTGGCGCCAAATCGAGGGACAATTTGCCTCGGCATGTAGAGGCTACGTATATACCCCTCGGTGCGATATATACCTATACATATACGAGCTCGCAATACAGGATGGATATGGAAAAACGAAGCGAGGCTGCGGCGGGTATTATATGGCAAGCGATGCTGATGGAATCTTTTATGAGATTGAGCGATCGCGTTTGTTGCGCTCAAGCACCGCATCACAGACGTGATTAAAGCTAGATGAGTCCTTTTTTTTTTTTTTTCCTTTTTGATCGCGCAATATATGGGAATACGCTACCCACGCACAGTCGCTGCAGCCGCGTTTGAAGAGCAGGAAACTTTGCTGTTCAAGGGCTTTTTCGCTAATATTTTTATGGATGCGAGCGAGCTATGAAATGGTACCTCGGTGTAATTGCAGTTTTCTCGTGGTGGTAACATTAGGGGTTTCAAAAATTCACTTTCAAAAAAAAGTCCTATACGTCATTTTTTAGAATTTTTTTGAAAATATTCTTTGGAGTACAAAAAAGGTGACAGTAGATACAGATATTCAGCTCCTGTTCAAAAATGTGGTCCTACGAACTCATGATTGTAATATGATGCTCATTTGATTTATTGATTAAAATTGATTGAGCTTCATCTTTTTTCACATTGAACACAATCATTTGATCTCATCCGGCCATTGGGAAGGTAAAAACAAAATGTAAAGAAGGGACACGAATAATTTTTATCTTGTACATAGTTTAGAAAGTCAATGGCAAAAGTTTGTCTCTTTGTAATCCAGCCCAGCGTCAGTCTTCGAGCGAACAGTCACGTGGGACTTGCGCATAGTCCGATCAAGCACGTACATATATATACACGCAGATAGAGAGAAAGAAAAAAAAGGGACGTAGCCAGGGCGCGCACACCTCCCTCAACGATATTTAAAAGACGAATTAGCCGGTAATTGAGGATTGGGAGGAAAAATTGCCCTTTTCCTTTTGAAACTGTGAGTATATGTGCGAGTGTGGTTAGCTGAGGCCAAAAAAAAGATAACATATCGCGCGCAGCTCGCACACATAAACTCACGGGACTTTCCAAGTTAATTAACGAGACGAGAGGAGCGAGCGAGCGAGCGACGAATACCCGCGAGAGAGGAACACGAGCTGAAAAAAAGTTCGATCGCTTCGTTTATTATAGTTGCAGAGAGTGAACGAGTTACTTTTTGAAGAGCGAAGAGAGCGAGCGAGGAACGAGAGAGAGAGAGAGAGAGAGAGAGAGAGAAGGAAGAGGTTGGGGAGGGCAAAAATAGGGAGGCGAAGGGGAGATGGTGAGGGGGAGGGATTTACGAGACTTGCGGGATTTACGAGCAACAGAGAAAGTCCATTTATGAGTGGAAGACGAGAGACTCCAGTGCGTGGCTTCTTTCTCTCTGCTTGAGCTTTTTGACTCGAGTTATACGATGCGCTTTACGAGGCGCGCGTATAATACACACATACACCCACACGCTCGAGCACATACACGCGGGGAGGAGATCTCGCACACTTACACGTACATAAACTCAGTCAAGATGTTGACCAGGATTTAAAACTTGTCTCAGTGGCTATCTGTTGACAATAAGCTTGACAAATAGACCTCTCGCCGCAGAGCTCCATGACTCTCCATCTTTTTTTTTGACTATCACACACACACACACACACACACACACACACACACACACACAACCGGCGATATTCATTTCGGAAAAATTCAATCAAAACTAGATGAAAGCTTGCTTTTGTAAATAGCAGAATAGAAAAAACACAGAGGGCGCGCGCGCATACGCATACAACAACTGCCAGGCGCTGCTGTATCGCTCGCTGCTCTCTGCGAGTTGTATATGCCTGCGAGGCTCCATTTTACTCTCTCTCTCTCTCCCGGCCCCGGTAACACTTTGGAATGAAAGTTTTAGCCTTTTCGCAGGCTCTCTCTCTCTCTCGCACGCAGTACCTTTCGAAAATCAACTCCCATTGAAAATCTTGCCCGAACAAAAAGCTTTAACTACCAGAGCTTCCAATCGTGCCTCTTTTCCTCTCTTTTGACCTGTACGAAACAATCGGCTCAATTCTAGCAGCAGTCGCAGCAGCAGCAACAGCAGCAGCCCCCTCGCCCTCTCTCACTGCTCTCTACATGGGGAAGAGCGAACGAGCTAGCTCTGAAGCGCAGTAGATAACGGAACAAACGCATGATTCCGGCAGCAGTAACAGCAGCAGTGGCAGCAGCAGCGTAGTTACGTCATTGATCTAAAAGGGTCCTCCTCCCTTCTGTACAACAAGTTGTGCGAGCGCTGCAGCGCGGCAGTACTGTCAGGTACAGGGCCGTGCTGCTGCTGCCGCCGACGCCGTTGCGTTTATTGTTCGCGATTTCGCTATCATCCTCTCTATATATACTCGTACAAGTCAAGACACGATTTAATTAACCTTTGACTAGTGCAGCCATCGCTCGCTCGCTCTCTCTCTCTCTCACTCTCCCCGCCCGAGCCCCACTCATAGGGCTCCTATTTAGCGGCTGCCAGGTTCTCTAGTCTTGCTCCTGCAGTCGAGCATTGTAGCCGTTCAAATTAATTTACTCGTCGCTTTTTCGCCAAATGACAGACTATAAGCGTATACGCATGAATATATTATACGCTGCTCGCTGTGTACGCACGGGGTCGTATGCCTTGACTCTATAATCCCAGCCGAGCTCAACAAGCGCGACAAGCCTTCGTTATTATACTCGCTTCTGAATAGTCATAAAATAAAAGGGAGCAGCAAGTATAAAGTTTGTGTTGCTCTAGTTGTAGTCATCGGCGCCCTTGTTGTTGTTGCTGTTGTCGTTGTCGTCGTCGTCGTCACTGTGTTTCGCATTTTAAAGATGCAAGTGCTGCGCGCTGCAGGGCCGCCCTCGCATTGTTCCATCCGAAGTAATGCCGCTCTGTGCCGAGAGAAATCGAGTCGCGCGAGTTTTGATTTTGTCCTTCAAATTGTTGCTTTAATTAGACACCTCGTTAAAAGTATATAATTATATATTCGTCACCGCCACGGGTAAAAGGGCGCCGAAACGTATAGTCACTATTTGAAAAGGGCAAAAATTGAACTTCAATATCCGCGTGTAAACAAGCATAATATATCGCGCGATCAAAAACAGTCGTAATTACGTGTGCGCCTGAATTACTGCTGAGCGCTCGAAAATTCGAATTTACTGGAGCTTGATAAGATTTTTTCAAAATGTGCCAGTGCGCATGTAAAGAGCAATATTTTTTAACGACCTCGTGCCTCGCTCTACAGCATAATGCGTAATGAAGTAATAATTTTCGAACGACCCGCCGTTAATATTAACTTATGTGTTTCTTTCCACTGCAGTCGGAATGAATTTGACGATAATCGAGGACAATTACCAACAAACGTTTTTCTTTTTCTGGAAAGCCACTCGAGCTCTTTTTCTGTAAATAAATGGGCAGGAATTTTTTTGCACGTGAAGAGAAAAATTAATTACTAAAGTAAATATGCGTAGCGGATGGAAAAACAATAGGTTGCATCAATGAGCTTTTGTGCGAGTGTCAAAGCCTTCGAGGTACGCTGGCACACGTACACATACACACGCGAACGCACCCACAGAAAGGCATACGGAGGGACTGAGAGTTAGGTGCGAGAGTAATTGATGCACTATTATAAAGGGTGCAAAGCTCCATAGGGGAATGCCTTGACGGTATAGCAAGGGAGAGAGAGAGAGCGAGAGCTTGCGAGAGCGAGAGGAAAAGGGAGCAAAAAGGCCCCTGTGCAAATTCGATTTCTGATGCCCCGCGGGAGCTACGTCTGCTTACTTCGCAACAATTGGCAGCTGCTGGCTCGTTCGCATTTTAAATAACTGCTGATTTAGCAATAGGAAAAGGCGAAAGAGCTGCTGCAGAGAGCAGCAGCAGCAGTAGTTCGCTGCGTGCGTTACGCAAAAATTGCCTTTGAATTTTCTCAAATCTCCAAGCACGGCACGAGCGCCTTGAGATTTGAATTTTCGAAATTGCGCATCGCAGCAGCTGTATAATTACAAAAGCGCGATAGTGTGCTGCCTAGCGCATCGTTTTTCATCTCATCGGCTGCAATTAGCTCTCGGAGTAATTTGCTATACTTTCACTCGTTCTCGAAGAAAAACAAAGTCGCGTGCTTTCCAGGGCCCCTTTGTCCAATTTGCTACACAAAAGAGACGATTGTGCGCGCTCGACATGTGTATACGCGCTCCGGGTTTATGTAGCACGTCCGATGATCGAGTCCATACATGCAGTAGCAGCACCAGTGGTAGTACATCGTAGGCATGCGTCGATTACAAAATTCAAGTTGGCTTATTGGCCGAGATTAAGCGTGTGAACGGCACAAGCGTAGGTTTCTCTGAATGGCCGGATGGATTATAAACAGAGCACCAGCTCGCACACGTATATACGTGTGGCATGCACTGTACTGCACTACCGCTGGTTGTATATATCTGTATGTATGCAAGAGACAGAGAAAGAGCTACGTACCGGTAAGCCTGAGTCGTTAGGAACTGCTTGACGTTAAAAGGAGAGAGAGATTGAGTGTATAGCTCATCTCCTCCAACAATGCCGAGGGACGAGGGCAAAGCTGAGCTATGTGTGTGTATGTACTCGCCGGATTGACTCACCTGAAACAAAAGAAAAGAATAAGTCGGGTTAGCAGAATAAAGAAAGAGGGAGAAAGAGAGTCGTGGTATAAATGTATGTCGTTGATTGGAGCTTCTAATTGGAACCTTTGTATTGTTTGGCAGTGAAAGTGAAATGTTGTTGTCTTTTGTCATTGTTGCTCGTAGTTGTAGCTGTTTGTTATTGTTGTTGTTGTTTGTTGTTACTGTGCACGGAGGTGAAGCTTGATTGCTATTGAGCGGAATCGTTGAGGCCGTCTTTTTGTGCGATAATTCGCCGAAGAAACAGTGCAACGAGTGCTCCCCTTCCCTCTGGCTCATTTAGCCTTATATACAGGGCGATAATCATGAATATTGTATAGCTATACGCTTGTCCCATGTATATGCACGCGAGAAACTTTGCTCGAGCCTAATTTACATCCAAGCGCTGGAACAGCGGCAGCACAGAGTAGCTCTGTATATGCACAAGTTTCGAACGATCAAACGGGAGCACCGAGGTTTATATATACATCTACATCGGTAGCTGAGTAGTAGAGCTGGGCTGGTCGATGCGCGCTCAGCAGCATAGGTATACACACTTTTACTTAATACAGTCCATTAAAAAGAAGAAGCCAATACAAACTTTCAACAATTTTCGCAGACTCCCTGGCTCCGATCTGTGTGTATATACGTATATATACAAAGGCAAACTAGGAAAACAAAGGCGGATGGCCAAAAGAACGGCGCAAATGAGTGCGAGGAGAAAAACCGCAACCCTCCTTTTAGCTTAACCCTTTCAGTGCTCTAATTGGCCAACCATCTATTCTCCAGCAGGCAAACTCAGTTGCTTATTCAGGTGCCTTTGTATATAGGTGTGTGTATGTGTGCGGAGGTGTACAGCGTATATATTACCGAAGGCAAGTACTCGTGTCGTACTTAATGTTGGCGCGGTGTCGAAAAAAATAAAGAAAAAAATAACAAACGAAATCGTTGCTGCTGGCGCGAGGCGCGTGCCTTCACGTTTATTAAAAGTCTGCCTTCTTGCCTATACTCGTTCTAATAGCAGTAGCCGAGCTCTGTTTCCCTCGCTCCCTTTCTCTCTCTCTCTCTCTCTCTCTCGTTTTCTTATCAAAAATGACACGCTTGATATTGCTGCTACTGCTTCGTCTACTGTGCTCTTGTGCACTTATATTCCCGGGCTCGAGGGAGCGACTTTTCCTGACGTCCTCTTGGGTTTTGTGATTTTCAGCTGGTGCTTGCTTGCTTGCCTGCCTGCCACTGCTATAGTGACGAATGTTCGGAAACATGTTTTACAAGGCAGCTTATTACGCCGAATGAGATTACTCATAAATAATTGTGAAGCTGAAAGCGGACAGCATTCACGCGCGAGCGATGAAAATGTTTTCGGTATACTCGTTAGTGGCGCAAGTTTTGACGCGTTGCTGCTCAAATAATGATAATAATACCCGCCCTTACGGCTACACGAATAAAATATCAAAATTCCAAGACGTCCATGTCGATACTGCATACGAGTAGTCGTTACGCGGCTTGCGAAGAGACGGTACGCAGACCCGACACACGAAAGTATAATATAATATTAAAGTAAAGTCAAAAAGTGCTCGGGCGTATTTCGCAAAAAAGCAATACACATTCACGAGGCCAATTCAAGTCTCTCTCTCTCTCTAGTTGAGCCATTGTGTGTACGTGTGTACGAGCTCTCACGCGAGCTTGCGGCTGAGAGAGAGCAAGAGCGAGACGTATACAAGTCGCGCGCGAGAGCTTTGTGAATCGCAAAAATAACTTTGGGGAAACGCTAAAAAGTGCTAGCTAGCTGTGCTATAGTGCCCGTAGAAGTACTAGTAAAAGTGGTGGTAGTGGTGGTGTAGGAGGTGGTGTATAGTGGCATAAAAAGTAAAAAGCCTCTGCACCCGAGCTAGACCAACAAAAAATTATCTCGCCATCAAGTGGCGCGAATAAATTTCACCTATATACACGCGGGAGCTTGCGACGGAAGAAGAGTCACGAGGCGCACTTGCTTCTTGCGCGCGCCCTCCCTTTTTCTCTCTTTCTCGCATTGTCTTTCTCTCTCTTCGTGATGCTCTTCGCAGACACAACACATAGCCGAGAGAAGCAGTGGCAGTAGTAGTAGTAGTAGCAGTAGCACGCGTGTTATGCCACAGCAAAAGAGGGCAAGAGCGAGAAACAACTTTGCAAGAACCACTCAAAGGATTCATCCTGCACACGAACCCCCTCCCTTCTTTCCCTCTCTTTCTCTCAGCGTTAGACTCTCTATATACGTGTACGAGCGCAGCGACTGAGAGAAGAGTATAACAACCCTCGAGGAAAAGAGAGAAGCTAGGCGCGCGTTGCGTTGCTTGCTTGGTGTGTATACTACACACGTAGCGCGACTAGTTTCCGCTAGCAGCAGTAGCAGCAGCTCCACGTATACGCAATTGTCATGGAGCAAACGAGGTTGTTACTGCTCCTTGCTACAACTGCTTTTGAGCTTGCATGTATACATGTATATATAACCCACCCGCAGCACACACACACACACACACACACATACATGCACGCGCGAGCGCGTATAATAAAAGCTGACGAGAAAATTACGTTGATTTAGAGGTGATTCCTGACTCGGGATTTTAGTTGCTACTGCCGCTGTTTCACTTCTTCATCATCCGACGTCAACGAATTACTTAGTCTTTTATCTTCTCTTCAGAGCTATCTCGAGACGAGAGTTTATACATGTGCCATTTGTTTTTACTCGTCAACTGCTGTAAACGCACGTTCATTTAATACAGAGTAGTTGTATATATTTTTTAATTACATTTTATATACCTCAAATGCTCTTTTTGTTCTTGAAATTCAAGCGCATAGAAACAAGTCGATTAAAATAAGCCGTGCGAATGGGTCCGAAATACCACCACCGATATTCGCATGCAAAATGCACATTTCGTGTTCGTCAAGCTCGTCTCGTTCAAAGGAGCGCTATAGTTCTCTACTAGCTAAGATGATCCTCTCGTTGGCGTCGTGTGGCCTCGTCTCGTCTCGAAGGAAACGCAAGAGGCTCTGGAAAGAGGGATAAATCGATTATCGCGTCTTGCGGTTTCCAAAAGGACTACCGGGTGCTGCGGTGGTATTTCCGTGCGCGCCACACGACGACGCGGAGGTGTATTATATAAGGAAGCTTTACGAAGGCTTGTTTGCCGGAGCAATAATGGCGCGAAAATGCGGGTAGTTGCGAGAGCAGCTTTCATCGAGCAAATATTTGCCGCTAGCAGCTGGGTAAGAGCAAAAAAAGTTTCTGTATCATGCTACTTTCGTTTCTATAAGGCTCAGAGACGAATTATTTAAATTTCAAGTATTAACTGTTGCGTGGAGCCCAGCGTTTTTTAGAGCTTGCAATCTGAGCTTTTTTCCAATTTCGACACATACGAAAAATTTTGCATATATTAATGAACAACCTACCGATGTATCGACTTTTGTAGCGTGGCGAAGGATAAAAAAAATACAATCTGCAAGCTTTACAGCGTATGAAAATTTGAATAGGTTCCTGATTCCCCTAGCTGTGTAACATGCGAAGAAAAATATCAATATTTTCATTTGCACAAACGTGTGACGCGATTATGATAAACTTAAATAAAATTAACGCAATTTTACTAAGGTAAAAATATCAGTCTTGATGCAATGCCAACAGTAGCAAAAACAACAGTAATAGAAAAATTATTACAGATCCCGATGGGTATCAATGTTGGTCCTATTGAGTTCTTCGCAAATATGAAATCCCGACAGTCTTGTGTTCTCTCTAGTCTTTGTGCACACACATTTAACTTACTAATTAAAACCTCGAAGCAGCAGTTGCAGATAGTACACTAGCGCTAGCAGCAGCCAATTACCATGGAGAGCGCAGCCTCTCTTTTTCGCTCCAATAATGCACGAGACTACCTGTCTACTACGCCGGTATTACTGCCTACGAGCTACTACTATTCTACTACTTCTACCTTCGCTCAACAGCACAGGCTTGTTTCTTTTTTTTTCTTTTTTTATGCCTTTCTCTCTATACTCTGGACGTCTGGCATCGATTTTTCCTCGGTTACATCTTCTTTTGAAAAAAAAACCCAAGAGAAGAAAAGATAAGCCGTACATAGCTACGGAGTACTGTATCGATTTTCAAGTTCGAAGCTCCATACACACACTATACGCTACTCTTTTTCGAGCAACAGCTGCAAAAAAAAGAGAAAAGAGAGAGAGATAGGCAAAGGTTTCACGGAAATCCCCTTTCCCTTCCGCGATTCTCTCTTGCGTGTACAGTATCTTTTCCTGCATGTTTGGCGCGCAGAGAGCTGTGCTGCGCTGAGGTAGCCTATACATATTCGGAACTGCTGCTGAACGAGGAGCGTGTTTATGCCAGAACAACCGTATCGCAAAAAAGGTGCGCTGTTGCTGCTGTTGCTAGAATTTTTCAAAAATTCGATTTCCAGACATACGCGGAAATAGTCGTTGCTGGCAGCATCGGCTGCTTTCAAATCTCATAACCGATCGTATTTTTCCCCCTCACGTTATTTTTATATAAAATCAACAGTAATGTTGACAAAAGCAGAAAAAGTCGCTTACGCGCAATGTGCAGGCTGTAAAAGCAGTAGTTGCATCAGCAGTAGAAGCAGAAGTAAAAGCAGACATGTAACTTTGTTGCTGAAATTCTCGGGGCAAACTTTTTCGATCTTCGATGTTTTTAATCTCCCGGGTTTTTCTCCTATCTTTTTTTTCCTCTCATCCCTCTGCGCTCTATACTTTTTGTGATTCCCGCGGCATCGCGTCATTGTTCTTCCGTCCGCGCACACGACTTTGCCTTTAACGTACGTGTATATATACGATAGAAAGCAGGGGGTGAGAGACTACGAACGCGCGGAGCGAGGCTTAACGAAGTTTTCCCGCAGCTAGAAGAAACTCGCGAGGCACACGACGACGCAAGTCGGCGACGTCCTCGCGAACGACGACGTGTACCTTTTGCCAAATCGGCACACTGAAACGCGCTAGAGATATAATACCGAGCAGCAGCAGCAGCAGCAGCAGCTCCGCACCAGCCGCGCATGCCATATATAATATGCATGGAGCTTCTGAGCATTTACAGCAAGCGTCGACTTTTTTCCCCTCGCATACGTATTATATATACGAGCCAGCTTTTTCTCAGACACATACACAAACACATGCATATGTTCGCAGAAATACTTATCCTCTGCAGTTTTATAGGTACTGCCGGCTTAGGCGCATGTGTGTACTTTTAATTTTAAAACGCCGTATTTTGGGAGAAGAGTAGCTGCTGGTGCTGGTACTGCTGCTGGTGCCTAGTCGACGAGAGCTAGTGGCAGTGGCGAAGCTATACACGCTCATTAACGCTTTCTTTCGCGTGTACGCTAACCCACGTGTTTTGCAGGGTGGCCCGAGGGCTCGCGTGTAACGAGCGTGCGTATATATGCGCGCACACACACGCACATACGCGCGAATATGAAAAGGGGAAACCGAGCTCTGCGGCTGTGCGGGAGTGCGTATGTGCGTGAAAAAAACGCAAGAGAGTAAGAGAAAAGTCTATCCCTCCACTTTTTGTGCTCCAATTTCTTTCTCACTCGCTTTTTCTTTCTTCGCTTCCGCCTCGACTTTTTCCATATTCCTCTCTTATCGCGTCTGTTTTCTTTTTTTTTTCTTCTTCTACTCCAGCCACCACCGTTGCTGCTGCTGCCGCCGACGCCGCCGCCAGCTCGCCGGTTTATTTCACTTTCTTTTTTTACGCGCGCGCACACGTGTGTCTGTACTAGTGTGTGTGTGTGTGTGTGTGAGTGTATAATATGCACCGCGACGACGCAGCAGCCTGGTGGCTTTACTCATTTAACGCTTGAGACAGGCTTGCGCTGCGCCACGCGCGCTACTACCGTTGCTCATCCTCTTCATGTATTTCGTATGTGTGTACGCGCCGCCACCGCATATTTATATGAGCGTACGTAAGTTAACACAAGTGGATCTACGTGTGTGTGAGCGAGCGAGTGTGTATGTGTGCATACGTTTGAATGTGCGTGTGATGTCTTTTGCAAATTTTTAACGAGCTCAAATGCGACTCTGCGGTGAGTTTTCAAAGTTTTATACGCGCACGAGTGTGCGACGTGGCGCGCGGCCGGTTTATATACTGCATTTTAAAAAATATTCATACTCTCTCGGTCTTATCGTGCCCAACACCAAGTGCTCTTCTGTATATTTATATTTGGTAAAAGAAGAAAATTAAAAAAAAAAACAAACAAAAGTCTGCTTTTTAATAGGTGGTGCATACACACACGGGTTTTGTTTTCGTTCGCTGATTATAAAGTTATTTGAACACATCTGAAATAATGGAGGTACGCATGATGAAATCTTGTAATTTGATATTTATGTGCGCACGCGCGAGTAACATTATAGGAAAGTGCAAAGGCTTTGAGACCACCACGAAATATTATGTATGATATATAAATAATTTTCTAGCATCCCTCTGACCACCGATGCATGACTCGCTTGATAACACAACCAATTTTTGTCGATGCACACGGTAAACTCGAAGATCATACTTTCACCGCGAGCAGCAGCAACAGCAGCAGTAGCAGTTACAGCGATCGACAAATAACTGCCAACGGCAGCTACGACATAATTTAACTATGCTTTTGTTGGAAAATTTCGTACCGTGCGATTATGTACTCCTTTATTGTTGCTATATTTCTCACTCTCTCGCAAAAAGTCCCGAATAACAAAAGCACACATTTTCGCAAATCTTTTTGTTGAATAAAGGGCAGCCAAGCCGTCTGTATTATTTAACAATACGAAAAGAAAAGCGAGATGAAGCGAGAGGGGGCAGAGGGAAAAATCTCCCGGGCACATTTTTCCTGCACCTCTCTCTCCTTCTCTTTCCCTTTTTTCAGCTGCGCAACTCCAGGGCAATGTATAGCAGGAGGGAAAATGTCACGCGAATCGCGTCGTTGTCCGCAGAGGTTTGGCTCGCATATATACCTGCCTTCGCGAGTCATGTATTTTAAAATACACCGAGCGTATTATGCAGACAACGCGTATTCAAAAGCATGCAGAAATCCCATACCTCGGCTACAAAGTATGTCTATGTGAAATGTGAATGTAGCATATATACATAGTACGGGTCGTGCGCTGCGCCATGCTACTGCATCTCCATATACAGCATACACATTCGTATTCTTTCTCGCACTCTCTCTCGCTCGCTCGCTCGCCTCATCATTCCTTTTTGGACCTTAATAAACACGACTGGAGCAGTAGTGGGCGTGTGTGTATGTATGTGTGTGTGTAACAAAAAGCGACAAAAGCTCGGCGCACGCGGCACATGCGCCTATTCAGGTCTCAGCCGCGTGCGCGCCGACGTAAAACCCGAAGAATACCACGCGCTGCTCGCAAATGTTACAAAAGGTGAGTCTCGTGCGGTTGTCTGATAAGGACTTTATCAGCGCGCCGGAGCTTCGTCCTCTCTCTCTCTCTCGTTCGTTCTCTCGTAAACAACGCGACGTACGCGTTGAGTCTATGCGTCAAGCATATCCCCGAAGCTATATTTGCTTTTGTGCCGTGGTGTAGCACCCACAGTCGGACCTCTCTTCGCGCGGATAATTCCCCTTGCGATACGGCTTCCATGTAAAAAAGAGGCAAAAATTCAACTCATTGACGGTATGAATTTGCCGAGGAATAGTACGACGCGCACCTCGTCGATGAAAATGTAAAGATTTAAAAAGTTTTCGCGTGGTGTACGCGCGTTTGAGCTTTCATTCGAGCCTAAAGCGCAGTACAAAACAATGAATATTCCAGTCGATAAATGCAACAGAGAGAGTGCATTATCTTTCTTTCAGCTATTCCGTATATTTAAAATGTACGCGAAGGCACGGTATTAGCTTCCGATATATACTCTTATAACGACTTTCGGCTCCCAGTTTTCGATAAAAAATTAAAGGCTTCTTGGAAACTGCGCATTATAAAAAAGAGACTCTTTTAGTATTCCAGGGCGATTTTAATACGTATCCTATCAGAGAGAAGGCTCGTAATCGTCCCCGTCTCTTTTCTTCTCGCCGCACTCGAGCACACGCGCTGCGTAAAGATAACTACTTTATTATAAATACGGCTCGCGCGATCGATTAAAACACCGGCTTTTTCTTCCGACAATGTGGCACAATGAGCTTCGAAAAAAGCTCTTTGAGAGCTGCACTAAATTTTCGACGCGGCGGCGCTGCTCCACGTTCGTATGAAATTTGCAAGTAAATGTGCGTGTATGTGCACGCGCTGAGAGAGTGGAGAGCGAGCGGGGGACGATGAAGAAAACTAATTTACAACAATTCATTTGGGTGCGATCGCGCATCTAGCGAGAGCAACAACGCACTACGAGCCGTATACGGAGCGGAGGAGAGCCGGCATGAGAGAGAGCCACGGCGTATACAGTGGATATATAGCATACGAGAGAGCTGCTGAATGTGCGCTGCACGCAGCGAGCCTAAAGCGATGCGCTGTGCAAGCTCCATAAATAAATCAAGAGGGGCGACGCGCAATTTATTCGCTTAAAGCGTATAAATATGCGACGCGCCTGATGAACCGCGAGTCTTCATTTTCAGACCAGCCCAGCGCGTACTGTGTTGTGTTCGAGCCGTGCTACATCATGCCGGGGAACTGCGTATACACGGGAGCTCGGTTATAAGCCGTGCGCGTCCCAAAGCAGCGGCGCACTGCGTATACATACTAATAATATAATACAATGCGCGAGTCGAAACGAACGGAGGATTTTCCATTGAAAGGATTCGCGAGCGCCGAAAAATCCTCTCCCGGGCGCGCTGCTCCGTCCTCCCGAGCCGTGCGTATACCGGGGAGAGTTTTTGGGGCGAGCCGACAGAGAGAGAGAGAGAGGCGCGTATGATGAAGTGGGAAACGATTGTTAATGGCTGCATGAAACGTCAGGCGAGCGATATATAAATCGATATGATCGCTTTTCGTAAAAAGATGAAAGAGAAAGAGGTAGAGAGTGAGTGAGAGAGGGAGCTACGAGAGAAAGAGAGGATTTTAATCGTTTTCATACCTAGAGTGATTTAGTGCAAATTGCTTTTCATTACCGCCGAGTGTGAGAGTGAGAGAGGAACTGGTGCGCGCGCTTGAAAGCTTTGGTGTGTGTGCGCGCCTGCATTATAGTCCTGCTACCGCTGCAGTTTTGCGCCGTTGTGCGTTGATTAACGGAATTTTAATACTTTGCCGATGAATCGTCACGTCTCTCGTAGTCTCGAAGAGAGCTTACCCGAATAAAAATCAACAACAAAAAAAAAAAGAAAAATCGGACACGAAATTTTGAAAGAGGAAAAATAACAATGTAATCAAACGCGAGCTGAATCCCTCCAAGCTCCCTCTCTCTCTCTTTCTCTCTCTTCTCTGCCGCTTATTGTATTGCGCGCTTGTGAGCCATGCTCTGCGTTAGGGGGGGCGCAAGCGTTAGGATACAGCCATTGCGAAAACGTAATCTTGGCGCGCGCATGCATACCGAGAGAAATGGGAACCGCATAGCGCGTCGTTTTCTCTCTGATCCAACAGGTAGAGAGAGACGTAGCTGTATAGAAGGAGGAGAAGCAGAGAAAGAGAGAGAGAGAGAGAGAGCCGACAATGTTACGCCGCATTGCAGTGACGGATCCCGAGTATAATGCGTATACGGAATCACCCTCCAACTCGGCTCGGGCGCTTTATTTGTTTAAACTCCCTCTCGTTCTCCTTCCCTCACGACGTGATTCTCATCTTTATTATTCTCCTCGGCTTCGCTTTTTTTTTACTTTCCTACTTCGTTTTTTTTTCAAGGCTACGCAAATTATGACCGAGCTGAGTAATTAAGCCTGAGAAAGTCATTTGTTCGTAATCAAGCGAAAACAGAACTATTTCAGAGCGGCTACGTAGCTGCCGCGGAAAAACGAGCTCTCTCTCGCACGCGCGCGAGCCAAAGTATATAGCCAGGCTGGAAAAAAAGCACACGGTAAAAGATAAAAATAAAGGCTCGATTGCTATGCGTGTGCGATACGACACACGAAGAGCAGCAGCCGTAGCTGCTGGCGCGCTGCTATACATGCGAGTGAGAAACGTTCGTGACGACAGGCGCGCACATAGGCAACGATACGCTCGTGCCTACCTATATACACACGTAGTGTGTTGTCGCCGAAAGCCACAAAAGCCGCAGCGAAACACACGTACCGAGAGAGTGAGACAGAGAGAGGCAAAGAACCTCCGACTGTGTGTGTGTATGCGCGCCTCTCGGTATATGTGTGCGCTGTGCAGTGCCGCCGAGCGAGTTGCGCGCATGGGGGGATCCCGTATTTACCCTCTACCTATATGCCGCGCGCGCGCGCGTATATGGTATTGTGGATATATACGCGGGACGTATATAGATATAGTCGTGCGCAGGCACAGCTGCAGACATGGCCTAGCGTTGCTGCATTATTGGAGAAGAGGCAGTACATTGTGTGCGCTGGATACAAAGAAGAAAAATATTCATGCGACTTGACGCAAAAGCGAGGAAATGCGGTCGTTTCTCTCTCTTGAGCCGCGCTCTAGCTCTCTCTATAGTGCAGCAGATCTATTCTACACCTCGGTTATATATGCGTATACCTGGTGAGTGCACGAGAGGAAGAGAGAGAGACACTGCCACTTGCGCAGCTGCACACGTTTTCAATTTGCATTTTGGACGTCGTAATTCTTATATCGGCCGCGACAAGTGTAACGAATGAGAATGAAATTTTTGACACCCCCGACCACGCATCTGTCGTCATGCACGGAACGTATACGCTCGCACGTACTTTACTTTTCCATCGGACTCTCGGCTGTAAAATTCGTCTCCACGTGCACGAGAAAAGGTACAAACGCAAGAGAAGAGGAAGGGAGTCAAAAACTTTTTTTTACCAGCATCGACTCAATGCGGTATATGATTACACGCGTAAAAGAAGGAGCAAACGGGGGAGGAACGCGGCGGAGCAACGCACAACAGGTACTACTGCAGGAATTTTCGTCGAAAAGAAAATTTTTTCACTGCTACTGCTGCTGCTGCTGAAGAGGTACTACTTTATATTCGGAATGGTAAATGTCAGCCTATACACGGATATGAAGCAAGAGGAGACGACGACGACGACGACGACGTTTCGTACTTGTTAGGTGACTCTATACACATACATACTCGTGTACGTAGGCAGCGAAGAAGCAACAGCAACTCAAAGAAAAAGACTCGAGTGTGTAAGGAAAAAAAGAGCCGAGGCAAAAATATCTCTCGAGATACATGCGTATTTATATGTGTGTGTAGATACTCGCGCGCGCGTGGAGCAGCGAAAGGACAAATGTAAATGTGCAAATTAGGTAAAGCATTTGTACGCACGCTAGGCTCTCGCGTGTGCGTCGTTGGTATTGTGCGTGCTTTAGCTGGTGACTATTTTTACAGAGTGAGAGAAAGAGAAAGAAAGACAGGCGGAGCAGCAAAGAAAAAACGAGACGAAGGAGCGAGCTTGAGGAAGACCAGGTTTGTTGCTGTTCGGCTCTAGCTGTATAGTATAGGAAAGTGTAAGAGGTCTTGTCTCGGCGTCTTCTGTTACTTTCAAAATTCAATTACCTACTTTTTTTGACGTTCTCTCTCGCTCGCTCTCATCTGCTACAGGAGCTGTAATTTCACAAGGAGGCGGCAGTCTTGTAAAGTGAGAAATAGACTAGGCGATAATGCGCTCGCTCTCGCGCTGCTTGCAAAACTTTTTATACACAGCGACTCCTCTATGCTACTGTATATACGTGTACAGCAGCAGCAGCAGGAGTAGTAGTAGTAGTAGTAGTAGTAGTAGTAGTAGTAGTAGTAGTAGTAGTAGTCGGGAAAAGCTCGAGCGCGAGAAGGAGAGTAGAAAAAGAAGCTCGCGCGCGCGCGGCATAGCTCGAAGGAAAATATGTTTGTCACTGCGCCCGTGATATGCAGGACGCGTGTATACACTTTCTCACACTTCATGTCCCAAATAAAATGAAGAAAGAATCTTCGTGTTGGGAGAAAAGAGCTTTTTGTCAGCGTCGTCGTCGTCGTCGAAAAAAAGGAGGGAATTTTCTTACTTGTACGGCTAGGAACCGACGCCGTTGCCGCCACCGTACATAGTCGGATGCAAAAAAGGATATAAGTTACAATTGTGTTGGGGGCGAAAATTTTACAGCCTTAAAAACAAACTTCTCGCAACGAAAATCTTTCAACTTCCATTTCCTCCCTTTTTCTCTTTTCTTCTCTCTCTCTCTCTCTCTCTCTCTCTCTCTCTCTCTCTCTCTCTCCTCACTCAGAAGAGCAAATCCTTGGCCCTTTAGTGTTCGCCGGGCGCGCAGGCTGTATTTGCCAAAATTTTGCATCTCTCGGTTGGCCGTATAATACATACGAAAGCGGCACCGCAGTGTAGCTAGGCGAAGGATCACCTCAAGTGGTCGCAGCCACCAGCATTGCGCTTTTTTCCGAGAAAGTGAGAGAGAGAGAGATTTCCGATTTCTCTCCGGAATAAAAATCGCCTAGCCACTCGCTCGCTCGCACTGAGCCACTATACCATGCTATACCGAGGAAAAGAGAGGCCTCCTCCGAGCGCGCACAGAGCTCCTTTTGTCGCGTGCATGCGGTGCACAAAATCTATAGCGCAAAAGTGGCTTCGTTGGCCTCTTCGTTCGTCCTCTCCTCGTCCCCTCTCGTCGTCGACGTCGTTTTCATCGTCGCTCCTCTCTCTGCATTTCGAGCTGTTTTATACATGAGCCTGAATTTCGAGGAAAAATATTCTTAGAGTATGGCACTGAGTGCCGGGGGGATAAGGGTTATTTTTCGGAAACCCAATGTATATTAGGACGCTGATGGACTGCGCAGGAGAGAGAGAGAGTAAAAACAACATTTTGGTTGACGCAC
Source organism: Trichogramma pretiosum (assembly GCF_000599845.2). NCBI lineage: Eukaryota > Metazoa > Arthropoda > Insecta > Hymenoptera > Trichogrammatidae > Trichogramma > Trichogramma pretiosum. The sequence goes on along the minus strand of NW_019641650.1, from coordinate 340,754 downwards.
TGCTACACGATTAACGTTGTTGATGTTCTTTTTTTCTGCCGTACCTTTATTAAAGTATGTATCCGAGGCAATGCTAATGTCGCATCAGCGCCACGGCGATAAAGAAGCGCATAAGCCACGGTCGTAAGAAAGAGAGAATCAAGTCGTCCACGAATGCGGAGGCGAGATGTAAAGTGTCAACACCTTAGGAATATTCGCTCTATCTCGGCTCGCTGCAGTGCAGTCTGCTGCTTGTGCGCGCGCGGGTATTATTTTATTTTGCTCGCGTCGCAGATAACCGAGAGCTCGAAGGAACATCAGCCGGAGAGAGAAGAGGACACGAAAAAAATCCCTCGAGGCATGAATCCGCTTATGTATGTGCATATGCGTTATAAATCAGCGTCCAATAATTCATATCAAAAACACATTTGCGCGCGAGAGAAGCAGAGATCTTCGAAGCGCGTCCTTGATTCGATCATGGCCAAAACATCGTCTGATTATCTCTTTCTCTCTCTCGCTCTGTCTTTCAACGAGCAGCATGGAGCGCCTGTGTTATATGCACAACACACATATTGGAGCAGTTCTTTTTTAGTTCGAAAGATCGAATTCTTGAGCGAGCGCGCGCGCGTATATACGACGTCGAAAAAAAAGCGAGCGAAAAAGAACGCTTACATCGTGAAAGACGATATGCACGTAAACGCAACGGCAGCAGCAGCAGCAGCGTGCATAAAAAATAAATGAAAGACAGGCTGTGAGGCATGAGAGGCAGCAGCAAAGTACGAAGGAGGAGGCGGAAGGGGGGAGAGAGGAGAGCGCGCAAGAAGTCAAGAGTGGAATCCGTAGTAAAAGGAGTGAGTATACGCATACGCATACGCACGCTGACTGGCCGAGCGCTGCTGCAAAAGAAAGCAGAAACCGGTTTCATTGAGGCGCTATTTAAAAATTCTCCGAGAGCACGCGGGAACACAACGTGTGCGCGCAGAAAGCCTGGACTCGCTATATACATGCGGAGCAGCACAAGCGTAGTATAGAATGAGAGAGATATGAAAAATAATCAACGGTCGAACCGCAGCGTCGTCGCCGCCGCCGCTGCTGCTGCTGCTGCTCGACCAGTCACTCTCTGTTTGTGGATCTGTGCATGCATATCACGGCCGTTGCGTAACGAGAATTTCGTCGAGCCGGTCAAAAGAAGGGAACGAGCGAGGAGAATCGTTCGTTCGTTCGCCTCGCATCGCTTGAGTCTCGTGCGATCACGTGTGTACGAGCAAGCGCGCGCCTCTGCATGTGTGTATTTAGTCGATGTAAAAATTTTATTTTTACACGAGCTTTGCGCCCGCTCGCTCACGCGCTCTTCTTTGCACTACTCGGGCGGGAAATGGAGGGATTTTTCGATGTTTGTTCGCGCACCGGGCCTCGGTAATTTCATATTATGAAAGAGGAACACGCTCCATTGGAAGCATCGGCGTTTTTAATGAAAGAAGAGAATGAAAAAAAAGAACGCTTTCTGCTCTGGGTCGTGCAAATATATACCTTATACCGTATGTAAACGACTCTCCGCGTCCAATGCCAATAATATACGTCGAGTGCATAATTTGTCGAATCGTCGCGACCGAATCGAGAATCGCGATATTTCGAGGAATCGCGAAATATTCAAACGAAACCTCTCGGAACGATAACTCAGCGATTTTGAGAGACGACCGATGCAGAAATATAAAAACAAATCAATTTCCATAAGTCAGGGATCGCGAGCCGAGCGATGCTTTTGCCATTCGTAGGGAAACATTCCGCACCGGCTGCCACATTATGTGGAGATAATCTCTTGCGAACGCGTATTTCCAGACAGATCTATGATCCCTTTATCAATTGCAGTCATATACAGCTATGTTATGCCAGGCAGTTCTAAGAAAAAGTCCCTGGAATTATTTTCATCATAAAGCCTTAAGAGCATTATTTATGCTGTAAATAAGGTTGTTATTTTTATGCTTCGCGACGCTTATTCTCCAAGAGAGAGAGAGAGAGAACGACTATTTTTTTCTTCAAGACGAAATAAAAAGTAAGCGATATATCACGACAAGTGGACGCACAGAAGCTAGGATTTTTTTAAGGACGATAGCGACACTGCGCGAATAGCTCACCTTTTTTCGGGCGATATTTCACCAGAGGCTCAGAGGATACTCAAGTCGGCGGCGAATATATGTAATGTAATAACAAGGTACTTCTATAGTTATATGTGTTTATTACCACAAAAATACGCCGATCGATTATTCACGTATTATAAATGTGTGCACGTAATATTATACAAAAGGATGAAGAAGAACGTTTCAATTTCCAGTTTTGTAAATTCAAATACTTTAAATACATCTAGCGACGTAGACACCTCGACTCCGACATATACTAATCAAACAATTTTTTACCACTTGCCACTTTACGATACTCCATCTGTTGATGAAATCGAAAAGCTCACAATCGAGTATGATACCTTTGACTACGAAAAATCTTGTTACAGTGCAAAACGAATTTTAAAATGTTAATCCTACATATAACTCATTTTCAAAGTCAACAAGCAGTTATGTTAACACAACTGAACTAACAAAAATTCACAACAAAATTAAAGTCTAAACAAATTGATAAATTCAATTTTAATAACGAAATTAAGTTTCAATGTTGTAAAAAAAATGTATCAAAAGTTTAACAAATATAAAGATAAACTTCATCTGAATTGAATGAATAGGGTTAATCATGCAACCACATAACGTTTTTTGAAACATTCCTATTATAGAATATTTAAAAGAGGATACGTTGCATACACGTGAACGATGACGACGTGAGAGAAAATCTTCGTACGATATAAATCAAAATCAGCGAAGTGACGATTAAACGATCTACATCGGAGCCGCCAGTATAACGTAAATTGAATTTCTCCAATCGCAAACAACCATTCATAATTTAGACCTATTGAAAATCCAATCAAAGCCGCAGAGCCTCTTTCTCAGCACGATTTCAGTCCACTTATTTATTCGCAACTATACACATGAAAGCCAGCCGCGCACGCTCGCGTTAGGAAGAATTGAAACGAGAGCACTCAGGGCCCGCAGAGCGTCGAGAAAGATTTTCGCACGGGGAAAGCTCGGGTGCTTGCGCAGTCGAGATGTCGTGCAGGCGCGCAAAAAGCTCGCGATCGTGGTATATATACAATACGCGCGCTTATGACCTCTCTGGAACGAGCTCACGAATCAGAGAAAGGACGAGAGCTGAGAGAGAGAGACGCCAGGCCATATTACGAACGTCCGTTAATTAAGTTAACGACCTTTAAAGTAGCCTCCCTATATGCAGCGCTGGCCGTAGCAGTAGCAGAGCACCGGAACCGGACTCCGGACGTAATCTGCCCACACGCACTAGAGACTCTCTCTCTAGACGCGACGCTCGCTCGTACGTATATGCATACATACATAAACGCGCCAGCCGGTCCGAAATATTCGAGCAGTAGAGTGTACGCCTCTCTCTCTCTCTCTCTCTCTCTCTTTCTGATACGCACGTATATATAATGCACATACGCTGCACCAAGTTTAAACGACAATAAGTCACTCGCACATACGCAGGCACACACGCACACACACAATCGCTGCTCTCGCTCACGCTGCGCTCGCAGACGCGACGGAAACAATTAGAGAATTTTCTCAATGAATGTGGGTTAAGAATTTCGCCTGCAGCTTTCGAGCTGCGTAATACGTGCAGCAGCGCCGCTTATATATGTATAGCGCCCCGAGCCATATCGAACAATGGATCGCTTCGTTACATATTGTAATTAATTTAATCGCGGAGAGGACGGCTTATCATCGCACTCGATTTATCTCGGCTCTCTTGCATTCACTGCAGCAGCCGCAGCAGTCGCGCTGCAGCCGAGTCAATACACGATCGATTTCGTAAGCCGCATGCAGCTTTGACTTCTGTACAGGCGGTGAAAATGCAATCGTTCATCGTCGGCTGCTGCAAGCCAAGTCAAGCGGCGGCGCCGACGACTTTTCACTTGAGCGGCATACCGGCTCGCGTGTATAATAATTATTTAAATGCGAAACCGTAAAAGGTCTCTGCGTGTGTCTATACGTGTCTCTCCTTTTTTTCTCCGCTGGATGCAGAAGAATGCGATTCTCATAATCGGCGATTACGAAATTGCAGAGGCATTATTATATGCAGTTGCACGCACGTAAAAAACAAAACGAAACAAAAAAAAACGCTCCTTACCGATGATATGCAGGCAAAAAGTTCGGTTAAAAAATATAAACGGCCGTAAAAAAGGCCGCAGTTAGCACTCGTTGCGTGCGAAATTCAACGTATGTGCAATGGAGCGCAGCGCGTATATCTGCGGCGGCTCGTGAGTCGTCGCCTACAACGAGACCTCTATATAGCGAACGAACTTGTCTATACATATGCGTGTGCGTGTGTGTGTGTGCGACACGACGAGTGTGTAATATACCTGCTGCAGCGCGTGTGCATGTGTGCCATAGCCTGCGCACAAAGTCCGAGAGAGGCTGGCTGACATCCCACGGGTTTTGTAATAGCGGAAATGACCAACTTTGTGTAACAAAACCGAAGCACGAGCTCTTTCACTGGGACACATTAGCTGCAGCGCAGCGTTTAACAAGGGATATGCGAGATATATAACGCACAGCACGCATTATACATCGAGCACGAGATTAAAAATGCCCGATAGACGGCTGTGCACGTCTCGCGATCGTGTTTTCGCGTTTAATTTTTGTTGTTAGCGCATTCGCACGAGCGCGCGTATCTGAAAATCAACGATATGTGTCATCGTCGAGCACGCGATCTATCGCGCTGCATCGCGAATACGTATATAATATCCTGCATTATGGTACACCTCTTGTCGCGTGTGCAATCGACGTTTGTTTCTTTTTTTTATCCTCTCTCGGAATCGCGCGCTAATTATCGGTAACTACGCCAATTGTCAGTATGGGAATCGCGAGCAGAGCTCCAATCCACCATCGAGTTATTATATTCCATCAATATAGCAATCACCTCTGCCGTAGCGAGTCGAGCACTGCTGCTGCTCCGCGTTAATCGTTGTCCATACATAATCAGTAATTACATTCAATTTTTCTGCTGAATGATTTGCAGCCGCGCGGCATCATGAGAAAACGACGCGAGTCGAAGGTGACGCATTATACGCACGCGTAATCATACGAGGATTATTTTACCGGAATCGCGCGACCTCTGTCGATGATGATTTTTCGTTCTTCCCTCGGGGAGGGCAGCTTCCGACGTTTTTAAAGCTCGTTTCTCGATATAGATGAGTGAAAAAAAAACGAGAGTATACCGAATGTTATATACTCTTTTGATGGCTGCGGCGCAGAGTCGAATCGATGAACAGGGGGGGCGCGCGAGGGAAGCCTACAAAAGCGAAAGCAGCCACCATGTCATCGGTGTACAAAGCTCGAACCACCACGACGCGTTCACAGGAGTTGAATTGATCGACCTTGATTGTCCAAACTTTGCCGAGCGAAAGAGAGAGAGAGAGAGAGAAACGCACGACGATGAGGAGCGATTCCGCATAGCCGATTACTATCGCCCATAGCATCGGAGCGTTTGATCGACACCGGGGCTGCGCGAACATCCTTTGGGACTGGGCGCAATGCACACGTAGCAGCAGCCATTCTTGTCCTCGCCTGCGCACACACTCATACACACAGAAATCTCCCTTCTATGGCTTTCATTATTCGACTGGAAAGTCCGTTTGTTTTGCGGTTGCATTTGTACCAAATGCAAGATACCAATGGCTATGTACAAAAGGATGGCTCAGGGGAATCCGATCTTATCGAAGAAATTTGGAAACGAAAAAACCACGCGAGTCCGAGGAAAAGCTCCACGACTCGACATAATTTCGGAAATTTTTCATCAATATTCCAGTTTTACGATGAGCATGTAACGGAAGAAACATCCCGACGCAAGGGTGTACATGTACTATATTGTTCAGTGGGCGATCCTGGCGCACCGAATACCGAAATATTCTCGCATTTCCATCGGACCGCAATCCCTCGGCAAATCGCAGTAATGCGTATACGAATATATGTATGCGCCGAGCGTCGAAACGCGTCGCGCGACAAAAATAATCGCTGTGCTCACGGTACTGCAGAAATACCGATGGACTACAACACGTACGTACGCGCATCGAGCTGCAAGGGAATGGGCCCTCTGGAATAACTGGCGCGCGTAGATACAGGGACACACCACCGCCATCGCTGCCGCGAACAACCACAAGAAAGATCGATATCATAATATCGCGCGGTATAATACTCCGGAGCCATGCAGTTGTGCGAGCAACAATGTGCCTTCGAGAGTGTACCACGTCTCGAAATGAAATACCAGCTGCAGCAGCGACAGCAGTGCAACACTTGGTGACTACGAACACATACACACACGCACACACACATGGTCACAGAGATCGTACCCTTGAATATATATCAATTTCACTCGAGAGGAGACAAGATCCTTGCGCTTGCCTCTCGCCTCCTCTCTGTACGCTCGTGCAGAGGGTACATACATGTAGCTATACGCGACGGGGGTACACACACATACACACACGGAGGGAGCTGCTGCTGCGCGTTATGGATCGATCCGAGATATGCGTATACGACCGCGATCCAAAGCCGCACACACTTCGGCGTCGGAATATTGGATGCCATACGTCTCTCTTTGCCCGGTGTGCATACACAAGTCCACGGCCCATATACAAGTACATATCGGTATATAGCTGTAAGGCGCTGCTGCAAGTCTCTTCGCTGCTGCTCATATACCGAGCTCTGCAACTCGAGCTTACTCTCGACTGTGGCGCATGCAATACATTCTCGGATCTATACGCAATGCGCGCACGAAACACGTCGAAAAGTTGCGTCGTGTACGTTGCCACTGCAAGTTTACAAGTGCCGCTCATTGTGTACCGGCGATAATAAATAGCCAATGAGTCTTGAAAATTTTTCAATAGTTCGTACGCTTTTCCCGCTGAACATCTACGGCTTATTGTGAAGTGTATTGTTGTTAAGCTGCGACAAGACGATTATGAAATTCGAAGAAGCCGCTGCAAACGAGAGGATGAGACTTATCGAAAGGTAATAAACGCGCCTCGCCGGTAAAGAGAGAAAGAGAGACAGATACCTTGTCTAAGGAGTTCACGGACGCTTGAACGCGCGATTAAGTCGAAGAAAGAGTGAGAAAGAAAGAGAAAGAGAGAGAGAGAGGAAAGAATGCCATAAACCTCACGGTGCCTGTAAAAATGCTCTCTATTACGCGGCGTCGCGGCGAGCGCTGTGCGGCTAATGTTTTGCAATAATGCATTTACCGGTGCATAAAGCGCCCCACGATTTATTCCACTCGTCCTGCGTGAACGCGCGCATAATATAGTAATGCAACTGGAATTATGCCTCGAGTCCCCGAAGACTTTCGATGCATGTATATGAAGTTCTTATCGTGCGAGAGAGAGAGAGAGAGAAACTAAACGTTGTTTTTGACGCGTGACGCAAGGTAAAAAACAAAAAAACAAAAAAAAAAAGCGAATCAAGAATAGTCCGAGCAAAGCGATATAATTTATGACTGTTGCACGGAAGAACGAGCTCAAAAGAGAAAGGGAAGAAAATACGCGTGTGTGTGTATGATTTGCGATTGAGAGAGAAAGGGAACGCGAGCAGTTATATACGCACGACGAAGGCCAAGAAATTGACGAGAAGAGGCGCTGCTGCTGCAGTAGCAACAATTCATTGTAATTGATCTTTGCTTTTTCTCTCTGTCTCTCGCTTGCCCGCATATTGTTATGCTTTTTATATATAATACGCATGAGCGCGCGCGATACGCGTCACTTATATTGCGAGGCTCACGATGAGAATCTTTCTCGCGTGGAGGCATATACATCCGTGCACAGTCCTTGAAGGTATCCCTCTCGCTCTCGCGTATTCCGCACGTTAGAATCGTAAAAGAAGCAGCTATCGCTTGGCAGCGCGGCGATGTGTCGCGACTGCGCTACCGTCTACCGTGCTTCGTCAAAAGTCCATCACCTGAATATGACGATTCTTCTTGGGTGCTTAAAATTTGTCATACATTACCGGCAACGGCGCACGGGGGGTTGTCACACACACACATTTTTGTTGCGAGACAGTTACGATATTTCATGCTTTTTCAGCTCGGCTGCTGCGGTTCAATGTACTCACACGGACGTGCACTACACAGACGGAGTGGGTCGCTGCTCGGCTCTCACTTTGCGCCGAGCAAAAGGGAACAGGTGCTTCGTGTAATAAATCATTTTGTCACGCTTCGCGTACGTACCTGCAACAGAAGAAAGAAATAAATGCGTTAGTTTTATTGCCCCACGTTTTTATGTGCATCGATTTCGTATGATACACTTGTTGTATACAGTATAGATATGTGTGTAGCTATGCCTTTAATGTCTTTCGATGAACTTAAAAAAGTCATTGTTTACTCTCTATCTCTCTTTCTCTCCCTACACATCGTATTTACTGCATCGCATCCAGACCCATCAAAGAGATTACCAATAACGAGTGCAGGCGTGAGTTCTAGAGCTTTTTACGAGCAGAAAAAACCTCTGCTCATGGCGAGGAAAATCATCATAAATATTACACTTGCTGGTAATTGCTCATCGCGGAACACTTTGATAATGCTCATGTCAGATTATTGCACAATGGACGTCGTGCAAAAAATCACCAATACATTACTCTCGGCCGTCAAAACACTGAGGCGCACATGCGGCTACATCGATACGAATGCTCGTGTGTATGCAAAAAAAAGCACAAAAAGGACCTAGCGGCATCAGCGAAAAAAAATCTTCCTATATTATTTCCGCTGTCCCCATAAAGCGAAGCAATTTTATTAGCGCCACTGCTGCTGCCGCTACCGCTGCTGCAGCGCACCGATAGAGAGAGATATACTCGCTAGTTCAATTTATAAGAGCCGACTATCGACCGTAAAAATCGTATCAGAGCTGCATGTATTTTTCCTCTCCTTCAAAGCTCGTAACTTGCTTATAACGTCATGGTTGACAGAGTAAAAGAAAAAATGAAAAAAAAAACGCCCATAGATCTCCATCAGTTCGCATTCACGCAGCTATCGCGCGAGGTGGAGGGTGGCAAGTGCAAAACGGATGCGACGCGGCCGCGAACCCCCAGCGTAGCACATATAGATAGCAAGAAGTGCGTTTCGCGCATGCAGGGATCGAGTGTCGATGCGAGAGCGAGAAAGAATGATGAAAATAAAACGAATCGTTAGCAGGTTATATTGACATAAATTTGCGATGAGTCGAGCGCGGGACGCGCGACTACCACTATATAGATATGGCTGATTTTGAAACTCTTCATAGCGTGCGAGCGGCGATCGCGCTCGAGTTTATTTTTATTGCGCCCTTTTACACGGACGTGTCAAAAGCATTAAATCGCGGGTGCGCTTATGCCTATACTATGCGCCGCAGCCATTACGATTTTTGTGTAAAACGAAAAACAGAGATCCAATGGATAAACACGGAACAATGGAGAACGAGCCACCGAGTGTATGTTCGCTCAATTTGTCCAGTATCCACAATTGAATTGCCCTATAGCGCCCTCCATATCTAGGTGAAGGTGCGTCCGTGTGCGTGCGTATGTGCAGTGCTGTATAGAGTCCAGCACAAGTATGCAGTGAGAGAGAGAGAGAGGATAAATGCTGAAAAGGCCGCACATCGCATTCATTTTGTATGAGCCCTGGACGGAAAGTACCCGACCGCACATACACGGCAGAACTGTGCCGCAGCGAGCTCAGCTGCGCACAGCTGGATCCGCGCGACTCTCTGACCAAACTACAGCCCACCGGCTAGATCGCTTTTTTTCCATTCTCCTCCACGACTCTTCGATCCGTGCGCGAGCTTTATGCAAGCTTTGCCCGGGTTACACGTTTTACGGCACGTTTATACCTTACAGTGGGCGAATACCAATTAATGGGATCAATAAAAATCAAATGTTGGTAAAATACACCGGAACCATGGCGACGGCGACGTTGGAGGATCCACTTTCAATGATGTAACGCGCGCCCGGACAACCCTAAGCGAAGGCTCGTAACTCGCTCGCTCGCTCGCGCACAATTCTCCCGGCAAAATTTCTCGTCGATGAAAAAAAAAAACCCGCGTGCAGCGAAAAGCTTTCATGTGAAATATATAAGCGAGCGTACGGAGGAGAGAAAAAAAACTGGAAATGGAAATATCAACGCGATTCTCTCCGGCAATGCTGGAAAAAACAGGTATATAGCCCCGTGTGCAGCAGCAGCAGCGCTCATTGATCAATCGCAGTGCCAAAATGCGTTTGTAATAACGCGTATATATCCCCGGTCACGATCCCTCGACGAAATGTGAATTCATGCCATGTCCCATTTTTTACTTATCTCTCTCGACTGCGCACACGTACATACACACACACACACACACACACACACACACACGAGCGTGCGCGCGCGACTATTTTAAAATCTTCCACAGTTCCATGGAGCAGATTTCAATGAAAATTGTGATTTATGAGTTTGTACAGGAGCTCGGTGATACAACGAGAGTCCTAGGCACACCTATATACGCTGAAATTCTGCATATTCCACGTGTTATTTTCTCTTTTCGATTGTTCCGTACCGCTTTGTATGAAGTGCTCAAACTGGTAATGTTATGTAAATAACGCTAATTCTCGTAGCTCCGAGCGAAAGAAGAAAAAAAATGAAGGCGAGCGAACAGGTGAAAAGAGGCTAACATTCAGTCGTTTGCTTCTAATCTACGAATAACAACGTGTACAAAAGCATCAAGCGCGAATTTTCAACTTGGCTCCAGCAAATTAATACCCCAAGATCTTTTTTATTCGCCAGGGCAGAGGAGCAAAAATGTGCCTCGGTGGTAATTCGCACGGGTTTACTCTGTGCACCGGCACGGCCCTCGGCTTCGCACTGGAAACTCTTTGGGCGCGCGCTGCAACGTGTATTATATGTATGCGAGTTTCTATTGTTACACTACCTTTTTTTTCTTCATATTATATTGTATAGTAGCAGGCAATGACCAGCATATAGTGTGCGCTTGTACTACGTTCATAGTCCACCTACACACACACACACACATAATGTGCGCGCAGAAACCAAAGTTTTTTAAAACGACCAGGGAAAAAAAACTGAAAGAAAAGCACACAATGCGCACCTTGTCATTTCTACTTCTCCCTCCTTTTTTTATTTCATACTTTTTGTGATAACGTCAAGTTTTGCAAAAATAAAATATTCACCGAGTACACCGTTCTGCAATCGATTAAATTTTAATTTAAGTGTGCGACAAGATTTACAGAAGCTTACAACGGCTGGGCTGCTCGTGCGTTTGCCATCAGTCTAAGAAATGAATCAATGGCTTGGGCAGTAATAGACGCCTTTACAAGTGTGGGCGCAAAACTTAAATTGGATGACGTATCGAGAGCGTCGAGGGCCACTAAACGTTCCTTATTACTGCGATCATAAACGAAAGTAGCTCGTCTCTGAGAATGATCGTTTGAAAGATCGTTACATTCCTCGTTTGACGCTATTTCTAGCTTCTTACTCAGCTTCACTTTCAATTGATTTTAATCCACGCTAGTGCAATAATAATCTTGATATATATTTGGCTCTTCTATTCGTGAATCGACAGTTTCCTTTTCATATTTTATATAAATGCTGGTTGCGCAAAGTTGCTAATTTCTACTAAAAAATTTTTAAGAACACGTGTATTCTCGAACGGTACGAGAACGATTTTTTGGATATTAAGCGATATTAAAATTCATTAAAATCCATTGGTACCCGGTCATACAACGGATCTAGGTCACAAATCTTTCGAAGACAAATTAATTGATTAATTAAAATAAAAATGAAGTCGAATTTTTACCGTTGTATCATTTACATCCGTAATTATTATATCACGTACGCAAAAATTTCTTCGAGCGGATAAGGTACATAATTTAAAAATTTAAAGCTGATGCATGTAACGTATGTAAAAGGCCGACGAAAGTCACGGTACACGAATGAAGTACCTAGTAACGAATTAGTCGCATAACGAAATTTGCTCGGTTTGTTTTTACCTGCACAAATACACGCACAAAAATACGTTCTCGATGCCTCGTATAAGCTCTCCAGCTACAGCTACAGGTGAATATGCGACGCCGGCTACAAAATATACTATATATAAATGGCTGGGGCGCACGTACTACACAGTGCAGGATCAGACGAGCGAGCCATTATGCGAATTCATTTGTGACGCAATGTAAGTCGCGAGCGCGCGCGCGGCAATGAATACTGCTGCTGCTGCACGCCCGGGGCAATTAAAAACGTTGGCTATATGCGCGGCGATGCTCGCGCGTACTCGCGACAACTATACACGCGCATCGTAATATCCGTTTTATTTTTGCGATCGCCTCCACGTATATTATACACACTACTATATGTGTGTACGCGGAGCTATTACTCGGTGAGCGTATAATTACCCATCTGCGCGTGGCCCTGGATGATACGTAGTATACGTGCCGTAGTGCGCGTCGAGCGAGGACGAGGAAATTCTCTCTTTGCATTCCATCGCGTGGCAATTTTTTTTCTTCGCTTTTTTTTTGTTCAACTTCGGAGACGACGACGACGACGTCAAGAGTTGTCAATGATCAGCGATGTATGTCGCTCTTTATCGCTTCAGGTGTTGCGCGCGAGGTCAATATTTTTATTTCAATAGGCCAACCAACCTCGCGGCTTTCACACATTCCGAGCACGCGAAAACAATAAATAATCCGATGATCGCGCGCGCGCGGCGCAGCTAACTTATTTTTCTATCCTTCTCGTCCGTCGCTGCAATCATCGACTTAGAAGTTAAATCCACCGCAGAGAGACACTGCAATGGCACTTTTCGCGTGTGTGTGTATACGCACGCATCGGCGCGTCATCTCTCGCGTAAGAGATCTGTTTTTTCCGAAGCAGCAACGGCAGCAGTCGCATCAGCTACAGAAGGAGGTGAAGAAAAAGAGAGAAGAAAAGCAGGATAGGAGCAGTGCGCATCTCACGCAGGAACTCGTATGTATGCAGCTCGGGAGAGAGAAGATGCATTAGCTGCCGAGAGCATACACGTCGGATCGATTCGATATATCCCATATACTGTATACAGCGTGTGGCGCGCGCGGCTCACGGTATATATACGCTTATTTCCGCTCCGCCTGGTTGCATCAGCAGCAGAGGCGCATCTCGCGCTCGAATATTGTATCCGCAGATGCCGGCGCAGAGATATAAAAGTAATATCGAGTGCGATGACCCAGGCTCCTCTCGCCTCCAACCCACTTATACGTGTGTGCGTATGTGCACGCGCGCGTCGTATAACGAGCGAAGGCAGCCATCACGCGCATACTGCAGCGACACTTCTTGGCCCCCCCGTGATTAGAGCTGCGGATCGCGAGGGCGAAGCTCGAGCTTTTGCGATTCAGTGCGGCGCACCCGTGTAAAACCACGTGCAATTTATGCAGCAGCAGCAGCAGCCAAGCTTTGTGCTCGCGCGAATTATCATCATTATTATTACCATCCACACACACTCTCTGTGTGTGCACTTGTAATTATATATTCCGTCACTAAGGCGGCGGCCTTGCCAGGGTATAATTACACGAAAAATCTCGCTCGCGCGAGTCAACATAATTAAAATGTTTGACAGTAGAATCGACTTGTTTTTTTCTCTCTCTATCTCTCTCGCGCGAGCTCTTTTTTTTTACTCCCGCTCCCGACCGCAGAGCGAATTACCTACATCGTCCATGCATAAAGCTGCGGTAAGCTGCTCTCTGTGTGTGTACGTATACATATTATACGTGCACTGTCCATTGTTTGGAAGGTTTTGCCAAAAACTCGCCCGAGTTTTCTCGCGCGCGCGCACGACCGCAGAGTCGTATACGCGTGTATATGAATGGAATAAAATAAAAAAAGTTTCGCATCTGACCCAACTCGACGTTCCATCGAGCTGTTCTTTCTGATCAAAAAATAATACTACGCGCACATAAGAGAGACGTTAAAAAATATAACGCGTAAGATCAATTTCATGTCTGAGCAACGATCTAAATCATACGTCCGAGATGCTGCTGCGGTGGCTCGACTCGCCGGCGTGTGCTTGCAGCCGCACGGCGAGCTGCATACAAGAATAAGCGCGAATTGTGGTTATAAATTACCTTCTCTTGTTCTACATCTGCCCCCTCTCGGAACTTTCTCCTTTAGGCGTTTGATACATCGGAACAACGGCGAACAACGATACAGAACCCGCGCGCGACTCTACTTATACATATAAGCGTCGCGTGCGCTTATCGTCGCTCCTATCTTATCGCTATTCGCTATACATACACATATATTTATATGTGTGGCGCAGAGCCTTTTCTTAGCTCGTAAGCGGCGACTTAATTTGCTCTCTCGCCCGCACGGATGAAGTCGTAAAGTTTGTCCTCCGCGTCCTACGCAATGCACTGCTCGCTATATACGCGCTCTTTGGCCGGCTCTCTTTCTCGCAGGCATGCTGTATGCGCGGTGTCTGACGACGGTAAATCCTTCATTGCTTTGTGTGCGAGCATATTATATACTCGCGTGCTCTACGAAAGTCTAAGACCGATAGTCGTATATGTACCTAAATGCGTGTGCCACAGTATATCAACGTTCCTTAATGAGCTCGGCAAAAGAGATTCGAGCGTAAAAGAAATTTTTCCCTCCACCCGTTGGATTTTTACTCCTTCGCGAGAAAAGAAAAAGCGAAATTGTCGTGAGGTCGGGACTTGCTCGAATAGCCATTTATATATATAATATATACATATGTATACGCTGTATATATACGCGCGTGCAGTTATATGCAGGAAGGGCGCATAGAAGTAAGAGAGGAGAGGAGAGAGAGAGATGGAGGTGATTTGAAATTCAAATAATGGACATTTATGAATATGTTACATGACGGTGTATACGCTGCAGCTATACAGCAGCGGGAGAGCCTCCTCTCCTTCGTTTAGTCGAGGAAATTTAGTCAAGGTAATATCATATACAGGAGAGAGAAAGAGAGACAGAGACAGAAGGAGAGAGACGAGTTTATGCGCATCGCTCGCTCGCTGTAAAATATTGCCATTGCATATACATATTTTCTCAACGGCAGTGGTGGCGGCGGCGTTACTTCAGAGGGCTCGTAGCAACGCGCCTGCAACTTCGTATGCTCATAAAAATTGAATTATTTATTTTACGCGCCAATTTTGCGTTTATCTTAAATGATTCGAATGAGCAAAAGTAATCGAGTGGGATTATTCCAAGTATCAGATTAATTAGAATGGTAATTCTTGTTCAACCCCTAACTGCGTTTCACGATGTAATGAATCTACGCGGTTGACTCAACTTTAGTTTTAACGTTAATTTGAATTATTTATTAAAATTAAACTTTTAACAAAGTAGCTGCATAAATTTTATCGTAGCTTGTTCATGTGCGACGCTCTGAAAACTCGAGCTTTTTATTCCAACTAGAGACAACTTTCTAAATTTTGTGCATCAATCGTCCGTTAAAGGGAATTTATTTTGTCCTCGATGTTACGCGTGTCGCAACGTCTTTGGCCGCGATCGCACACGCTATACACAAGCAGCGCAGATAATTTGTAGATAAGCCTAAGTACAAGCCGTATACACGCCTACTCATTCATGTTTTTTCCCTGCACTCTGTCATTTTTACAAGTACACACACACACGGTCCACGCGGAGCGTGTCCTTATATGCGAAAATAAGTCGTGTCTTTCTCTTTTCATTCCATAGCCAGGCGTGCGCGCGAGTACCTCCGACACTTTCCCTACGTGAAATTGAACGATCTTATCGCGCGCACACATACACACACACACACATACACATGCACATGCACGGGGTTGTTGGCGGAGCTCGAGTCTTATTTTAGCATATAAATCGAAGTGTGCCCAGCAAATAATGCAGTACATGTATTTCTATATTACACCATGCATCAGCTTACGAGCGGTAGCTGTAGCAGCAGCAACAGAAGAAGAAGCAGCGATGCTCTCAGTGTGCCTTGCACTGATCGGTTTCACACCGGTTTTGTGCGTGCTCACGAGAGAGAGAGAGAGAGAGAGAGAGAGAGAGAGAGAGAGAGAGAGAGAGAGAGACTCGTTAATGCGACCACGTGCCGCAGCGCAGCAACCAGTCGCGCCACTGCGTTTTGTACCTTTTCTGCACTAGTACACGCACTCTTTTTTGGAACGCGTCTATTTTTCCCAAGCTTCGCGCGAGAGCTACTGCTGTTGCTGCGCAGAGTCCAGAGCGAACTTGCGAAACTCGGCAAGCGACGACCATAAATCGATCCCCCGAAAGTCCAAGATATGACCGCGTACCACAGAATAAGAATAATCAACAATGGTGCTCGATATGAGTGTGTGTGTGTGTGTCTCAATGGTGAAATAAAGCAGCGCACGCGTGGCGTATCAAACTTTCTCGAGCCTCATCGACACACGCGGCGAAATAGCCGCGTACATATTCGTACAAAGACTCGAGGCACAACGGCAATTGAAATTCCATTGCTATCTCTCTCTCTATTTCTCTGGACAGGGAGGCCTGGCGTGGTTCACCTCGTGCCACCATTATATAGAGCATACGTACTACTGCACACGCGAGGATATACCTTCATAAAGTAATCATCGGTAAGAGGCAGTGGAACAGAATTGGCGCCCCGGCATACATAGACACACACGTACATAACTCGCTGAAAATAGTTTTATATATGACGCGAATAAAGGCCGATTATTGCCGTTTTCCATGAAGCCGTAAGGCATAGTACGCACACACACACATATGCACTTCCAATGTGGTTGGTTTATAATAGCGAGCGCACCCGAAAAGCTGCACAGAGAAAGGAAGGGAGAGAAAGAGAGCGACTTTATCGATGAAATGGGAATTCGATGCGCGAACGGAATAACAAATGCTTTTAAAAATTAACCCTGAGGAAACAGCTGCGAACGAAATCTGGGTGAAAATGTATGCGCTTCCCTGGCCCGAGGTTATATATACAGCAAAAGAATGCAGTATTCACGTTTGGGTATTAGTATTTTGGCCCGGAGAAAATTTCGTAGCAGCGCGAGCGTGAGTTAGTGTCGATATTTTGCCAGTTTTGTGTGTCTGTGTGTGTGCGTGTTAGAGGCTAGGGGGGCTTTTTTTATTCATCGAAACGTTGAATAATTTGCTTATATTTTTGCAAGGATAAGCTAGGCATACACACTGCAGACAGCAACGGCAGCAGAAGTAGAAAAAGGGAACCGTAGAAAATAAGAAAAAGGTAGAAGAAAGCACACAGCAGTGGTTCGTATCCGACACAATTTACAATTCTTACGAAACGGCACGTCATAAGTTAACTGGATTTATTCAGTCAACACGTACAATATATACGCAGATCTCTGCGCCGTGGCGTATATATACACACACAGCGCGAACAACAAAAAGCTACTCAATTAGCATAGAAATGCAGACTACGTCACGAAAATAGTAGTCGCAGTAGTAGAAAAGGAACGAACGACGTCGAAAAGAAAGCTGCAAGAATCCACCTTGCTATATATCGAATTCCATTGGCAAAACGGCATAAATACGTCGAGTTACATCATCGTCATTGTGATGGTGCTTGGGTGCCTCGCAGATGTGCCTGCTGTATATATATCTGGAATATATAGAAGCACGCGCATATCGACCAATTCGTTTTCAATTTGTAAAACAACGTCTCCTGCGTATATAGTAACATGCAAGGTTGCCTGCCACAGGTACGATCGTGTATACCTGTATATATCATGGACGCTGTTTTGTAGATGTATAAACGTATTTACCAGAGGGTCGCTGCTATACGTGTACAGCTCGAGCCAACGAGGCATCGAATTTGCATAAAACCCCCGCAACGAAATTATCACCACGTAGCAGCAACAGCGACTATACGTCGTATAACCTACCGCTTGACTAGTATACCTCTCGCTGCGCCGAGCATAATAAACTCGTTTCCGATAGCAGAAAACAATGTGTACTTGGTGCTTTTTTTCTCTCTCGGAGCACGGCGTTCTTCGCTCTCGGATTTCTATGATTCGCCACGACGCGTCATGGGATATTTTTATGATGAAAATGCCGATTCGATGATTGTCGCGTCTGCGAAATCGATTCCGCCGAGGTGCGTCTGTTTTAGTTCGATCGTTTGTTTTTTTAATCACAGCAAACAACGCTTCATAGAGCGCTCAGCACGTGCGACGAAACACGCGGCTGCGTTACGTAGTACAAATGACAGAGAGCGGAAATTTTTACGAGAGGATCCGTTAAAAAAAGGTCGTTGGATCATTTCCAATCGGTGCTTATAGGTGCTCATCGATGCGTACTCCGAACGAAGCTCTGAATTTCTGTACAATTAGCGGAGCCCAATACATATAGCTGATAGTCGCGATCCATACACTCAGTCGCTGCAGCGCGAATCTATAACAATCCACTCGAAAGAGAGAGAGAGAGTACAGGTTTCGGTGCGCAGGGCGAATATTCCCTCTTGCTTCATATATGTATATAGGTACGTGCACTACGCTGCACACGCTGCTGCCGAGGGCGAGGAGCGGTGGTGGCAATGGAGTAAGTAAAATTTACGATCTCTGCGCTCGGGGTAAACGTACGTACACACGCGTGCTCTGCAGGAGCCGCTGCTGCCGCTGCTGCGGAGTATTGTACATCTAAAAATCAACGATCCACAGTCGACTGAATTTCTCCTCTTCGCGGCAGTAGTAGCAGCAGCAGCAGTAGTTGCAGTTTGAAAAACAGTGAGCGGAGGGCATTCCATCGTTTCAGCATTTTTTTTCTGCTCCGTTACATAAATGTCGCTCGGGCTCGTTTCGCGTGTTTCAGCTACTGCTGCAGCAGAGATATGTATATGCACACGCGCACATGTATATAAATGTATGTACGCGCTGCGCAGCACGAGCTCGAGCTCTTATACATGTGTGTTATCCATGTACTATGTGTTGTGATTGGCGTCTGCATGAGTATACGTTGTGTACATGCGCGGGGCGGCGAAGTATAGCTATACGAGTTCATTAGTGTATATTACACGCATTCCGCCACGTTGTGCAAGTATTTTGTTTCGCGAGCCGATGTGTGTGTTTGTGTGTGCGTGTATACGCCACGCGCTGCGCCTACGTGTATGTGCGTATGCAAATTGACGGATACGAGCTACCGGTGTTGTATGGTTATGAGAATCTTTTTCGAGAAAAAATGAATAAAAAAAAAAAAAAAAGGAACAGCGGCGGCGCGACACACTGCGAATTAAATATCGATCTACTCTTGCGTATACGCGCGATGTAAAAAAGAGATATTTCGATTTGCAATGCGGAGCGCGGTGTCATTTTTACGAGCTGCTACGCCAGCACACGTTGTCGTCGTCATCGATGCTGTTGTTGTCCTGAGTGAGTGAGAGCTGCTCAATGTGCTACTGCACGATCAGACGCGCACCCATGTGGAGCATAGCTACGCGTGACTAGACACTCTTTCGCTAATTGATACGATATCCAATTATAATACCGGCAGGCCACTGCACTATATTATCCTTTGTTACGCGATATAGTTATATGGCATGCAGCTCACAAATACACATTTATAAAACACACACACACATACGCGAGAGAACATATTTGTATGATTCGCAGTTTATTTCTCTCGAGTCGAGAGTCGGTAGCGCGCCAAGAATGTGCCGACTCCGACATAGGCGATTGTAATAAATAAATAAGCAATTCGCAAGAGGATAATAATTTACATCGACGCGTTCAATATTGAAATAGCATTCCACACGCTTCTGACGGTACATATATATTGTGCTGCTGCTGCTCGCGTCGGCTGATTTGTCAATCGCGTTGTACTACTCTCCTTTGCAAATAAATGTATTCAAGGCGCTTGCAGGTGTAATCTCGGAGAGACTTGAGCGGAGTTTAAATTTTTTTGATAGTGCGCATGTCGAGTATTTTTTTTCAAATTGACTCTCGTGGATTTTTCATGTGCATCTTAAATGAGCGGTGATTTTTGCTACTACGAGTTAATGGACAAAAAAGTCGATTGAACGATGACAATTCAGCGTTGAAGTGATTCGCGCGCAAGCTTCTCGACCAACACGACGCGCAATTGCGCAATCGCACGCGGCACATGGAGTTGTGCTAGGCTGAAAAGCAAAATACACTGATTACGTTTTCTCTTCCTTCGCTGCTTACGTGTTTCGCTTCTGCTGACAAAGTGTACGACTGCTGCCGTTAATGCATGTTCAACGGAAGACATATACGAGCACACACACACACACACACACACTGCTACGATCATCTGCGCGCCGTCTATTGCGATCACACGTGCGCATTCTGCCGAGCTGCAACTCTGGCAAGGACGCGCTTAATTCCGAGCTGCAGTTTTTTCGCGAAAAAAATGTCTAACAATGCGCCGCCGTGCTCGTATAAGTCCAAGGCCGGCAGCGCTATACGAGCAGCAGCGCGAGATCGTTCGCCGAAGAGAAGGAAAGATGCGCGCACGCGCTGAAAATTCAATGTACGCATATAGTCAAATTCATACCCATATATATATGCTATATTATCAATTTGATTTGGTTTATTCCTTCCTGCCGCTCGTAAAAAATACAACTATTGCCAATTTGCACTCTAAAAGCACCTTATATAAATAATAGGTAGGTGCGTAAAACTATATTTGAAACATTTCTCTCTGAGCCGGAGCTAGCGCCGGGCGCTGGTGTGCGGTGGGCTCTTATGCGCGCGAAACGAGATTAGTCTAGCGTCGTAAAGACGCGCCAAAGTACCCCTTAAAAAAAATCACTTCGCTTTTCTTTTTTATTTTATTTCGTGCCGCTATAGCGCGTGCGCCGCTGCTTTTTTTTGCCTCGTTTTCCCGGCAAAAAATGACCGTTTACTGCGGCATAAATGAGCGAAATTTTGTTCATCGCGAAATCATGAAAAACGGGCGAAAAAAAGCTTTTTAATCTGTGTGCAGATACATAGGTACGTATATGGACGTATAGCCATACACAGGTGTCGCGTAATGTGCATAACGTACAGGTTTCACTTCTCTAGTGCCGCGAAATAGTGAAAGAGAGAGAGAGAGAGATAGAGAGAGATAGAGGATGGAAAACGATGGCGCAAGATCCCAACTAAACTGAGAGGAGCCGAGAGTTGACTGAACGCGCGCGCGCATACATATAACGTGTGTTGTATATACACCGTCGTACGTGCGAGTTCGCGCTGCTTCGGAATGTGTTTAGATATTACGGAATTAATAGCTTTATTGCAACACGACAAGCGGATTATTCTAGATGAATAAGATTTTCGATTTCACACGTCGAGAAGCGTTCAGCGTGCAGCGCTTGGAATTGTTGAAAAATCGATAGCGCCCGGAGAGAAAGACTATAGTGCAGATATTAAGATATTCGGGCATGAAAAAATTACTATGTTCACTATGTAAAATAAAGAGTGTGTGTCAAAGATGAGAATTGTATCGCAGTAATTTTGCGTAAGGATCCTTACGCTTGCGCAGAGAACATCGAACATGTAGGATATGCCTACAAATATTACTGTAAGCCTCGACCTGTAGATGGCGAGTACGATCATATGTAAATAGGCAAGTGGTAACGTCAACATAATTGTATAAGATAAAGCATGGATTTAAAAAATTTTACGGATATTGCTGCCATCAACTACAGGCTCTAAGCCTCCTGCAGGCCCTTCTAAGAAGAAGAAGTAATAGAGAGAAAAAAAATTGTACTCTATATAAATTTTTAAAATGTTACATGATAATTTTCGCATAAGAAAGTATCGGCATTTACTACAGTTTTTCTCTATTTCTATCCACGCATTAACTACATACTCGTGTACAGAGAGAAACTATCGTTTTTTTTGCTCGCACTCTAAATGTCAAACAACGCGTAGAGAATCGAACGTAATCGTCGGTACGAATGGTGGTGGTGGTGCGATTGTGCCAAAGCTCGCGCAACTCTGCTTATCAGATAAAGCAACGCAGTCGGACGCAGCTCTCGTACCTATATATATATACAATTCGATCGTCAAGCCCAAAGCAAATAATTTCTCTCTCTCGCTCGAGCTTTATCCGCGAACGAGCATTAGAAAGCCGCTTTTGCACGACGTTCTCTTTATTTATATACGTAGCTTATATATAACGTAGACCTTTTTCTCCGCTTTTTTTTCTTCCTCCCTCGCGTCGGCTTTGTACAATATAATCTTTATAAATACCAAGTGCGAATCGATCCTTTTAGCCGATAAGACGTGCACATACGTATAGGAGCGCGTTGCATAAGAAAAAAGCCGCTCCGCTATCGTCGTCGTCGTCGTCGTCGAAAAGGGTTACTCTCGACGTGCGATACACATATACTTTTTCTCCTTTTTTTTCATCTCTCTCCCTCTTTTCCTCTTTCTCTCGTCGCACACGCCGCGTGTGTCGTATACAGCATACACGATAAAGCTCTTCCCTATGATAGATCACGCGAATAGAGCAAATTTCCGCTCCCACGCGAATCGATACGCTGCACGTACACACACAGTCGGCAGCGGCGTCCGCCGGTGCATGGCAGCGTGTACATACATAATATAATCGCTAATTAGACCGACACGAGTCATAACGTGTGCGAGTATACGTACATATGTGGAACGGTAGATATGTGTGTGTGTGCGTGTGTATGTATGCATGATTATTGCTCTCGCGGTCCGTGGGACATCTCGCGATCGCTCGTTCACGGTTTTCTTCACGCCGCACGTAGTTGTATTTTTTTTCCTCCTCCCTTCGATAAACATATCGACTCGCTTGATTATTTGCATGAAAGGACACGTTGTATACACGAGAGTAAACGTGAGTCATCCGCGTGATATGCGCGTATTATATGCTCTACGTATATTTCTACTGCATCGAATGTAGGTGAACGTGTAAATGTCATGTTTCTCTCGAGTAGTGTCGTGCATGATTAGATTTGAAACGTCGGCTGCTGCTGCTTGCTGTCGTCGTCGTCTTCGCCATCTTCGTCGTGCGCAATATACGCGCTTCATTCGTTCGAGTTTCTCGCGGAATGAAATAATAATAGTTCGAAAACAGGAAAAAAACCTACGCTTATGCGCGCGATGTGCGTGCGCGAGGCAGTGTTGTGTGTTTTTTTTCCTCCTGGCCGAGAGCGGCATTGTACAATCGACCGATTTCTAGGTTAACGCGTGTATACCTCACATACCTGTGATGTATAATACGCACACACACACACATCCCGAGTTAATTACGGACAAATAGTCGGCATGCCAGCTGCAACTCATCGTTATAATATAATCATTGTAATTGCGTTTCATTTGCATCGAACGACAATTAAAGCTGATCGAAGCAATGGATTTCGCGTGATTGATGCGTGTACTGTTTTTTTTCTCCTTCGTATTCTGCGCGCAGCTAGGTATGACTGATGTGCCGAGCTTTATACTGTACGCAAGAAAATATATATTACATATATACATCGTGGCGCTACGCTTTCCGCCAAAAGCTTAAAAAAGCCGGCGATGAAATGGAAAAAGTTTTACAACTCCATGCGACATCGTCGCCGTCGTCGTCGTCGTCGTCGTTGGCCCAAGCTCGACTGGTAGGTTCGAGCTTTGTCACAATAAACGCGGAATTTCCAACGACCTAGTTTTCTCTCTTTGGTTAAAAAAGAAAAAAAAATAAACGTTCCCGAAATTACCGTGCAAGCGAGCAGAGCTAATTATACTACGGGATATTTCACTCATTTTCGTGCAGAATTAGTCACATTAATTGCCTACCCTTTTATACATCGCCGGCGCGCATTATTCTGTGCGCGAAGAAGAGCAGCAAAAGCGAGGAAATTCGAAGCGACTCAATGGGTAAACGCTGCTGCTGCTGGCTGCGCAGGCACAGCACGAGAAAACTACAGCGCGCAAATTTCGTTTCGCGAGAGGAGGACAGGGGGACACGCTTATCTGCCAATCAGAATCATTGTACTAACTGATTGTAAGATATGCTGCAATTGCCATCAGCACGATCGGGTCAATGAACTGTTTGCTCTGGATAAAACTCGAATTCGCACATGTCTTTTATCAATGTATCGCATATACACAGCGTATTTTCTATTTGTTCAATGAAAGAGTAAAGCGCTAAACGAGACGTATTTTTAGCTTCGATCGGTTCGTTATAAAAATTTGCTTTTCTCGCGACTATACGAATTCCGCTGCAAAAATATCTGCCGAGTATTAGCGCACACACGTATTGTGCGAAAATTCGCTGGATTATTTTTTATTTTCACGCGTCTACCGACACAATAGCGTCCTCGAAAACCGTTTAAAAAATCCGGTACGCTTATAGTCCGAAAGCGAATGGAAAAAAAGTCGACAAATGAAAATAATCGTTGCAATCGCAGCGTCGCCATTGACATTCGTACACACGTGCCGCGGCTGCCACTGCGACATTCATTCATTCATATTTCACAACCGACGCTTGCAGTGGTGTGCACACACATAGACGCACATACACATCTGTAATACGGACTAAATATGTGTCTTGTAATTCAAATAAATTCGTCAGCAATCAGAGCGAGTTGGCCGGAATAGACTTCGATAAAATATTCATTGTTTGCGATAACAACGTCGCAATATAGCTATGTAGCTGGGGGAAACAAATAATCCAGAGCCGTGCGCGCGTATAGACGAAACTTGTGTATGTATACACATCGGCGGGCCAATGGAAAATTCAAATCTCCAGGATTGACTGATTAACTGAAATCGGGGAAAGCAGACCCGGCTTTATACGGATCTAATCCCGATCGAGTTATTTATTTTTTCCTCTTTTTTTTCTTGTAAATCAGCCGATCAAAGAGCGCAGCATCGACTCCTTAAAATATTTTCTGCATAAAAGCCCGTGGAAAAAGGTTGTATTAATTTTCAAAGCTAGTACTGGAGCTGCTGTTACTGCTGCTGCTGCTGCAGCTATACTGCAAACCACTCGGAGAATTTGAATTTCTAATTGCATCGCAGACGCGAAATTCGATTAAGCTCCGATGGAGCTGTAGAGTATATCTAATCCTCTTAGTGTATCTTATCCTATCTACACTTTTTTGGGGAAAAATAGAGAGCGAGAAAGAGGAAGAGTGCAGAAGCGGAAAACGGCTAGATTTTTGAAAATCCAATCGTTGTTTGCTCAGAATTTCACATATTTTCCCTTTTTCCGGGCAAGTATGCAAAATAATAATATTCGTTGTTTACCATTCAAAGGCATCAAGTCTCTTAATTAAATTTTGCACAATATGAAACTCGGGCGTAGAATTTCGCAAAATTTCACAGTAGCTACTTGTGATCTCTTTTTGTTTCGACTCGTGCGTATGCGTATACGTTTATATGAAAAAGAGTCGCTGCTGCTCTAGCGCGTCCCGAGAGCGATACTCGAAACCAAATATTTGCACATGCCTCACACGCGCGCGTATCTTAACCAATGCAAATTACACGCATAATAAAAAAAATTGTAGCTGCGTAGCTGTATATGTATATGTGTAGCTGCAGCTTGTGTGAATGTATATATAAAGTATAACGACAAATACGAGGCTTGCACGCGAACCCGTCCAATAGCCATAGTCGTCGTCGTCGTCCCGTCTGGAGTGTTCCGTTCGTTAAAGCCAGTCATTGAGCCAATATGGAAAGGTCGAGGTCCTCTTTCGCTCTCTTGAAGAAAGACAGAGGGACAGTGAGCAAAAGAGAGTGAGAGAGAGAGAGAGAGAAAGAGCAACAACCCTCGGCCGTGATAATGGCGAAATACTAAATGGAAGCTCTTCAAGCTAAATTTAACGACTCTCTCTTTCTCACCATTTCTCTCCTCGTTCTGCGCGCGTATATAAACTCGACTCGTTTTTTTTCTTCGCGTTTGCTTCTCCTTTTTCTTGTTTTTTTTTTTCGTTCGTTTCTACTCTTTTTTATTTCCCGTCTCTCTCTCACTCTCTGTGCTCGTATCCTGTGTGGGCTCCTCGATCGAATGCAACGCGGCTATATACCGACTGTATCGTCGTATATATATATACGCGCTGTTCAGCACGTTGCAGATAAATTGAGATAAGCCTGCTGCATATGTGCGTGTGTGCGTCCGTTTAATTGAGACGAGCCGCTGTGGACCGCGCGCTCGTTTGAAATATACACGCCAAGAACGAGCGAGCCTCCAAAGGCATATAAATATTATTTCTCTTTCGAGCGTATACGTACACATCTTGGTCCCTTTGACCCGAAGGAAGTTTGCTCGGCCACGTCGAATTAAATTTTTTGTGTAATTTTCATTGCACAAGTTGATTCAATTTTTTGTCGCTAATAATTATTGTGCGAAACTGCAAGCGTCGCGATAAGAGCTCTCGAGCTCGAGCTGGACAGCCGGTGCGAAAATGCCGCGATCATGAGTAAACATTACCTAATAGACTCACGTGGAGGTGCTGCGCGCAGTTTACGCGACGAGCGTCGTAAGTAATCCGCGCGCGCCGAGCAGCAAGCGATAATCTAACTCGGGGATAATAATCAGAAATTACACGCAATGCGCATGCCGCGTGCTGCAGCAGTGCTGCAAAATTTATCGTAATATTTATTCGCTTGTACTTGCATGCGTATACACTTGCCATTTGCCAAGACATGTATATTTACAGACTTTTGAGCGTGTGAACTTTATAATTCCCTGCGCGACATGCAGTGTGTGAGAAATGGCGCGTAATGTGGGGAAATTCGATAAACACACACACACACACACACACATGCGCACACACATAAGACGACGAGGACGCGAGAGGAGGACATCGTCGTCGACGCGAGATTCGAGCATTACGCTTGGAAGTCGCGTACGTGTAAAAAAATAAAAGGCCGAGAATTTCAATTTTCTTTTTATTGATCACACGCTCGCACGAGAGTCGTGTGAATGCGCGTAGTATTTTTTTCAAGCTGTGTGCGTGCGTATAGTAGTAGTACTACAAACACACACACATTTGCACATGCGTGTATTGTGACTTGGCTTCTGCTGTCACTGCTGCTGCCGGACTCTCTCTCGCTCTCGGACTCGAGGCTTTTAATGGCTATAATTGCGAATGAAAGGTCGACGTGTCCAAGTATGCGATGAATGCGTATTTAAAGAGACTCGATCGTGCGTGCAGCACTGGTATATAGATCTCGCGCGCGGGGGCCGCAGCACGCGCGCCGCACGCATCGTGGGAAACGTTTCAATTTGAATATAATTCGGTCCCCGGGCTCAGCTCCGAGACTCGGCTCACGTTCCTATTTGTATATAAACAGAGACGGACGACAACGACGACATAGACGTACACTTCTTATTCATCATCATCACCATCATCATCTTCTTCTTTTTCTCGCTTTGCACTGCTTCTGCTTGCTCGCGAGAGAGAGAGAGAGAGAGAGAGAGAGAGAGAGAGGAGAAAAAAAGTCAAAACCTATTGGGAGATTATCTTATCGGCACGTTGCGCGGCGCGCGCGAGTCACTCGATACATATTGGAGCAAATTAGAAGTAATCAGGATTGGAGCGAGGCATTGGAAAATAACAGCTATTCGCGAGAGGCGGCGGCAGCGCGACGTCTTTCAACGGCTCCATTCTGAATTGTCACTCGCGCGCGCGCGGTGGCTTTAAATTTCGT
The DNA here is from genome assembly GCF_000599845.2 of Trichogramma pretiosum. NCBI lineage: Eukaryota > Metazoa > Arthropoda > Insecta > Hymenoptera > Trichogrammatidae > Trichogramma > Trichogramma pretiosum. The sequence goes on along the minus strand of NW_019641650.1, from coordinate 313,056 downwards.
TCGACGTTGCCTTCGTGCGCCATCCGCATCGAGATTCGTCGCTCGCTCGTGAGAGATGAGCTTTTCAGCGTGCTATACTTGCGTTCGGAAGAGCAGCAGCTTTGGTGCCCGCAGGTCGTCGCGCGCACGACGCATTTATAATAATAATCTATCGATGCGGCGGCCGGCCCGTTTTGGTATTCGCCGCGATCGCTATGCATAAAAGCGTATACGTATAAATCAAAACAATGCTTGCGGATCGGATGATAATGTTGATCGTTGCGCGCGTTTCCAACGAATGAACAAACGCAGTTTAAATATTCAATAAAGGAGAATGTCTGGGATTGCACGCGGTATTATACACTGGCCGGCCCGTACGTATAACGTATATATGTCCACGCGCATGCACGTGCAGTGTTAGCTCGATGCGCTGCTGCTGCTGCTCGTTATTATGTGCGAGTTTATTCAATGATGCGTATACGTACCGGGTATTTATCGATCGCCTATAAATGTTCGGAATTCTTTATTTTGACTCGCGCATGACTGCTAGAGAGCTGCGTTATCGCTACGATAACGCGTTTCTCCATCACGAGCTCCGTATAATACTTTTGCGCGCGAAATGTTACAATATCAAATCTCTCGAAGCTCCGCATAGTCAAGATACACGTAAAAAATTGTAAATATACGAAATTACGCTCCTTCGAGCTCTCGTCTTTTTCTCTTTCTCTCTTTCTCGTTCTGCAGTCGTGAAAAAAATAGTTCGAGCGTGAAACGGTGCGTCTCTGCAGAGTGTATATTATATTATGTACATGTACTGCTGGTACTGCGTGTATAATATAAGCGCGCGCGTGTGTGCGTGATGCGCACGCGAGATGCAAAGAGTGCCAGAGACGACGAAAAGCGAAAGAAAGAGAGAAACAGATAGGCCAGCAAAGTTCACAAAGCCCTTGACTTTTTCTCGACTCCGGCTCTCGCTCGCCTTTCGCATAAATAAATACGGGTGTACAGAGAGCCCGAGAGATGTATATAATACATAAATGTCTCGTAAATTACCGTCTGTTTCGCGCCGACGCTTCGATTGTGCGTCGTCGCTCATGCTATCTGTTGCCTCTCGCTCTCTCCCTCGCGTAACAAAGTATTTTTTTGACGCTTCCTCCTTCCCCTCGGTCTCCTTCGCGCGCGCGGCTCGCAGCAACGTATCATCGAGTAATGAGTGCTCGTGAAACCAAGTATATAGTCTCTCTCTCGCTCTCTCTGTGCATGCACGTATTATATCTGTGTGCATGTATGGGGGACAATCAAACGAATCACGACTTCTCCGAACTGTGAATCACGCGCGCACGCATGTCGTCGTCCGATCGTCGTCGTGTGTTTACGTCCGAGCTTATATACACCCGAGAGCTTAATATACAAGCCGATCCGCGAGCGAGGCGAGTGTACGCGCGGCGCTATGCAGAAAATTACACCCTATTTATCCGTCGAAAGTTGGCGCAAAAAATGGCTTATTATCGAGCCATAAATTTATGCATTCTTTCCTATGTATTAATATTTAAAAGACCAGAGAAAAAGGGCAAAGAAAATAAGGGCCCAGGGAAAAAATCCTTGGCCTCTGCAGCTGATGCTGCTGCTCGATGCAGTGCGCGCCACGTCCAACGCGTCCAATGTATATAGATACTCTCTATATATATGCTATATACTGTATATACTGCTGCGCGTAAAATATAGTCGTAAAGAGCTGCAGCTCCGCGCGCAGCTCGAGCCACGCTTGGCATTCCGCAATAAATATTCAGCAAGCAGCTCATCAGCATATTATATAGGCGCGCGCTCTTTCTCTCTCTTTCTCTCTCTCTCTCGCTCGGCTCTAAGCGTGAAGCAAATCGCTCGAGACTTCCGCGAGCCATTACTACCTACTATATTTCAAAGTAAAATCAATCGGACGGCCGCAGTATATATAGCGCGGGCAATACAAATCGTTCATTTCCGTCGATTTGTGCGCGCTGAACAGAGCGCACACATGCAAGTCGCTTCGTGCGCTCGCACACTACTGCATGCACATCGACGCGACACACACACATGGACGCCTATTCACAGCGCAAAGCCACACTATATATCTGCACTTTTGCTTTTTATTAGCAATTCGAGGTATACATGTACGTACGACGACGAATACGACGACAAGCTTCGTTGGGGGCTCGAGTTAAGGAATTTGAAAATTACTATATGGCACATATATCGAGCGAGCAAGTATCGATCAATGCAGCACGTGTAACCCGAGCGCGATGCAGCGCAGCCACGAGGCACACACGCTATATTTAGTGCATATTGTTCGCCGAGCGCCCATATAAAGCGCGAGAATCGCAACTCATCGCTGCAATCCTCATTGAATACATCATCGAGGCGAGTGATTAAAGGTTTAATTTCTTTCAAAGTGTCTGTTTGGCTTTTCGTCTGTCGAGGTGTGTGCTGCGCTCAGCTCAGCGCCCAGCCTGGCCGCGTGGTGTATTTGTTTAACAAGTTGCAAAGCCGCACTCTACGGCGGCCCACAGCTTCGTATATATATCGCGCGCAGTACGGTGGTTTATTCGCATTCCGTCTGCGCGAGACGCTGCAGAGCTGCTCGATCTGTGCGCGCGGCTGTGTGGCGTCGGGCGGATATACAGGAGATAACGATTCAAAGCACGTTATTTACTCTTTATCCGGACGGTCTATAAAAAAAACTCGGTCGAGCGGGAAATAAAAAAAAAGAGAGAGAGAGAGAGAGAAAAAGAGGAGGAGAAGGAGCTGAGATACGAGAGGGCAAGGAGGAAGGGGTGAGAGAGGATCGCAGTGCATCGCGAAAAAGAATAGAGAAGTCCAGTGTTCTCGGCTCACTTGGACGCGCGATGGGTATAACTCGCAATTCACTCTCTCGCTCGCGCGCCGCTTGCAGTGTACGCTGCTGCTGCACGTCGAAGAAAAGCTCTTTGAGATTCTCAGTCTGCTCTCGCGCGGCAGCGGCCAACAACTAAAGCCCTGCACTCTCGCACTCTCTATTCAGTGTATGGTGTGTGTGTGTGTGTGTGTGTGTATGTGTATATACGTCTGCTGCTGCGCGCGGAGAACGAAGAGCAGAAGCCGCAGTAGCAGCTTTCTGCACAGATGCAACTCTCTGCGCACACACACTTTCTCTGTTTCTGCTCGTGGAGTTGCTGCTGCTGCTGACGGTGCTATGAACAATCGATTGCATTGTTTACGCCTCTGGAATTTCTCGCCCGTCTCGTTGATTCACGCCCTCGCTGCATCGCGCAAGCACGCTATTCTCGATACATCCGCTGCTTTTTTTAATATGAACGACTGATTTTTTTCGAGGGAATCGGCTTTGGATACATGCGATGGCCGGTTGACACACAACGCAAACAGATGTGGTCAGTGTAGCGTACGTGTGTGTGCGCGCGCAAATGTTGTTGTTGTTATCGTTAGAAATTGCACGGGGCCGGCGGGAAGATGCGCGCGCGAGATCCCCTGATGGCACAAGCAGCAACAGCAACTATATAGGCAAGTATATACGCGGGCAAATAAATACGGCCGCAGCAATATATACGGAGGAGAGAGTATGATCGCCGAAGCTCGCTGCTGGTCGAAATAGCGAATATTGCCATAGGCCAACGTTTGCTTTAGCGGCGGCTCCTCCACGCATACATACACAGACATACATAGACACATACACACACACACACAACTCTCGGTGTCTATTTGATAGTTTAGCCGGTCGTGCGTAGTACGTACATATATACGTATGGGTACGGGGGCTTGCCCATGGCGCAGCGGCACGGACACCCACGGGAATGTAATCGAGCCCGCATTAATGAACGGCTCGAGTGCGCGCGTCCAAGCTTCTCTCTCTCTCTCTCTTCGTATTCGCACATACAGACACACAGACACACATTACACACATTCGCACACTTGCAGCAGCAGCAGCAGCAGACGCAATCGGTACACAGAGAGAGAGACAGATATACTACATTTCCTTGGCTGGGTATACACGCGCACATAAACACGCGCTTACACACACGTATACGCCTGGCTAAGTTCAACAGCACAAGGTTTTATTCATAGATTGATTCGAAGCGGATCGAGAGAACTGTTACTTGGTTATACTGCATCAGAGAGAACTCTTTTGAATCTTTAAAATCGTTAATAATTTCCTTCTATTTAATTCCTATTCCCAGGACAGCTAATGTATTTGTCGTGCTCCGATGTAAACGTGGCGCGTTGCAACTACCCCCGTTGCTTCAAACGAAAGAGAGAGAGCGAGAGCAAAGCAAAAGTCAACAAAATTGGCCCAAAAGCTCTACATCGACTATGGTGAATACACACGCACACGAGTCGAAGCAATTCTAAACGTTGCAAAGCTCATCGGCAACAGCTCCGTCACCCGAATTCATCAACGTCAATACGTGTGTACGTGCGTGTATATATGATGGCTTGGAGCAGTAACCCTCTTACAAGACACACACGTATACGATGTACGGTATATGTACGAGCGCGTAGTAGTATATACTCACACATATCGGCACGCTGAGCTCGAGCGATCTGCATCATTCATGACAAGTTTCGCAGTGCAAGGGGGAGGGTGAAGGTGCACCCAGCAGTTTCCAGCATATTTGTTCATTAATCTTATAACGCAGCAGCAGCAGCAGCAGCAGCAACACGAATGTGTGTGTTCGCGTATATAACGTAGGATTTTCTCTCGTCAGAGAGATCGAGCAGAGCCAGCCCCCAATACTGCTGTGTACATCATGTATACGCGTGTCTAGCTCACATACGCCCGGGTTGCTGCTGCCGCTGCTGCTCCTACAAAAGGTGAATCCGTTTTGGGAGCTGGGGACGGCTCTTGGAGCAACAGCAGCGGCAGCAGTAGTTTATAAGGGAAGGCAAGGGAGTGTGCAAAGCTGCGTCGATCGAATCGCTGGATTTGCCATATCGGATGGCAAGACGAATGAGTTTCCTCGCGCGCTTGTCGGCCTCATTGTCGATTGATGAGCTGCGCCTCCTCCTGCTCCTCCTTCTCCTCGCTCCATATACACGCTTATTTATACTTTCAAAAGCTTCCGCTTTGGCTTCTGTTCTTACCCAGGTATAAGAGAGTGAGGAAAGAAGAAAGAAAAAGCTGAAAAAACGTTGAAAGCTGTCATCCGATTTACAAGCAAGACTTGCGCGCTCCCGATATATCAAAAGCTTCAAAAGCTCGACACGAGCATCTTTCCTGCTGCTCCTAGCAGCTACTCTCTCGCGCGCGCTTCAATATTACACATCTCGTGCATTTCTTTAACTCGTCCTCGGCTGCTCTTTCTCTGTGTAGCAGCCCTGCTCTGCTCTCACCGGGTCACTGCAGCTGTTGCCGCCGCTGCTGCTGCCGCCACTGCTTTACGCGTACGCATCGAAACTTTACTCGCGATTACGCGTATAACCGGCTTATTCACTGCTGCCTGCGCGCCTGCCTGCCGAGTGTGCACGAGTATACAAACAACGTAGATTCTCTCTTTCTCTCTCTTATATATACTTGCTCTTACTCTCTTTAGGCACAGCAGCAGTAGCAGCAGCAGCAGCAGAATTCATTTGGGCGCGCGCGCGCGAGACTGCTGCAGTGCACTTACGCGCCGCTAACTCGCCGTATTAATCTTCGAAATTGCCAAGGTAATCTCGGGCACCCCCGCCTGTGTATACATACTATAACTTGGCGTTCAAGGCGAAACAAGTCGGCAAGAGTAGCTCGAGATAGAGTTGAAGATTTGCGACGCACGCACATGCCTAGCTGGGCACATACACACACTTACTTCGCTTTACTCCGCGTCTGCATGCACGGGGATGGATATAAGCTCGCTCGCTCGCTCGCTCGCGTCTGCACGACGAGCCCATGGGGCTGCGAAAGCCTAGACAAAAGAGTAGGAAAAAAAGTCTGCGTATATGTGTGTGTGGGTGAGGGAGAGAAAGAGGAAGACTTACTTTTATATACACGAGAGCAGCATCTTATGCTGGCGTTGCCGTTATATACATACATACATATAGAGGCTGCGTGTGCGGCTGTGCGCTACATATTTTATGAAACTGCGCCTGCACAAGTCGGTCGATGCTCTCTTACCTGTAAACAGAGAAAGACGCCAAAAAAGGCATTAATACACACGAGTAGCGGGAGGCAAACCTGCGCGCAAGCTAGCTAGCTGCCTGGCTGGGCTGGGCTGGCTGGCTGGCTTGCTCGCTTCTTACAAAAATAATGAAAAATTCTGCTCGCAATATTTCTTACGCGCGCGTGGCAAATAATAAAAAAAAAAGAGAGAAGCCCTCTCGCGTCTTAACAAGTATATATGTATTGTATAGGGCACGTTGCGTATACAGGTATATACACCAGGAGCGAAGCGGCTGGACTTTCCGTATATCCAGAGGCAAGGCGGACCATGCATTATTTACAGCGTACACACACTTACACGCTTTAGTATATGCGAGAGTCACGGTGTTGGTGTTGTTGCGCCTGTGTACGTGTGGGTGGGCAGGTTAGAGAAAAGACGAAGCAAGAGAGTGAGAGAGAGAGGAAAAAGCCTTGCGAATCTTGGAGACAACGAGCTCGAGTATATAGCTGAGTGAGAGAGCTCCAAGCTCGCCATGCGTGCGTACACACCCGCCCACTTCTTTCTTTATATCCTTATACGTATATCTTGACATTTTTTTCTTTTCTCTCGTTTTTTTTTTCTGCAGCTCGCTATTCAGCTCACCACGAAGGCAGTTTTTTTTTCTTCATCTTTCTCTCTCTCTATTTTGCGCGCCGTGCGGCTTGAACCACACCACCACCACGCTCCCGCTGCCAAAGTGCGTGCGCAAAATCACAAATGTAACTTTCGAGAGCTGGCGTTCATATGCGCGCCAGCCAGCAACGGAGGAAAAAGCGAGTGAGTGAGAGAGAGAGAAGAAGAGAGAGACAGACTCGTAATGCAATGATGCAAATGTTTCCGAGATTCTCTGCCGACTAAATCGTAGGCGTTGGCACATACAAATTCTGACGAGCGCAACGCCGCAGAATATAAAAAAAAATTTCTCGACCCCGCACACGTGTGCGTGTGTGTGTACGAGTTTGTGCAGCTACGGTACAAAAGTTGAATTACAAATTTGACGTTGCGCGTTGTCAGAGGAGAAAGACGCGGCCGCAGTAGCACCAAATATTGCGCTGCAGAAAAATCGAGCGCACAACTACAACAACTCGATTATGGCACGCATCTATAGAGGCATCGAGGGCGAGGGTCGCGTTCAAAAGGCTACGCGTCGCCTGCAGATCGAGAGGAACTGTACACTATACTATCGAGGGTTATATGTAACTCCACAAAGTGCAAGACTCACGAGATTTCTCTCGCGCCCGACTCGCGAGTTATATATACAGTCAATTAAAACGGATCTCTCGAGCGTTAAACTTCGAGCCATGAAGTTATTAAGCCGCTGCATAAGGGCATTATGCATCTAATTGCAGTCACCGCCAGTGGCAGCGGCAACGGCAGCAGTCAATTACCCGAAAATCAAACTCAAACGCGGACTCATCTCGCGTCCGCGCGAGAGTTATATAAATCGTGTCATATTTTAGAGCTATACAGTCGGTGTTACGCGATTCACTTTTCGAGAACGTCGCCCTCGTTTTTGTTAAATTCGTCAATCATTTCGAATCGACGCGCGTTTTCCCGCTCCTCTAATTTTTGCGCGCGCTGTGTAAGCGAGAGTAAACAAAAATTATTGCGCTCGGCGCCGTCGCGCGTATACGTTACGTTTGCTTTACGCGCTACGAAAGACACGTGTGCGCGCGGAATATATGTTAACGCCAAATGAATACACCGCCCGACATGTTTTGTTTCCTCATTTTCTTCATTTTCTTTTTTCTCGCAATTTTTTTTCCTTTTTTTTTACGAAAATTTACACGACTCTCGGCGTACATTATTTATTCAACTGCAACGTCAAATCTCACGAGTCCGTCTTTCGCCTCGTAGCTCTAGCTACGCGTATAGACCAAAGCTCATAAACGTCGTCGTACACTATACTCGCCGTCGTCGTCGTCGGTGCGAAATCGCGTTCTCATCCAGCGAAAAAAGTTTCCTCTCTCGTTATGAAATTCTCAGCGCGCGAGACAGCCCCAGCCCTCCCCGACTCTTATACTGCACGGGCCAGCAGCAGCAGCAGCAGCACACGTATCATTATATACGCTCGCTAGACAATAAAGCGCTCCTCCGTACTCTCGAGTACGTATGTGCTGTGCGTGAACGAAAACCTCGTCGGCGCGCACAGCAATGACCATCGCCCCGTACAGCATATACATACGCGGTGCACAACGCTGCTCTCTTTCCGCTCTCGCGTAAACGAAATATATACGATTTGCTTCTCTGTAATCTAGCTCGACGCTAAGAACTACAATTTTCCATGGCACGCATGATGGCAGCTCTTGCCTGCCTGCCTTGACGCTAGAGAACTGTGACGAGCAATAATTTCAGCTCTCTTGTGAAAAAAAGCTCTCACTTTCTTCGCGTGCGTACGTATACGCATGCCTACACGCGTGAGAAAATTTATCACCGGTTATCGCTCGACGAGACGAAGAGGCAAAAGCTCGTGCGCGCTTTCCACTTATTGGCCTCCCTGCGACTTGGGTGCGCTCGTTTTTTCCTTCTTTTTTTGTCGTCGTCGTCGTCGTCGCTAAGCAAGAGCTACGAACGCACAAGCGTAGAGGCTGCTTTTTCATAAAGTAGCAAGATAAGAGTCATTTTTTCATACATAAACTATATATTATGAAACATATAACATGCATATATCGTAGTTTTTGAGCGACGCATTTACCCTGCGTACAGAGACGGGGTTGGAGCGCAAAGTTCGCCGTACCTTTTTCGTGCTAGCTCTTTCGTTGGCTTTCGCGTTTTTCAAAAGGCCGTGTTTTTGCCTTTTTTTATATTCTTTTGCGCAAACTCGTAGATATTAACACTTGAAATTTGATTCTCCCGGCGCACGAGCTCACGGGTCGAAAAAAAGCGAAAGTTATTACAATTTTTATAAAAAGCGAAGTATTAGATATATACGGCTGCGTCCGGCAGGGGCTGCTGCAGAGAGATCACAGGCCATCCATATAGGCGAAAAGAGAGCCCGGTCGGCAATTCGCGAATCTGAAAAAGCACCTCCGGCATTGGTAGAGGTAAAAAAATTACGAGTTAAAGACCGGCGTCGCGTGCACACGTGTGTGTGTGTGCGGCCATAGTGTAGTTACCGGGCCCTTCACAGCGTACAGTAGAAAAAGTAGAAAAAGAAAAGCTGCAGCGGTATGTGTGTACGTATACGCGCCGTAGCATAGAGAAGAGAGAGAGATAGATAGAGCAGCGAGTATAACGTGGCAACGTCGCAACAGCAACTTGACCCTGTTACCGCTCATCCCCCTTCATATTTCAGTATTTCTCTCATCTCTCCAAGGGGGGTTGTGTGTTGTGTATAGCCCGTGTGTCGGGTTTGCGCAGTGCCGAGCGAGCGAGAGCGAGAGCAAAGCAGCCCCCTGGCATGCGAGGGTGGATAGTCGTTGCACTGCTCTCGGTCTCTCTCTCTCTCTCTCTGCGCGTAGCGCACCAGCGTGAGTTAAACAAACGAGATTTAGGCTTGTGCAGCAGCCAGTGCGCTAGTGTTGAATGATGAAGCCATTGGCCTAGGCTGCGTTGCCGTATTTTGCCCGCTCTCCTGCTGATGCTGCAACTCGAGAGCCACGTCGTTGTGCGTTTATTACGTGGATTTGTATATCTATTTATACGTGTGCTGCAGCTCGAACGCGATGATTAGGCGTTGGAGTAAATCGACGTCATTAGAAATTGCAGGGACGCGGCACAACACCAGCCAGGGCTCGAGTCTCTCCAACGAACGAACGAACGAACGAACGAACGAGCTTGAGCGTCGAGTCTCGTTAGCCAAAGGGAAGAATACACCATTGATTCAGTACGTGTACAAACTGAAATTTATCAACGAGGAAGGAGAGAGAGAGAGAGAGTCGGAGCTCCGATGAGAAAAAAAGGCTATACAGAAGTGCGCGTGAGCTCGAGTAAAAAGATTTGCTGCTGCTGGTAGTTGTGCGCGCGAACGTCGATTCGATACATTTTTCTCTCTCCTTCTCTCGCTCTTTCTTTTTCGCGCCAGAGTCCTTTTTTCGCTTCCTCTCTCTCTCATTTCGCCCTCGCGCAGAGCAGAGGTGACGGCCCGCTTTTTCTTCTTCTTCTTCTTCTTCTTCTTTCAGCCTCTGCCTCCTTACTCCGGGGCACACTGCGCTCCGCGCGTACTGCTACACGCTCTTTATCTTTTACACTACGTTAATTCGACGCGAAGGTATATAAGAAAAAAAAAGTACATCGCTGCACGCTCCCAAGTGCGAGTCTATACACGTATATAGCCCTCCTCGCTCGTGCTAAAGAGACGAAGTGCGCAGCAGCAGCGGCAGCATATATATTGGATGAAGGAGAAAAGTTACATTATATACTGCTCGAAGATTATTGGCTTTCATTTCATTTCCTCGAGGTGTGCAGCTATATAGCCGCTTCCTCGTCAAGTCGCACGTCGTCGTACGCGCCGCCTTCGTTGCGAATTCAATTGCACAAGCGAGATTTTTCGTATTATATATAATGTATGTACACCGAAGGGCGACGCGTGAATTTGGATACATTTCGAAGCTCCTCGACGACGATAGCTGCCGTGAAACGAGAGTAAAAGAGAGGAGAAAGAGATTTGTCGTCGACGTCATAATTGCTGTCGCAACGATTCAAACAATTTCAGACAGCTAATTGGCACTTGGCCAAAACGTCTCAAAGCTCGTGCTCGCGCACATGCGTATACAGCATAAACACAAACACACACACACACTTAGAAAAGCCGAGTGCTACAGAGATACGACAGCAGCCAAGAAATGAGTGCGCCACGCGGCTAAAGCTTTTCTTTCATTCGTGCGCGCCCCGAAAATTTTCACGTTCCACTCGTACAGTACGGAACGCTCGAGAGGAAAAACTGAGCTGGGAACTGCATCGATGAGGGCCGCGCAAACACGGACTGTAGTGCGACTGCAAGTGCAGCTAATGCCTCGCATAAAATCCGCTCGATGCCTTATCGCAGCTCAAAAATTCATCTAGGAGTCAATTAACCTATTTATCGGCCTCTACGCGCTAGTATTTTCTATTCAATCAAGTCTCTTGCCTCTCGAGTTTTATGGATTTTGCTATTTCTTCACATCTCGACGCACGACTCGTAGTGTGTCTCGGTGCGTCGTATAATACACAGTCGAGTTCTCTATGTACAAGCAGTAACACGTACGCCCGCTGTATTAGCTCGAGAGCTGTATGTGCAATAACAACGCGTACGTATACGTACACCTCCGCGACTGCATAGCACCTTTGCGATATAAATTCCGTTTATCGGTCGAGTCGACTGCTGCTAATATCGGCGCATAATTCGCGGTTTCATTCGTAACGATCTCACAAACACGCCACCGATTTGACCTGCGGTAATAGCCTGTTATTGTGAACTGATTAAAAAGCGCGCCGAATGATAATCATCAAAACGTACATAACCCATTGACTCCGATAAATGCATTTATAATCTAATGAAACGCGCAAAATCAAAGTACGTAAGTAAATGAACGCTTGCGTATTTGTGTGCGAGGCAATGAAAGCATTCGGCTATACGTATATAATAACGTACGTTTTGTTGTCGCATGATGTGCTCGTCGTCGTCCAACGGAAGAATGCCCCTACCCACCGGATATTCATTTCCTATTACATATTTGTGCGCACCGAGCCAAAGTAATTGTTGTCAAAAATACCAGGAGGTAAGCTCTTAATTTGTCATAGTCAATTCAACGCGGCGAATTATTTGCCGTTCTCGCGCTTCGCATTATTTTTTTTTTCTCCCTCTCTCTTTGCTTTACAAGTGTATACACGTACGTATGTGCCGGATGAAACAAGTTTAATAATTAATAAATCGCGCATATCGCGCGCGGTATTGTGTATACGTGTGTGGTACGTGTTTACGTGTGCGAGTAAGGGCTTATAATATAGTTGCACGCTCGAGAGCCAAGCGCTCGCGAGCTGCTCTGGAGTGCATTATGCGGCCGACTTTTGCACTCTGCGTGCATGCACCGCAATATTTTACAGGTCAGCGAATTCGGTATATCGCTCGCGCCTTGTTTTTTTGCTTTTCCAGTTCTGTATTTTTTCCCCCTCGTTTTTTTTCTCGTTCGATATGTGTGTGTTGTAAGAAACGCGAATCATACGATTCAGCGACTTGAACATTTTTCCACCTACACACATGCACACAGCGCAGTAGTATACTGTGCTATGAGAATGGCAAAATAATTCAGATTTTCAATCGGTGAAAGTCTCTCATGCGGGTCGCGAAGCCCCGGCCAGTTTGGCAAGGGTCCTGCACGCTGTCGCGGGCATTGGCCTGGTCGATTCCTTTTGCGAAGTGTACGGCGCATTTTTCCCCAGGCATCCGTACAAGATGTTAGTCGGTACAAAAAGAAAAGAAAAAAAAACGAAACGAGTAATTGCGAGGTAAAAATAAACGCACGAGCGGGTGCACGATACGGGGGGTAGTGGGGGGGAGAGAGAGAGAGAGAAGCAGGTGACGGGGGATATAGACGAATGCACGGCGCGGCGTGCACAGGTATTTCTACCCATTGATCAATGACACAGATCTCCATCTGAGTGTGACGTCACGCAGCCGCCGCCGCCGCCAACACCACCGCCACCGCCGCCGACACCGACATCACCGACGCCGCCGCCGCCGCATACCTATGAGCGCTGCACCGAACGCCCTGAATGGCCACGGAGGCGCGCACGTGAGTAATCGCTTTTTTTGCGCGTTTCTCTATTCGCCGCGCCACGTACACACACTGCACCAGAGAGCCTTTCGAGATACGCTTCCAATATACATTGTTTTCTCCAACAGCACGAGCTCGCGCAGCAGTGCAGTCTATATACCTCGGTTGTAACTTCGCTACTCGTTTTTTTCTCCCCGATCACGCTACACGTCTTGTTGATCAGCTTGCGCTTTATTGCCGTGCGCAAGAAGTACCGATTGCGCAAGTCTCGTGTGTACAACAATATCGGTTTTATACCGTTGGTATAAGGTATATATATAAAATACTCGCCGAGAGAGAGAGAGAGAAAGAGAGAGAGGGAGAGAAAAAGAGAGAAAGAGAGCAAGTAGCAATCGATATCGCATCAAACAAGCATCGATCGATTATATATCGCCGAGAAAGCGAAACGTTCCGATCATCATGGTCGGCGTTCGAGAGGGCCACGTGAACAATCTTCTTTCTTTGCACTCGGTGCCACGAATGCGCGAGCTTCTACAACCGTATTATGCTTCGCTTCCGCCATTCGGCACGACTTATCCGACTTTTTGTATCGCTAAATGTTTTTCGCTTCGAATGAAGCATTTTATACGTATCGAGCTTTTGACTCTTCGACGTCCTCTCGGCAGCAAAGAAGAAGAGTTAATAACCTGTATAAATGCAGAAAATTGGCTCTTCTGTCTTCGAGATTGTATGCAATTGTAAATGAATTATGTTTGTTTTTCGAAAAACCGATGGCTAAACTATTGGCTTTGCCGAGCGCCACGAGTTTGCAAGAATCGCGAGCTTCATATCACCGAATTCAGAGCTTGAAATTTATTCAAAACTTCGTACGCTCGGGCTGAGCAGGGATACTACTACCTATCCCGATGGCAAAGTTTCTCTCGAGAATGCGACCGCAATTGTTGGCTTTTCTTTCTCTTATTTCCATATTGGCCTCAACGCAGGGGCAGAGAAAAAACGAGAAAGAGAGCTTCGATATCAAAGTCGCGTTTGTTTTCGATTAGCGGCTTTGAAGTTGGTATGTAGCAAGAAAAAATAAAATAAAACTTGTCGCTACATCAAAAATTGTTCAACGCTGATAATCTTGGCGCGGTGCGCGTGTGTTATATGCTGCAGGTTGTTGCAGCAGCAGCAGCGGCGGCGCACACATGCCTCGTGGAAAAAAAGTGTCTCTTTTTACGATCTCTAGCTGGTACATATAAGCAGCCAAGTATATTTACTCGCAATTTGAAAAGTTGCATCTTACATCGCGCAGCTTATGCAGCAGCAGCTTCGCTGCGATATTTGCGGTCGCAATTGCGACTTTGCGACATCATCGCAGTCGAACGCTTACGCTTACACATACACAAACATATATACACACACAGGCAGTATATGCAGATTAGATAAGGTTAATGGGCCAGATTCTTATCGAGGCAAAGCGACTCGCACATTACGCCGACAAATGACATTCTCAAGTACTGTCTGAGATCTTTATGGTCTTCGCCGGAGGTTTATACTTTTCTCTCTCTCTATCCCTCTTTCGCAGTAGCTCTCGGTGCTGTGTTCAGTCGGTGCAATGCACTGCGAGCGAGCTCGTCTACTCGTAATAGGCATAAATAAAAGCGATCCGCGCGCGCGCGCGCCTGTGAGCTGGATGCTGTATACATGTAAATGGAATGGCTTACGTATGCCAGCTAGAGCAGCAAAGGCTTGCTCCGCTACTGCTGCAGAAGCCCAGCAAAAGGAGATTGTATAGCCTATACGCGTTTGAGTATAGGATGAACAGCAACAGCAGCAACGGCAGCGGCAGCAGCAGCAGCAGTTGTAATGATGTATCGTAGGAATTGCAAGTGTCGTATACACAAACTCACCCTCGGCTATAGGTAGAGGTAGAAGCTATATGTGCACTCGGCCATATATATACGTGTGCATGGTCTCTCGCTCTCTCTCTCTCTCGTGTTTGTATGTACTTGGTCAGTGGAAGCACCTGCGTTCAATCAATCTTATGGCTACGAGAGGTTTGTGCACGGACTCTCGAGTACACACACACACACACACACACATACACATACAGCAATGCACTGCTGCAGTAGATTGTTGATTGCTGAGATGCTGGAGATTGAATTTGGTCGAGGGATATAACCGACGATATTTCAGTGCCAACATTTCCATGTCCAATTATACTTACACCTCGTCTATATATATATTTATACATACTGGCGGCTCTGTGTATATGTGCTCTGCCGTGTGTATATAGGAATATATAGCATATCCAATCCCGCTGCAGGTAATAAGTCATCGAAAGTATATTCAAAAGGAGGGAAAATTTCTCGAATTCCAGGCTCTTGTGCAGAGAGGCAGGCGCGCGCGTAATCAGCCAATCAAAGAGAGACTCCGAACGCGCCTCGTCGCGCAGCTAAAGTATTTCAAATTCATAATCTCTCGCACACGACGCGAGGCGCCGATCCGTCGTTTGCGAGCCTTAGCACACGGCGCTGTATGGAGAGAAGATAGTCGGAAAAATCTGCATCTGACAGAGCGCACAGCGACGAGACGCAGCGATGGAGGCGGCAACGTCGACGACGACGACTACGGCACTGTCGACTAAAGAGGTCGAGTAGTACAGTAGTAAAACGAGAACGAGGAATTAAATCTCGCACGCCGAGGTTCAATTTTCGCAGTAGCAGTATAAGCAATTCCACCAGTAGCTGTGGCAGATGGTTCTGAAGTCTTCGAATCAATTGCCGCTGGTAGTCGGTAGTAGTCGTAATCACTCGCGAATGCCAAGACGACTACGACTACGACGACGACGAGCTATATAGTACATGCTGCTGCTGCTGTTGCAGCGTCGAGATTAAATGTGTTAACGCGTCGCGCGCTAATATTCACCCTTGGTATGGCTCAAAGCTACTACTACACATGTGCACACAAACACCCACACACAGTCGCACGCTTATAACGTACAACGCATAGGTACACGAGCGAGCCTGATATTGGCATGTCGCGGTTTCTGCCCCTGACGAAACACCGACGCCGCCATACACGCACACCTCCGAAGCTCGAGCTTTATTTACGCATACGTACGTACGCCCAAGTAATAGGGATCGAAGTCGGTGTAAATTCGTCGGGTTGTTGTAGCTGCTGCTTTTTTTTTATATTTCACAAGTATAATCAGCGAGTATATATAGCAGAGAGGGAGGAAAAAAGGCGCAAGCTCTGGCTCGAGAAGGAAAAATTCGCACAGGAGCGTATCGATGAAGAATCACTAATAATGAGAGGAAACTCACCGAGAGCTGTATGTATATAAGCGTGTACAATGAGTTCTGTGAATGCAGTGCGCGCGCGGGAGATTTCGCCTGTACATAAAAGCAATATATAATGATGGTGTATATATCTATATACATTCGCACATACACCGGCAGCAGTACTTCTCCGCATTTCACGTATATATTATACAGTGAGACTCTCTGTAACTCGCTTCGCTAGTTTTTTTCTCTCTCTCTCCTTATTCGGATAACTTTTAGAGAGCTTCTGCTGCTGCTGCTACTGCTGTTGCTATTGCCTCTCTCTCTCTCTCTTTCGTTGCTCGAAACCAGTGCTGGAGCAACAGCAGCCGTCGAATTTCCGGGCGCTTCTACGGCTTTCAGCCGGTATTTACGACTATATATAGCGAAAGCTCCGAATCAAAATCCTTGATACCTTCTCGCTACTGCTGCTGTTGCTGTTGCCGCTACTGTCGAGCGCATATATAACTATACGGCTGAAAATTTCACGCGCGCACTGGTTGGCGGCTTTTTTCCCTCGATGTTGCACTGTGCTGCTGCTGCTACTGCTGCTTCAGAGTCGCTTATGCACTTGGCTGAGTACACACGTGCAAGCGAGATATCAAGAGCAGTTTATAGATTTTCTTCCCCCGCGTGTATGCGCGCCTGTATACGTATATATATATACGAGTCTGCTGTGCATTGTAAATGCTGCCACTGATGCCGAGCGTTTCTCACGCATGAACTTTTATTCATTCTCTTTCTAGTGCTGCTGCCGCTGCCGCTGTTGCTGCCGCTGCCAGAGCTGTTTTTTTTCTTTTTTTTTTACGGAAACTCGTCGTTGGCTGCAGATTTGTGCCGTTTAATCGGTGAATTTCAATTTTTCGTACGGATGTATATTTTTTATATATAGCTCTTTTTGCGCACTCACTTGCAACGTGTATGCGCAAAAGCTATATCGCAGTGCTATGGCAGAGAATATTATGTTGTACAATTTTCACCCCGATACAGCACAAATTCAATCTTAGGACGCGTATACAGTGACCTCAGATAGAAAAAAAAACAAACGAAGAAGGAATAGCAGCGAGCTTTGCAGTGCAGCTAAGTCTTTAAGCTAAAAATTTCCAAAGATCTCGAAAGTTTCTAAGAGCAAAGCACGTCCAGCGACGTCTCGAGTTTTCTTTTCTCATCGCCTCGTTGTGTCCAGAGCATTTGTGCAGTGTGTTTACTGCTGCTGCTGCTACTGCTGTGCTGTGCGAGCAGCAACCCAATAACCGATATAAACTTGTTTTTCCTATCGATGCATGGATGTTGCAAGCGTGGCCTATAGGCCTCGGCATCGACACATACAGGGCACACGATATATACATGCCCGAGCATCCCATTATAAATGATCGATCGATCGACACTCTAAACTTACATCAACCGAGGCTCGAGCTAGGCTGCTGCCAATGCTGCTGCTGCGCTATATGGGTTTTAACTTGCGAGGCCTGCGAAACGGCCCCTCCATCACACGTCATCTCCCAATTATCTACCGGTTTAATGATCTAATCGATTACGTCACACGTCTGCTCTGTGTATATGATTTCTCTCTGCGGGTCACTCGGTTACACGACGTGCAAACACACACACACACACACACACGTATAGCGCGTATATGTAGCACGCACACAAGTGCGAATTATTGACACACATCACGAGCATGTCGAGGAAGAGATTTTTTTTGGCCTAGTATGTCGTCGATTAGCTTCGAGTGGCGAGCACCGATGAAAAACCTCGGAGTGAAAGTGTTCTCGAGCGAGTACTGCAGGTAGTAGTAGTAGAAACTAGTTTTGCGTATTTATGATGAGCTCAGGGTTTTGCGCTCATTTTTAATTGATTCGATCACCGCTCCATATAACGGTATATTATCTATCTCTCTGTTACGTGCGAAGCCGCAACTGCGCTGCGACTTTTCTGGAAAAATTACGGGGACAGGTAACTTCTGTCGGATTGTTTTTTGCGATCGGCTCCGAATATATAAACCATCTCCTGCGCTCGCGGTGGTATAGGTTTCATTAAAAACTCATAAATCTATAGAGCGACGCATTTTACCGATACATCTCCTCGATTGCTACTCCGTGCGGCAAAACAGTATCGTGGCCAAAGCTTTCCCTTTTTTTTCCTCCTCTATTTTCATCTCTCAGAGGACGCGTAATACATAGAATAGCGCAATTTTTATAAGCGGATCTTCTTATACGAGTATAGGTTCTTCTTTTCTATCTTCTTAATAAAGACGTACGGTCTGTCGCTCGCCTTTTTGTCATTTTTCAAAATTCATGTAATATAATGTATTAGGCACACTCATACACACACATACATGAACTCTTTATTAGGTTTCTCTTGTTCGTCTTGGTCGTCCCATGTAAGTAACAACAGCAGTTACCAGTTTGCTTTTTAAAAATAGAAACCTCTCTCGGTACAGCTTCGAGCACACACACGTATAATACATGTATCTTGTAATTCGCAAACGGAAACGGATGGAAATATCACGCGCGAGTCTTTCAAGGTTCATGTGTGTTACTACTGCTGCTGCTGTTTCGTGCATTATGTGTATGTGTACCAACACACGCGACAGTACTACTTTCGATATATATAGACCCTCGTGATGCGCGAAAACAGAAAAAAAAGAGCGTCGAACCGTCAAAAGTGCTCCAATCTCTATTTTTTGCTCTCGACGACGAGAAATACTTATCGCTCCCCCGGGGTGATAATATACTGTGTGCGTCTTGTTTTGGTTATTTTTTTCTCGTTCCTGCGCTGCACTCGCTCACAGCTATATGGAATAAAATTGCTGCATGAATATTTCAACGCCGAGTCGAGCCGAGGCGGGTGACGCATTAATCGCGCACTGATATTTCAATATTTCCCGAGAATTTTTACCTTTTCAATAATAATTAGCAAATATGCCGGACAAACAGATTTTATCACTCGGATCAGGATGAAAGTTATACTATTTGGATTCTCTTTTATGCGACTGACGGTGTTGTTCCAGTACTGTATCACTCGTGAATTCGCAGATAGATACTGCCAATATGGAAAATGATCGTAGCAGCAACGGCTCAGCTATACTGAATCGAAACAGCTTGACCATTATAATGCACTATTTACCCTGAGAGTTGACATTTGGAAAATTAAGCGATGCACTCGCTTACTTTGTCGTAGTCGTCGCTGTTGTTGTCATGGTCATTATCCTTGTTATATTGTCAGGCGTTGTTTTTGTGCTGCCGTGTACAGCTGTCATGCTCGACGGAGCTGTCGATGTAAACAATGGACGACTGGATGCAATAACATTAATTGCAGCTACACGGATTGGCGAAAAAAAACTTGGTCGATAAATACGTGTTTCGCTATTCAGTCAAAGTGACGCTATTAGGCCAACGACAAATCATGCAACTCTACTATGTTTGCCACACGTAACTATGCCTAATTATCACGGTTCGCAATCAGGCCCCGTTTCGAGCCCAAAGCACATCCCCGGGTAAAAAGACAGTCGCTAAGCCAACATTTCGTAGTAGTGAAGGCATTTGTATATTCGCGTATAAAATACACGAATACACGGCGAAGAGCCAAAACTTGCGAAAGGTAACAACAAAAACTTACAACTGAAGCTCTGGCGCGATATACGTGCGCGCGAGGAGGAAAACTCGCAAGTCGCGCAAAGTTGCAGCGCTGCTTCTCTACCCGCGGCACAAAACACAGAAGCGGCTGTGCAGTACAGTGCAGTGCTACTGCCGCTGCTAGAGGTTATAGCGAGGCGAATTTATTCGCACTGGCTTCGCGTGGAGTTTGCAATGTGCGCGAAAACAAAACAACGTCGTGAGCGAGCGAGCGGAAGTTGAGTAGTCGCAGGTATATACGCACACTCACGCTCTCCTCGCGCGTAGCACACACGCACACACAAACATAATAACAAGGAGTGCGCCAGCAGCCCTATAGCGGCTTTATATAGAGAGAGAGTAGATGCACGATGCCGTGCTGCCGATGGGATTCCTTCTGCTGTGTTGCTGCTGCTGGCGGCGTCGCTGCTGCTATTGCTCACTTTCATTACGCGTATATAAACGCGAGAAGCCGAGGAAGGGCAAAATAAGATTACGCGTTCGAGGAAAAGTTTTACGAAATTACGACGGATGGCTTGTTTTTTAGATTAAAATAATATAGGGCGACGAGGATGATGACGACCTACTTTGAAGGAGCCAACTTTTGCCTTCTCTCGCACCCCCTGTGTGTGTGCTGCAGCGTACGTACAGCTAAATCTCGTCGATTGTGTACCGCACTGCTGCTGCTGTTTGCTGTACCGTTGTTGTTTCAAGCAGCGAGGCGAGGCTCTTTAGGGCCAATAAAGAGAGCCGAGAGGAAATTTTGCAAATTTTTTCCACCAACTTGACCTAACATCGTAAACACAAGGGATGTTGCGATGCAGCAGCAGCAGTAGCCATGGACGCCTATTTTTACAACGATCATTACGAGCTGCATGCCGTAGTGTGTATACGCGGGCAAAAGCAGGAGCTGGTCTCGAAAATATCCCGATTGCTGCTGCCGCTGCCTCCGCTACAGCTTCGATAAATTAACGAGGGAGCTTTGCGCTTCGCTCGTTCCTTTGCTCGAGGAATATAATCTGTACTTAAATACACGTTTCATCAGCAACGCAGTGCTGTTGCATGCATAAAGAATCTCGCCTATTTTCTCTCCGCATCGGAAGCTCCCGAGGCGCATATATTATAAGAAACTCAAAAATATCTCGTTTCTTAGCCGTGGCGTAGTCGTCGTCGTCGTCGGCAACTTCCTTCGATAAAGCAAGGCAGTGCAGCAACGGTGGCGTGTACTCGACGTCGTCAACACGAGACTTTCTTCCTGCTCTCTCGCGCCGTGTGCGCCGCGCGGAGTTTTAACGCGCGATAAAGTCCTATCATCCATCCCTTTTATCTTCACTCGTGCGCGCATTACGTCCGGCTTTGTAATATGCGTGCAGCAGCAGCACCGGCACCGGCAGTAGCGCCAAGTAGAACGTTATACATATAATATGTATACATTAATTCTATAACTGGCCCAAAGTTGCTCAAGCGCACGTTATGTGCGCCTCGGAGCAGCTCGGTCTACATTACGCGACGCGAGAGCAGCGTACGACTCTCGGGACAGCTTATACATACTTTTTTTTTTTGCTTTATTTATAGTTGCGCGCGCGCGCATCGAAGTGGGTTATAAATATTTTTGCATGCTCTCGAAGAACAGGGGAAGAAGCAGCAGCACAAGGCAGTCGTAAGCCTTGTATACACATGTGCTTTTTTTACGTTGGGCTATTACGCCTACAGTACCCGAGAACCGGAATGAAACGATTTTTGTTGCCTCGCGGGGATGAGGCGCAGTTTTGCGGTTCAAGAGAGAGAGAGAGAGAGAGCTAGAGCTAGCCATATAGCTGGCTGCGACACGTGTTCGTAGTTCAGGATCGCTCGTGCGCGGCGCGGACATGTATTTTTTTATAGACGCGTTATTTATTGAATCGAACCAACTAGTTAGAATCTCTTCGGAACACGCATATAACGGCGGCTTTTACTACGCCACTTCGATCTCTGTATGCATGTGCCTCGGCTTCTTTATGCGCGCGGCTTAAATTCCCGGCGTCTAAGGTTACAACATTTTCTAAACGGCACGTCGGTGTGGTACTCGATGCTGTCTTGATATAACCAAAAAGGTAATATCTCGAGTTTGGAAATTGATTTTTTATATCTCGCGAAGATTTCAGAAGCTATGTGCTTACACGAGCAAAAGCAGTAGCAGTTGCGTAATCGCGAAAGGATTATTAACTCGTCAAAAGTCCAATAATTACGCGTTCGATGAGCGAGCAAGAGCAAAAAAACGATATAAACAGTATAATCGCGCAACGAACACGTAAATTATGAGCTCCACGAATTACTCCGTACAATTGCCAGAGAGAGGTCCATGAACTCTTTCGTCTGCACGGCACACATATACACACATCGCGAAATGTGTATCAAAAGAAGCAGCAAAAAAACAATTCTCTCCCTCTCTCTCTCGTTTTCTTTCTCTCTCGTGGATGGCTGATACTGCGCGAGGCCGTCTCGTTGTTTTCGAGGCAAAGAGTTATATAGTGCACGGAAAGTGGAGAAGAGAGAGAGAGAGAGAGAGAGAGTAAGCGAGTCTCTTCTCTTCTTTAACTGAAAAGCCAATAAATCGATATAGACGATGGGAGGCTCGGCTGCTTCGCTTATCAGTATTATAAAGTCGAGAGCGAGCTAGCGAGTAAGAGAGAGAGAGACGATGTCGTCGTCGCCCTGGTAATTGCAGGGCATTAATATTGAAGATCCATGAGGGATGATAACACTTCGGGCCGGCTACAGGTTGTTGTGTCTCTGGCGCGTTCCGTTGTTTCGCGATATCGTGGAATTTATTTGTTTTTTTTTTGACGTTCTCACGTCTCTCGCGCACGCGACCCGCCGCGCAGCCAGAGGAGGGGGTAGTAAATTATGATGTTTCGCTCGCGACTGGCAGACAGAAAGAGAGAGCGAGTAGAGTAGTAGGATATATACACCGGGCGGCGATGTTTGCTGAATTATACACGTTATTGTAGCTCTAGGCCGCGAATGAGATTTGTTGCGAGTAGTATAGCAGCAGCAGCAGCAGCAGCGGTGGTAGTAGGTCGCAATGGACACGTGCGCTAATTTATTTGGATGCCAGGCGCACGTATACCATACACACACACGTCGCTGCCGGAGCGAGAGAGGCGCAAGAGGAAAAGTTTGCCGATTTGCGTAATTGTGTAAGTTGGTTTTCGGGTGTAATTTACATTTATGACGGCCACTCGGCGCGCTCGGCCGAATCTAGCCGTATTATTATACATTGCACTTTGTTAGTGTCCGTGCGCGCGCGCGAACGAGCGAATGTAGCGCCCAGCTGTATATGCGCGCGCGCTTATATATATTTGTACACTTGCGCGTATTATACACTCACGCACGTATACAGACGCATACAGGCGCATTCGCTTGCATCTCTATCTCTCCCCGTTGCTCGTGTGTATAGAGCGCGCCGAGCGAGCAACTAAATTAGAGGAATACGTAATAATATCTGGCCGAGCGAATGCGCGTAGGTGCCGGAGCGAGCTCGCTAGCTGGCTGCAATGGTTACTGCGCGCGGCCTCATGACAAATAATGCACGCCAGAGAGTCTCGCTTCTCTCTCGTGCGCGCAGCAGGGCCAACTTCCGGAGAAAACAATTAAGAAGCGCAATAACTCGGATCGTGGAATGAGCTCCTCTCTGCACGCGCGCGTATCCCGCGAGTCGGAGAAAAAATACCATTTGAAAACTAGCTTTCGGCTGAGAGAGATATAAGCCTCGACAAAAAGTCCATTACAAAGCATCGAATAGCCATTATACACATTATATTCGCAGGCGCTATTGCATATCCTAGGCTAGCGTCTAGTTCGCCATGGCGTCGCAATTTCTTCGCTCGCACGGCACGGCAAGCGATATCCAATCGATGCGTATATAGCCGATAGAGAGAGAGAGAGAGAAGCGAAGAGCTTCTCTTTGACTTTATATAAGCGATTAAAAAGGCTTCGGTGCAGTGCAGCACAGCAGAGGCAGCTCGCACGAAACGATTCCGTTAATCGCTAAACGATTTGAATGGTTCCCTCGCCTCGTCGTGCATGCAGCAGCGGCGACGGGGCCTAGTGGTAGTAGTAGTTGGTGCGCTAGAGCTGCACTGCCGGCGCCCAGCTAGCTCTGAAAGAGACATCTAGCCGGGGCTTGATAAATGATAACGAGAACCGCAGTCGCGAGGCGATTGAGGCAATTTTTCGCTTCAATGATCATATTTCCTCACTCTATCTCCCTCTCTCTTTCAGGTTCTTTCTTTCGTTTTACGCTCTTATATGAAGTCTACACTAACCCCCTCTGCTCCAACCCCATAACTATATACGATTCTTTTCTATATATAGAGAAAACTAACGAATACCGATCGATGCTGCCGCGCATATTACAGGTGCTTCTAACGAGTTTCTAACGAGCCGCGAGGCCATGCAATTAAGTGCGATTCTTGCCACAGCGCATCTTTGGCATTTTTTTCGCTCTTCTCGTGGAAAAAGATTTCATCTTCGCTTTTGGATTAATATCGATAAAGACGAGCTTGACCCCTGGCTCTGCGCAGCTCTCGACGATGTCAATTCATTTTTCTTTGATATTACATGAAAATGAAAGAGAAAAAAAAAGAAACTATAACGGCGAACAATGAAAGTTTATCGCTTTTGAATTCATTATTGAAAAGCTATCAATTTTTGCAAAAAAGTAATGAAAATGCAAATCTATGTCAAGCTCTTTGGGCGAATACAAACGACGTTACGAATTTCATATTGTACTATCCAATTGACAGATTCCAACTATTACCTTTCAGTTCTTTTTTTTCGACGTGTACAAAAAATAAATCGATATAGAGCTACGCAAGTACGCGTTTCGGCGAACTTATAAATTTCATAACTTTTGACGATAAGTGATAAAAGCTAGAAGTAGAGAGGGAAGAGGCAGAGAGTACACGAGACATGAGAGAAAGATGAAATGCTCTGCTCGCAGTGAGTGGTTGCCTCGGAGTGCCAGTGATGCAGATTTCAATTAACAGGCTTGCCAGCAAAATTTGGTCACGGAATTGTAGTTCCATACTCTCGTCTTTTGCTTGCAACTTCATCGCGTGGCGCCAGCGCGCACATACATATAAACGCGCGCCACATGCATCGGATCAATCTGCGGATGCGCGCGTATACATGCAAAACTCGAGGACTTGAATTGCGCGTATACGCGAATGTGTGTGTGTGCGAGTTTCGGTGAGTGGGCAAGCTTCACTTGGAATTGGGTTGAAAATGACGTTTTTATCGGAGCCAGAGAGGGAGAGAAAGAGACTAGTGGATCGAACTACACACACATATCTGCATGTATCTCTCTGTAAGTACGCTTACCACGTGCGCGCAGTTGTGGGGAGATCTTTGCACGATTGACGCGCTCTCTCCCTCGTGGTTAAAAATACATTTTAATTTTACTTTTGAGAGTGCAAATTTCGTCCGTTGGCCCATATGAATAAGAAAAACAAGTACGCAGAAGAACAATTTCGACTCCATGTCCGATTTCTTTTTTTCACTCTACATTTTCATTTTAGATTTATATGCCGAGCACGTACTTTTTTTAATTTTAATCAAAACTTGGATTTTACCAAGGGAATTTTTGTGATAGTGAGCTTGTATGCACGTCAAATTTTTCAAGCTTTTACACTTCACAAAAAGCATGAAGGAGCCCTTGTAAATAGTATTTTTCTCGATATGATTGATAAACTTTTTTTTACTAGTTTTATTGGTTTTAACGAGAAAAATATTTTTGGAATGAAATTTTTTTGTTGAAATATCGATACTTTTTTTTAGATACATAGCCCAGGGACACTCGAAGAGAACATACATCTGACAAAGAGTAATGATTTGAAAAATTTTTCGGAATCGTGGAGTATATTATGCATATTTACCAATCGTTACGTCACTACATTTCGAGAGTTGATTTTCACTCCGAGTTATTCGAACAAAATTCGCTAGTAAACAAAAAATTATTAGCTCACGTTTAATGACGAAAAAATACCTGAAGCTTCTCGCTCGAGAGAAGTATTACGCGTCGTGCGTAGCGTATCCGCTGCTTACGCATGTGTATAAACAGCTCGGCGCATCTATATAAAGCAGACTCAATTAAAGCCATGTGCGGACAAA
Source organism: Trichogramma pretiosum (assembly GCF_000599845.2). Lineage (NCBI taxonomy): Eukaryota > Metazoa > Arthropoda > Insecta > Hymenoptera > Trichogrammatidae > Trichogramma > Trichogramma pretiosum. Next base: position 287,161 of record NW_019641650.1, on the reverse strand, counting down.
GCAGGAGGTGTTTAAGTAGGAAGCTAGGTCTGTAGGTTGGCTATGAAGCGAGCCGAAGCTCTCCTATGTATACCACATAGCTACTCCGAGTTGGCTGCACTTATATGGATAAAGGCATTTCGCGGCGGAGAAGATGCGACCTCGATTGACGACGACGACGACGACGACGACGTTACGCGTGCGACGTTCGTACGAGAGAACATAAACAAGTATAATATAATGAAGTGCAGCGCGTGGCGGTTTCCTTCCGACGATATCTCTTATAGTAGCGTACGAGCTCGAGCTAGATTCAGGGTCATTCGCACGAGCTTTGTGTTTTCGTTTCACTTTTCTTTTTCTCCCAGGCAGATAAACATCTATCTGGGTGTGCATACGCGCACACATAAGAGAATCGAGCTGTTTATACGCTAGGCATTATGTCATAACTGCATAGCACAGCGAGACCGGCATATATAATATACACGTACACGCCATATATATTAATATTATAATGAAATTAAAAGAAGAAATGATAATGGGGATAAACCGCCGCCGGTATACGGTCGTCCGCGCTATACCACTATATAGCTGGAGAGCTGCCTTACCTCCTATTTTATCGCATTAATTATATTAATTTCCGGGAGATTGAAGTGCTTCGTTGGCTTCATGCCCAATGTAAAGTTTATGAAGTACTCACGAAAATTAAATGAAATAATAGCGTCGTTAGCTTTGTCTCTCGCCCCGGTATCCGCCTCCTCTCTTTTGCTTTTTCCCGAGCTGCGAGCGCACACGCTATACGTATACATACATACCGAGCCCAGCTCTCGTGGTTCATGTACATATTACACATACTGCGCACGCATACAGACGCACAGAACATTGAGGTACCCACCTGAAACAGAAAAAGAATTACATCTGCGTTAGTTTGGATTCGTTTTATTGCGACGTTCATGCACATTTTTGCACGGTTACGAGAAAAAAAAAGTAGACGCTGCGCCGTGCGCACGAGGAGAAAAAGGAAACATTAGGTGTTTTTGTGTATATATTTTTCGAGTATGGCAGTGCAGCGTCAGATTCTGCAGGTGCAGCTTCAATTCCGTGAAAAGTCCAATTGTATATCGGAACGCCAGCGTATATACTGCTGTATCAGGCCTGAGGTAGTAGTAGTAGTAGTACTAGTAGTAGTAGTGGAAAACCCGTTCAAAGCGCGTGTGTGCATCGACGCACTCGACACGTATATTTTTTTTGTCCTACGCTGCTAGCTGCTGCTGCTGTTGCTGCATCGGTATAACGCATGTGCACTGCATCAATGCCACACTCGCACGCACTGACACATACACACACATATATGTATATACACACTTATATAGAGCGCAGAAAAACGAGCGAACGGCATCGGCGCACTGCTCTACAAGCGAAACGGAAATTACGAAATGGCATTACTGCGCTACTAGCTATGTGTGTAGTGCAGTTTTCTCTCCGCCTGTTCCGCCTGCAATGCGCACATATATACGTAGGCAAATATATCCCATCGACGAGTACTGCCACCGACGCCGCTGCCGCGTCCATTTCCGCTTGGAATTAGATGATTTTTCAGCGATAAGAATGCATATTATTCAGCGGCGGCACTGTGCGAGGCTCGATACGAGCTCGCGCGCGCGTGTGCAAGAGCGGCGGAAAATTGCTTTACGCTCGCGCGTATTGTTGTCGTTTAGCGCGAATGAGAAAACACCGACACGAGTGTCCGCGTGTATGCATACACGTACGCGGAACGCGTGTAAGTGTGCGCGATCGCTGCACGTTTTAATGGGAAGCCGGTTATTTAGCGCCTTGTTAGCCACCGAGCCACCGCGACGAGGAGAGGATACATATCACACACACAGCAGCGGCCGCTTACAGCCATGAATCGAAGAATCATTATGCAAATGCGCGCCTGGCAATATGACCGTCAATTATTTGTAATTTACTCGTCAGCTTCTTAATCATTCAATTAATTCGCAAAGTCCGCGAAAGTATACTATATCTACGGGTATAATAATTTTCATTAAATTTGTCGTGCGGAGCTTGTAACTAAATTTTCATTTGAACGTCAGCCCAGCGCGGTAGAACTTACAGTTCTACGCGCGCAGTCACAGGCAATGTTTATTATTATTAATGTTCAATATTGCAAAACTTTTGATTCGCGCGCGGGTGCACCAGTCTATAAATGGCTTAATATTAAACTAATTAAAATCGATGCCAACTCAAGCATCTCTCTCTCTCTCTTTCCCAACGAACTCAGCAAATACGTAGTACACGTGTTCATTTGAGATTTTAATTGACAAATGATGTATACACAGGCAGATTGCCTGCGATTTAAACTTCAGTGTGCAGTTGTGTAGTGCGCGCGACGCGCCGATGCTACTTCGCTGTATATAAACCAACGACGCAGAGCGACGACTGCAGCAGCGGCTTTCATATTTCCAGACGTGTACGGATGTACTCTGCAGTTTACGGATGCGGCCTCGAATGAATCAACCCGCGGCTTACGAGCTTTGCCGTTTGCATGTTGAATGAAAAGATTTTTGATTAACGTTTCTCTTTTTTCTTGTTTTTTCTTCATTGCTTTTTATTTCGTTTTTTTTCCTCGCCGCAACTTGAATAATCGATCGAGGTGCGGGGGTAGAAAAGTCGCGTAGCTTTCAGCAGCCGAGTTCGCTCGAGCTTGATCAAAGTTTCGAGCTTTAGCTTTATTCGTACGTCCCGGTTGCCGTGCCCGGTAATGACAATAATTCGCGATAATGCAGCACACGACTGTACGTACGTGCGAGTGAGAGAGAGAGAGAGAGAGAGACTACGTGCTGCGTAGTGCGGCACATGGGAAGGCAAGTCTCTCGGTGCAGAGGCTCGACCACGTCCGCACGAAGCCGAGTGAATGGACGCTGCTGACGCTACTTCCTAATGACCGAGCGGAGCCGGAGCTCTGCTGTACTGCGCTGCTGCAGCAGTCGAGCTGTGTGTGCATGACTATACGTATGCGTGAGCGAATATAGGAAGTGTGCGGATACGTGGCCGCATAACAGACACAATGAGCAGATTCGACCTGCGCATGTGTACGTAATCGAGGCTTCGGAATTTCGAATTTCTTGAACTTTGTTCGACGCGAAAAAAAATAATGAAGTGAAAATGAAGCTCGCAGCTTTGATCGAATTTTTTTTTTTTACAGACAATCGATTTTTCCCCCCGATGCAGTATGTCTCCACTCGAGCTTTTTAACGAGCAAACCCCTGCGCAAAAGCGAATTTACAAGAGTATTATCATTTTACGAAAGTTTAATTCGAGTTTCAGGGCAGTTGAGAGAGATTAGGCTCGGTCAAGGCTATTTTATGGAGCGGCGCGTGAAAATTTTCTGGACCTATACTCTTCCGGACGTTCTGTATCTCTATATCTATATACGCATTCGAGGACGAAGAGAGAGAGAACGAGAGACGATAGTTAGACGAAATTCGTTACACGCTTTGGTAGCTTTGATGCGTACGTAACAAGATCGTGTGACATGCTCTATACGACGTAGTTACTATATATATTTCAGACCTGAGTGATTTTCAGACTTGCAAAACTGTACGTACATATACTACATACACACATTTGCACGCATTACGCGCAGGCAGGCATTTGTAATTCGAGCTCGGATTTTCCACCTCGGAATATAACATTATGTATATTTCCGCGCCTCGTACATTTAGGACAATTTTTAACTATATACATCCGGGCTAAGTGGATTACTTAATTATTGTAAAAGATTAATTTTCACTTTCAGAGTCGAGTATCGATCGGCGCTGCAGCAGCAGCGGCAGTGAAACAATAAAGCTCGCGGGCGCTGCTCGCGTGGGAAGATTGAAATAACTCAATCAAGATCATGCCTACGTCTTGTCATCTTTTTGAGATGGAAGAGCGAAATTGCGAAGAGAAAACGGATATTGTTATGGAATATAAAAAGTTATAAAACCCGATTACATAATGTGCAGAGAGCAAGTATAGGCACCGCTACGAGAAAGAGAGAGAGAGAGAGCGAGCCCGTATATAAGCAAGAAAATAATTTAACGATGGAAAAGAGAAAAGCTGAGCGCGTCGAGAGGAAAAAAGTCGAGAGGCAGAATGGAAAAGAGAGTAAAAGTGAGTCGTCGCGCAATGGAAGAGTAAACGAGGCCGCGCTCGCGAGAAAGACAAGGCGACTTAGCGGAAAAAGCAGCACTATGAGAAATGTACAAAAAAAAGGAGAAGAAAGAGAGAGACGGAAAATCGAGAATGGGACCGAGCCGCGGGGGGCAAAGGGCTGAAGGGGGGGGGGCAGAAAAAAAGAATGAGAACACCCGGACCTAGTCTTTTGTTACGATAGAGCATGATAAAATAAATACCATACGCCCTCGTCAAATAAAACATTGCTCGTTTGAGGTATATTTCCCTCTTTTTTCCGAAAAAGACCGCTGCTGCTGTTTTTTCAGTCGCAGTAAAAATGAAATAGACAAGGGGTTACGCTGCTACTGCTGCTGCTGCACAGATTGCTTAGACTGTGCGCGTGTACACTTTTTTTCGGCTAAATAAATTGTGCAATTATTATTTCGTTTGCAAAGGATCGAGCGTCTTTTGAAATATAAAGACGTCGTCGCGGAGCTACGGTTGTACTTTGACTTCTGAATGCATAACGTATCAAAAGGAGCGCGCGCATTATAAAACAAAGCTTTGTGCGCGTGGCGAGCGCAAATTTTTTTTTGCTGTTCATGAAAAAAAAAGGATGCGAGAAATTCTTTTTGAACTGCAGAATTCTCGTTTGCTATTGGCCGATCAGCGTACACAACACTCGTTTAATATTCCGTGCCTGCAAGTTGCAGGACACGGAGTATTAGTTTTTCGAGAATTTTTCTATGCAGTGTTGTAATAACAATTGCAGTAGAAGTTTTCTCTCTTTTGGTATCAACAATAAAGGATTTCTCACTGACAGTGTATGTAATATAATATCGTAGTACTCGAGAAAAGCCTTCGTGCATACAAAAAAAAGTTTATGCGATTCTCTTCGGGTGTACAAACTACGTCGGCTGAACTTCACGAAAACCATTCACACACGACGGAGCTGAGAGTTTTTAAACGAGTCTCTCTCTCTTTGCTGCGCCTTTGTTGATATTTCTTTGCTGGCTGCTGACTGCTGCTGTTGCTGCTGCTGCTGTTCGAGCGTTCAAAAAGACGTACATATATACATGCACGCAAGCACCGCGTGAATAAGCCGACGTAAATTACAATTCCAAGTCGCGCGCATGCAGCGAAGCTTTTTGACGAACGAAAAAAGAAAAAATGACGCGCGCACGTGTGTTCCGTCATTTTTGCGTGCGCTTGTAACATGGACAAAGGAAAGGAGGGAGAGAGGGCGAGCGAGGATAATAATATAGATTTTGTCCGCTACAGCTCCTGCATCTTGAGCTCTCGTGTAAGCGCTCGCTCGTGCGTGTGCATGCACGGAAACTGAAACGGAATCCCTGCGCGCGTGCAAGCATGGCGCGGGAGGGAATATGCAAGATTATTAAGTCGCCATAAATCTGAGCTTGCGAGAAGGAGGCTGCTGCTGCTGCTACGCTGCAAAGCGAAACTAGCCCTGCGACGACGACAACATCGACTTTATACTACAGCAAAGCGTTTTTGCGATGATAAATCACGAAGAGGCAAGTGTTAAATCTTAAAGTGCTCCCAACGCAAGACGCCCTTTAGTGCATGTACACATACACATGTGTGCACGAGCTATATATAGAGTACGCGCGCACACTTGCGAGCAAGACTAATAGTGAGTGTGCGCATTCAAATGAACACGTATACTGCACACACGTATTTGGAACTGTGAGAGCTTGAACTTAACCCGACTACCAGCGGCAACAGAGAGAGAGACACACAGAGCAGTATATATGCAGCACATTCGTGCACACACGTACGCTCGAGCGAAGTTAATGTAGGTGAGCCGAGAAGAAATGGCAGTAGCAACGGTTGCACTGCTGCCTCGTGCACTTTTGCTCGCACTCGCATATGCACATACAAGTACGAATGTAGGGCGTGAATTGGATGTTTGCACGCGCGAAACAAACCGACGAATGTGTATGTGTGTGCGAGTGTGTGCCGAGGCCCGCTCGCTCGCTCTCTCTCTCTCTCGCGCGCGCACAGCACGACAAGTGGTCTGTCTGTCTGCGACTGAAACACGCTGTGTGAGCTGCAACTTGCGCTTCGCTACCGGCCGTTTCTCACGTATATTTATTATTACGGGGCCCTGCGAGCGAAGAGCTCGATAGCTGACTCGAATAATCGATAAACTTGACACACACACACTCACACCCGGCCGACTGTTCTTGCGATAAAACTGCGTTACAGCATTGGTATTGTGCACGCGCGAGCCTCGCCACACAAAAGAGAAAAGAGAGAGAAAACTTGTTTACCAATGAAATTAATGTCATTACACCGACTGCGAAATAGTGTATATACCCGAGCACATACGCTCCGCAGCTGTTTTTCAATTGCTCTTTTGGCTTTTTTGCAATTGAATTTTCATTCAATGTGCGCGGCAGCGCTTGCGAGAGCTTTTCGCTTCATAATACTGCGCGATGAGAGAGAGCGAGACTTCATGAGCACGGTGCGAGCTGGAGCGGAAAATTTTTGTTGAAAAACAATACTCGTACTGATACACTCTCTCGAGCTTTGTTGCGCATGCAAATTGTTTATTCGGGTTGGAGAATCAAAAAGAACGAGAAAGAACAGCGGAGTTTAATGCGAACTTGGTATCATCTTATTTATAATTTTGTACCGTGGGAAACAAAACATTTTCGAAAAATGTATACTGCACACACTTATCCAAATAGAGCTGCAAGCTCGGGTATAAAAGATCGTATTAACGTGAAATTTTCGCAGCTGAAAATTTTGAACCGAACTGCTCTCGGCATGCACGTAATTAATTGAAAAATGTTAATTACGCTTAATCTTTTATTCATGACCGATGTAGCACACAATCAACGTTTAAAAAAGAGCGCATCCACTTTTCACCCGCGAATCTTTAATAGATTCCCACATTGAAAATAAAAGTTACTACACGTGAAAAACGTTATCAGCTGTGCTGACGTTTCAATGACTGTTGAGAGACTATTTTTCGTTCATTGTACAAGTAGCAGTGTAGCAAGCAGTACCTAAATTGAAAAATTGCAACATTTTGTCGATAAAACGAAAAAGAGAGAAAGGAAAGGATAAAAAAAGGCAAAAGCTAGAGAAAAGAAGGATGTGATGCGGGGGAAGAGTGAGGGAGGTGAGCACGAAACAATAGCAGACTCGGGCAAAAGCTACCACAGATCTCTGAGCGGTAGTATAGAAAAGAAAAAAAAGTTCGCTCTACATACAGAGCTGTACACATATAGAAATCGACGTCGGTCCTATAGCTACGCCGCGCAGAGCAAGCGTATATAGCGGCAAATCGATCGCTGCAGCATTGCTCGGTGCTTCCGATAAATTGTTTCTCGGCTTTCCGCGTGTTCCGCGCCTATACACACAAGCGCGCCGCGCGTGCAGCAGTCCATCTCGATCTGCGCTTCGGAGCTTCGCGCGGCACTAGCTGTAGAATAGTGGTAGTAGTATATAGTTATATATAACCTCGCGAGTGACAAATTCTCACGCGTAATACACAGTGAAAGAGAGGTGAACGCCGGCCGCAGCAGCAGCGGGACGCGCAGGAAGAAGAGAAAAGAAGAATAGCAGCGGCACGCACATAGCTACGCGCCTGCACGCACTGCACGAGGGGCGCAGATAAATCATATAAAGGCTTGCGCGGAAGCTTATCGCGTGGCAGCCGTATCGAATGCAAATATCGGAACAAGAGAGAGAGGCAGAGAGCCGCCGCCGCCGCCGCCGGTGACGCTGTATATATATTGCGGCACGGCAGAGAGAGAGAGCCTCGCGCGCGCGTCTCGTGCATTTTGATATCAAAGCCCTGGCAGCAGCTCTCCATGCGCGCAACTGCGATTCGTGGGATTTGATCGAATATAATGAGCGAGTGTGCGTGCACGAATGCGTATAGGTGAATGCTATGTATCGTACAAGAGGCAGCGGTAGCTAGGCCGTTCGATTTTTTTTTTGCCTGCCTTTACCTTGCATTATTAAGAGAGCGCGATGAGAGGATGCGTTTGTCCGTATCGCTCGATGCAATGATGAAGCATGCCTGCTCGCAGCCAAGTTGATCGATTCGCATCTGTTTCATGTGAAATTTGCGATGCATAATTCGGCTGCTACTGCTGCCGATGCTTCTGTTAATTGCGCCATTTACTCTCGTACGATCTAATTCAGTCAGGATTATCGACGAGATGGAAATAAACAAGACTTGAATTATGAAATAAAACATCGCTTGAGCCTGGCGTAATTGTGTTATTATTACAGGCGCAGACTATGCAAACAGCGCACATGTGTAATTATACGTGCATGTGTGTGAATGTGTGCGCATTCGCATTAAAAGAACGACAAAGAGGAGCGAAAAATAATTTTAATTTCCTATTAGCCTCGTTATTATAATAAGCGCTCAGGTGCGCACACCGGCGGCAATACGCGCGTGTGTATACGTATGTGCGCCGAGAAGAGCTGGCACTAATCAAAGCTTTGGAGCTTTTACATGCAAGCGCGTCAGCGTACGACGTGTACACCAAGTTTATTTTTACCTTCATTTTCTGCCTGCGCTTGGCTCTCGGCGTCGCGCTTATATATACTGCGTACGCATTAACACCGACGCGCCGCGCTCTCTGCGAATGGAAAAGGGAAAAGAGAAAAATTGAAAAATACTATTCTAGTTGCGCTACGATGCTGTTGCTGCTGCTTCTGCCACTGCTGAATGTGTCGTGAATTTAACGGCTACGCAGAGGGAAGGGAAAGTTTACGAATGGCGAAAACGATATTTTACTTGCGCTCGCCTGTGTATGTCGTGTATGTATGCGCGTTAAAATTTTCCGATACATAGAGAAACGGCTCTGTATCCCAACAAAACGAGAGTCAGCATTTTCCATATCTTCCTTAACAGTAACGAAAAATCCGTTTTGAATCACTCTCGAACCATCGAATCAAATTACCCCCCTTTCAACGGAAAAAGTTCCACACACATACACACGCGAATGTGAGAGCGCGTAAACTCCTCCATCTATGTCGACTATACGACGACGACGTTTTTACCTAAGCTCCCTTTGCGCGCAGTACGTCTATTAGATATTCGACGAAAGATGGATCGAGCCTCTCTCACTTGCTTTTGCAGCGATTTTAGCGCGAGGAAAAATCCCTCGACGTCTATAGCAGCTGCTTTTCTCTCTCTCTCTCTCTCTCTCTCTCACTCTCACTCCGACTCGCTCAGCTCACAGCTACTCGTCTACAGCTTCTTTTAACGGCGACGTAGCCTTTGCATTGTTGCTACTCTAGCTCCTGCTGATGCTTTTTTTCCTCGTTATAAGTAAGCGAGCACCGACTGATGTTATATGTTTGAGCGCAAAAATCATTCTATTTTCAAACGAGCACCAGCGGCAAGAGCAACTTTTTTACGAGGTGCGTAGGTGCCTATTAAGACATGATTGAAGAAAAACTCCTATGGATTGGTAGACGAGGAAAAAGCTAAACTTTAGAAAATCCAACAAATAGAGAAGCATCGATCGACGAAACGAGCGGCATGAAAGTAAATTTAAATAAAACGAGGTACAGTAAAGATAAAATGCGGCTCGATCACTTTTATCCGAAAATACACGCTGAAAATAAATGACGGAGGTACACACAGGAGCAAAGAAGGCGCACTTGTCGAAATCGTTCACCTGAGATGAGGTCATCGCACAGGCGAAATAACCGCATATAGGAGAGTTGAAACTTTTGCTCGCAGAGGTCACGGCAACGGGGAGCACGTAAATCGTACAGGTCCTCCGATCAGCTTCATGATTTATGGCCAGGCCACATTGCTGTGCAAGCGCAGCAGCGGCAGAGAGGACGTAAGAGAGAAGCAGCAAGGCAGCCGAGGAAGACGACGACGACGATATGCTCACTGCTACAATGGGAGAATAATGAAAGCCTGTGCAGGTACTTTTATATATAGAGAGAGAGAGAAAGAGAGACGTTGAGACCGTCAGCGGTGGCGCACAGGGCTTAGCCTCGGCAAATTAGAGTCGTCAGGCCGAGGTAGATTGAAAAAAAAGTCGGCTGGGCTTTTGCGCGCGCGCACGAGCGAGCGTACGCTGCGCTGCTGCTGCTGCTGCTGCTGCTGCTGCAGCTGCGGTGAAGCAAAATTGAGAGAACGAGAGAGAAGGATGCATAAGGGAGATGAAATCGAAAGAGAGAGAGAGAGAGAGACCGAGTTGACCTGATGAAAGCGAGATTGAGTTAAAGCGCTTATACTTTATATAGAGTAGTTCACCCACAGGCTTGTTTCGCTTTTCTCTTTTTCTCATTTTCAGATGGGTAAAAATGTAATTTTAAGTCAATTCAAATTCTTAAATAATGATATTTTTTCTCTAAGAAATTCGCCTAGAAAATCCCTGGCAGTATGAAATTCTTCGATAGCAATTTGGTTCAACTATTCGATGCGAGGAGAAGCAAAAAAAAAGAAAAAAAAATTATCGATATCAACGGTTATTATTATTTACACTCGCGCTATATCTATTTATATACGATCGAGAGAGAGAGAGAGAGAGAGAGAGAGAGAGAGACGTACTCATTTGAAAATCCATCGGCGCGCGGCAACGATAATAATAATTTTCCGTATCTGCGCGCACACTAACGAAAGCCCCGCAGCTTGTGTTATCAACAAATAATATTAAGTAATCATCGCACTTGAGTATAAATAATTGCTCTCATGCTCCGCGAAAGGTTCCTATATCTGTGTGTGTGAGTGTATGCACATATATATCTATCTGCATTGGAGATAAGAGAGCAAACCTCGTATCATGCGAAATGAAGTTCAAGAGACTGCAGAGGGCAAAATATGCACGGCTCAATGGCAGCCAGAGCTTCGCCGAAGATTTTCTCTCTCGGCACATCTAGCGTTCATTAAAATACGACCGACTCGATGGCCTCTAATTAATTATAGCATATCTCCAGCTTAATTTCAGCACGCACCATTGCGACTGATTTGAATTAATACTCTTCAACTTTTATAACATATAAATCTATACGCTCGTCGTGCAGTCGAGTTTCGTTCTTTTTTACTCTCTCCGTTTTTTATTAACTATGCACGAACTTTTTTCCCCCGCCTCAACCTTGATAAAAATGCACTACGTAAAAGACCTCTCTCGATGTAAAACAAAAAAAAAGACGGGAAAAAAGGGACAAAAACACCAGCAATAGGTTACATCGGCGAGCTATTCTTTACGCGGCGTGCACAGTGGGTGCGTGTGAGTGTGTGTGTGTGTGTGTGTAGGGTGCAAGTTTCTCAGCACGCAATATCCCCTCTCTGCACGCAGTGCGAGCACGCCTGCACACATAGGCAGGACGATAAACTCTCGGCAGCGTGGCAACGTATATATAGTTATATACATGTAGAGTGCAGTGTGCAGTGCAGTATACTCTACTACACACGCGAGGAGGGTTTCTTCCGCATAACGTTCCATATTATGTATTATACAAAGGGGGATTGGGAACCGTTGCGGCGGCAGCGACGACGACGAAGACGACGACGACGACTACGACGTCACGGGCTAGCTACTCTCTCGTGCCAGCAGTGTTGCGCACCTGTTAGCCGCCACCGACAGTAGTAGCATGGCAGTAGTGGTAGTAGTCTGCTTCTCCTCCTCTTTCTTTCTCTCTTTCTCTTTCTCTCTCTCTTTCCTCCTTGCCTTCTTGCGCAGGCCCGTCCACCTGTACGTACGTTTTCCCTCTTGCTGCTTTTGTTTTGTTGTGTGTGTCCTCTAGACCAGTACTGCCATTGCTACTACAGCGCGTAGTAGTACGTCTCTCGTTTTTTATTGTTATTGCCGAGACTGCTTTTCATTGTTCTCGTGTCCTTTTGTTGTGCGAAAGAGAGAGAGAGAGAGAGAGAAAGAGAACGAGATAGTTTTTTGCGCGCGTCCTTCGCGTATATGCGCGGCGCTACATGAATATGGAACGATCTTTTATAAATACGCACAGACAGGACAGGCGCGTGCAGACTTTTTCGAGGCTCGAATAAAACATAACCGTACGACCACGACGACGAGTTGATGAACATTTTCGCTGGACCTAATGTGAAAAACTCTACTTACTCTCTCGACTTGCCAGAGATTAAATCACTTTGAAAATTTGGGAGAAGCAACAAAAAAAACTGCCCTGGATGAACTACGTTCTACAAGAGAGTAAAAGAACGCGTAATAATGAAAATTGCGCGAAACGTCATCTCTCCGCAGAACGATGATAGTGCTCGTTTTACGTACATCCGAGTCTTTTTAGATTTTGCGATAGGGTGAAGCTCGAGGGCCCCCGTTGCCCGTGATCATCGGCAGTGGCGGTGTCATTGCCGACCGTATACAGCGAGAGCTCGTGCCAAAAAATTCTACAGGCTGATGAATAATAAAAGTTAACAACTTCGTTCTTTCAACGAATTTTATTTTATTTCATTTTTTCGTCGCCCCAGAAGAGCGCAATATCCCATAATAAAATTTGTTTTGCTCGAGTGCGATCTCTTGATTAAACGAATCATAACTCAAGTGAGCGTAATGAAATTATAACGAGTAATTAATACATCATACAAGCGCTATGCTTTTCAAAATAAATAATACATTCGTTATAATTGTTTGCAGATAGAGTTAGTTTGCATTCAAATGTAACATCTGTTGATATGATTGAAGATTGTCGCTGGGCAATTATTATTTATAATTCCATGTTTGATTAACTTCGTAATAAATTTTCAATGTTACATAATTACATTATTACCGATAATCATTCTATATTAATCACATTGTTTTCAAGAAAGTGATGATAAATGGCCAAAGCTATATGGCTTATCGATCACTCGATTCGTTTACATTGAGTAAAAAAAAATGATACCACAGATTTCGCAAGTTAGCCGGACAAATGGTAGGCCACCATGCGGGCTTTTAAAGTATCGAATCTACAGCGGCGCAAAGACTTTAAACACAGCACTCTGTAACCGAAGAAAATCTCGTGGATACCATTCTACAGGCCACAGAGTCGCCTCGAAGCACAGAGGCAGGGCACAAGGCTTGCGGAATAGATAAAAGCACCAAGACGAAATCTTCCTTAAGTCCGCGTTTATCGCCGTTCCGCATTCGCGTGTGCCGCACACTCGCATGTAGCTACTTCAAAAGAAAGAAAGAACCACTTAAAACGAACTCGAAAAAACTCTTTTTCTTGATTTTTTTCCGTTCTATACGCGTGGGTGCGCTTCAATGTAACTCGAAAACGAACCGCGCCGAGAATTTCGCTATTCTTTAACGTGGCGCCGTTACATTTGATAATCAACAAGTCAAATTTTCGACGATTTTTGCGCTCGCGCGCTCTTCCTTCGAATCACGGTTGTACGATGAAAAAAAGGGCAAAAAGTAGAAAGATGTAGAACGAAGAATTGCCGTAATCGTGCGTTGAAGTTCATTCATTCGAAGAAAGTTGACGAAAAAAGGAGCAAAAAAAGAATGTGAAATTTCCAATAGCGTAGTCAATCGTTTTGCAGCTTGTCGTTGTTGTCGTTGGAGCGCGCTCTGAAACGAGGATGGGGGGTGGCTTCCCCCCAGAAGAAAGACGAGAGTTAAACTCTCGAAGCGCACCCGCACTTACCGAGTATTATAAAATGTGTAAGCTCGGAGAAAACTTAACAGACCAGCTCCAGTGTACAGAGCGCAGAGAGAGAGAGAGAGAGAGAGAGAGTTCGGGCACCTTTTGGAACGAGGAGGAAATAAAAGTGTCGAATGGCACCGGGGAGAGCGGCAGAAAAGAGAATCAGTGCGCTGGAAAAATTTCGATCGACCAAGCTCCGAGGAGAGCGAGAGGGAGAAGAGAAGCTTTGTGCGAGAGCGACTCTATTTTATCAGAAAATCACTGCCATCTCTTTCGCTGCTGCCGCCACCGCTAGCACCAACCACCACTACCACTGCTGCTCTACTCAGGTAGATTCCATCGCATTCGGATTATCATAAGTCATGCAGTAGCTCTATATCGAAGGAAGCGAACTCTTCACAAGCTCGCCAAAAGCAAACATTTGCTTGGAATATCAAACTGGCATTCTTGCGAGAGAGATCAAGAGAAAAAGACAAAGGGCCAAGTTAGAAGAGGGGAAACGCGAGCGAGAGCAAAGAGAAGCGTTTCGTGCTCCCAAAAGCTTCAAGATACAATCGCTATTTTCAGGATGAACCATTGAGGGCAAAGCTCATTCGATTAAGCGATTCGAGCTCGACGACGACGACTACCCATTGCGACTCGTATAGAACTGCGTGTATATTTTTACATGACCGCGCGCTGCTGCGGCGCACTGCAACAAAAAGATAACGCGCGGTAACAAATCTCTATACTTTGCGAACATTATATATAGCTATATAAAGGATCGTAGCACGGTCATTCGTCAATTTATATCTGGAGCAGCCAAGGGATGGTAAGATTCCCGCAGGTTTCCCCAAGCTGAGAAAGTAGAAATCTTAGACTAACGGCCCCAACAGTGAGCAGCAGTAGTAGCAGCGGCGCAGCTTCGAACTCTAACGAATGCGATCGTCTTTCATTCTTCGTCCTCCTTTTTACTTATTCGCTTCTCCTCTCACTAATACACGCGTTTCGAGTTTTTTTCTGCGCCCTCAGCTAGAAACTCGTAATTTTCCGCTGCGCCCTTTTTTTTCACAGCCGGAGCAGCCAAAGCCCTGGAGAAAAAAAGAGGAGACAGAAAGAAAGCGCGCAAAAGGAAAACGTTTCGCGTACGACCTTCACGATCCATTTAATCTCTAGCGCCGCGGCCAGAGACGCTTCTTCGATTTTACGATCGACTTAATTATATACGCTTTCTCTATATAACAGTCTTATGTATTATTTTTATTAATTATTTTTTTTTACGCCGTTGCTTCCACCTTTTTCGCTTTATTTATTCTTCGATGGTATACGCGAAACGCATTTCTCTGACGATTTTTTTTTCTTGACCCTACATAGCAAACGTATACTCTATACAGCAGCGGCGAGGATGCAACGCCCAAGAGAGAAATTTTTTCGTTACAACGACTGCGCTCCGGTAATGCGATCAAATGCGATTTTAAGCAAGCTCAATTTTTTTTCGAAAATCAAATCCGAATAAGTAAAAAAAAAATTCCAATATATTTTTCCATCCCTTCAATGAACTACTGCATATATAATAGCTCAAAAGGTACGTTCAATCCTTTTTTTTTCCTCCTTTTGGGTTCTTTTTCGCTCTAATGCACGCTACCAATGGCAAAACTAAGCTGATTAATATCTAGGGAACGTTTTATGAATTTAAAGAAGGAAAATGTAAGAAGTTTAGGATTTTAAAACGAGTATCCGTTTCATTGGAAAGGAAAATAGTTACGCTACGCGTCGATAATAAATAGCCAGCGCACTGCTTTTTCGTTTTGGCTCCTGGCTGCAGCAACGAGCAATGCTGCTGGTGTAATACATTTGCACACATAGTTTATTTGCCCTCTCGCGCTTCGCTTGCCGCTGCCTTGATTCCACGCTCACAATTTATCTCGTTTATTCGCAAAAGCTAAGGTGCACCTGGAATACATATATATAAATATCGCGCGAAACGCATAGTCGGCATTCGGGCTAAAAGGATTTAATTGGAGGATGTGCTCATGCGTAATGGCCCGGCGCTGCGAGCTGCAACGGCATGAAGCAGCAGCGGCAACACGGCTGTGTAAAACAGCTACTTCTACTTTTTCAAAGCTCGCACAGCAGCAGTACCGACCGTATGCGCGCCGAGTCTAAATCGTCAATTTTATTACACAATTTCAAGGTTTTGCGCTTGGATTTTCGTCCTCTCAATTTTCTTGCAGCTGCATTTGCGATTGCGCAAAGTAGCTAGGCTATATCTGGGCATCCGCACAACCGGTGCGCGATTTCAGAGATCGAGTTTCAGCAGGAGCAGCAGCAGCAGCGCCCTGATTGAATATTGCAGCGAGTTGAGTTTGCCTTCAAATATGGATAAGAGTCGTTTATTATGTAGATTTTGGTGATTTGAACTTGGTCAAACGATTCGTTCGGCCCAAGTTACCGAAATATACAGCAGCGCAGAGTCTAGTCTCGAGTCTCAAAGTAGGTTACGCTTCTGGATTCAGGCTATACCATGCCGCGCACCGTATAAGATGTTGTGTATGATATCGCTTGATGGTTTCCTCCAGCTCCTTACTTTGCGGCCAAGTTTGACGATGTACGGGTCGCAGCAGCAGCGGCATCGTCGAATTAATCTTGGCTTTGCGCGCGTACAGGTAAGCCATATACGCACACACATAGAGCGAGCGAGCGAGCGAAAACAATAATTACACCAAGAACAGCAGAGCTCCAGCAACAGCAGCAGCGAATGAGCAGCAATTTTGACTTATCCGCCTGGGTATAAATGCATATAAACATAGCAATCGACCGGGGCGAGTTCAGTATCGGTATGCGCGCTGAGCTATTCTAACGGACGTCGATGGCAAGCGAAATAATCCGAAAGGGGAGAGTATATATTCGATCGCACAGGAAGAATAACTTCCGCTAATCAGCCTCGTGCTCGCGCGCACACACACGCACGCGTGTAGGGCTATACGCTCGTGTGTGTGTTTGTACACATAAGAATTGCCATAATAGACCTGCTGCTGCTGCAGTGGCCTGTGTGCGCTTATAAGTTTCATAGTTTTCATTTATAACGGTAGTAAGCGCGATTATACATACAGATAGACGCGCGTAACATATTGTGCCTATATTAGATCATCGTCGGTAATCGTGCACTCATGTGCGAGCTGCACAATTGGAATATTTTAACGCCACTCGTTTGTGTCGTCGTTGCGTCGAGCTCGATCGTAAGCGGTTCACTCGCTATACATGTGCACAATATGATGCGTCGTTGGCGCTGCGGGGGCTATTTTTGTGACTTTTCAAACGCGCAGCGCGATTATATCGCATCAGCCCGAAAATGCAATTACAACAGCAGTAGCAGCAGTAGCAGCGGCGGCCAATTTGCAAGCTCTGTGGCCCTTTAATTGCCAGCGGAAAAATCGGCGGAATTCGCGCGTCGAATGGCGCTTTTTGAAAAATATAAAGCTGCTCGCAATGGAGTCGAACACAGAAAGATTAAAACAATTGCATTGAGTGCGTGGCGGCGGTGGTAGCCGATAAAGAAGTAGATGGAGTTGGCACGAACACAGACTCGCACACACACATACGCGCTTACATGCATTCATGCAGCCGCGGCGTCGCGGCCGCGTTACATAATCAAGCAAACGAGGGGGGAGGAACGGAGGCAAAGCACATTAAAAGCATGGAAATCGCGTCAAGCCATTATAACTCATTGAAAATTACTAGCTCTCGTTCTCTCGGTTGCGCGTTCACACACATTCACACACACAGGCACATACTAGTACGCGCTCGCACTGTGTACACAGCTCGCGAGCCGAGCATCCTGGGACCGAAATACACAAGAACGAATATGTACGCATTGGCATTGGCAGCGCTGCTATTGCCGCTCGCGCTTGGCAAAAAACTCGCGCTCCTGTATGTGTGTGTGCGTATATAGCTACCGATTAATTGAACGGCCGAATAATTTATCATGCGAAAGAGAAAGAGAGAGAGAGAAAGCGAACAAGCGGGGTAGTAGCAACTCTGCGCCTGTTTGCCCTTCCATTGTTAGAATGCGCGTTCGCACACGTACACGTACACACACTCGCTTACAGCAGCACGGGATCCCGTGTACACTTGCTAATGAATCAATGAGTTCCACCTATAGGTGCAGTGGAACAGTACTCACACATATAGTGTCGAATCCAATTAAATTCGACCCTCTTCCCTCTTCCCGCACGTGCGCTACCTCTTGGCCCCGCGAGGGAAGCTGGGGCTGGAGAGGGAGGGGTCTTGTTACTACATAATTCAAAGATAAGCGCGCAAAGAATGTCACACACACTGTGCATTATACGGCTCGACGTACACAAATTGCGATGTACCAGCAGCAGCAGAGATTTGCTCTCTTTTTCGGTGCGGATACATAATATGTGGGCGCTCGCACCTTATCGAATGCGCTAATTTGCACAAAATAGACGTAAATACCACCAAGTAGCATTGGCATCTAGAATATAGACTTGGATGTGCACTGCAGTTGGCATTACGGAAATTAGTTTTGCTAATAATTTCAAGTGTGTGTGTTCATATGTGTGTGTGAGTGTACGTGTGTGGGCACTCTCCTGATTTACGGTAAGTGCTGCGTGGTGGTCGCTGCCACTGCTGCTGCTGCTGCTGCTGCTGCTGCTGCAGTGACGCGCATTCGTGTGGCCTGTCGCAATCGCTTATCGTTGCTCGGAGAGCGAGCTTCTCTCTCTCTCTCTACTATGCGTATAGTTAAGTGTTTTCATTACGCGAGCGTCGCATACGTATAGATGCATTCTATATGTGTGTACTCGCGCTATTGGAAATCCACATACACATATATTCCAAGTCGAATCGAGCTCGCGAGAGTATAATTCCGAATTTGTGATTTAATTAAAAAGTCGACGAGAGGAGCTGTATAGGGTATAGTACGTATAGGGTATAGACGCTTTCGTGCCGCAGCAGTAGTATTGCGATCGTCCCCGCGTCTCTTTCTCTCTCTCTCTCTCTCTCTCTCGGCGCTCTCATATAATTACTATATATGTGCCGTGCGCGCTTCATAATTACTATATGTTTGTTGTTGACTCGTGTGTGTGTGTGTGTGTACATGCCGTATTTATCACTGCGGACTTGGGGCTTTGCGCGCCGAGCGAGATCTCCGCGTGTATTTTACTTTCATGTAAATATTGATAAAAATAATCCGAGCTGGTACCTATACGCACACGCAGAGCCCGTACGTGGGTTAGACGAGATCGTATTATATACTACGTGTATATTACGCACCAGCTACGACAACGTCGATGAATTTATATTTTTATTCCTGCGAACGATGGAAATAATTGAAGAAAAATAATGAAACATGCTATACAACAACAGTAACAACAACAACAACAACGCAAAAAAATTACGCCTGGCGTGCGGCGCGGAGTATTATGTTCCCGTCTCTCTCCGATATTGTTAATAGATGTGAGTGTATTATACGTATACGAATGACATCGTATTCAAAGGAGGCCTCGACGTCGTCGGAGCACGCACACACGCGGTCTCTCGCGCGCCGCGTTAATTAAATTCTCTCGCAGCGCACAAAGGCTTACCTAACGGCGATGTATATATTGTTGTATATATGTACGAGTCGTGTGTCGTTTCTTCGTCGCGGCCAGAGAAAGAAATGACACGCGAGGCGTACCTTTATACGAATTGCTGTATACCACAATGGATCGATGCCCAGCACAATGTGACGAGCTCACCTGGTTTTGGCTCGCGAGTGGAAGGACGAAAAAAGCTTTATGGCTCTCTCGCGTTTGCAAAATACATATAGATGTAAGCCAAGACTCGACACTCACCTGTAACAGAAAGAATTAAAATCACATTTAGTAAATACAGTATAGAGATCATTGCATATTATAGGCTCGATAAGATATATAACGCGATAAAATCGAATGAATGAATGAGTGAAAAAAGAAAAAAAAATACCGGTGCCGAGCGCGATAAAAGTCGTGTACAAGCGTATTCGTTACGGGCAGATATGTTCAGAAGGTAATTTTGTTGCGTGCGTGTTTAGAAATCAATAATTAAAACAATTTTTTTCCTTATCAGCGGCCCGTAGAAAGTTCGATACGGCCGCGCAATACGACATAAATCGCCGAGCGAATCGCAGGTAGCAGCAGCCACAGCGGCAGCGGCAAAAAAAATTTCGAAATATTGTAATCGTGTTGTATCGATCGTAGAGAGGCTCTCGCATGTACGTACAAGCGTCGACTTTAATTGAAAACAGCGACACACTTAAACATACGTTCGCATACATATCGCACTTATTCTTATCTGTTTGGTGAATTTTTTTTTTCATTTCTGCTTGCTTTACCCAAGTTTAGACATAATTTAGATTCTTGGTAAGATCGTATAAATCTGCATGAAGATAACGTAACTGAGATATCTTCTTTTTTTTCGTTTTTAATATCGGATATAGATGAACGAAAAAATCTCATCGTATTTCAGCAAAATCCGATAATTAAAATATTATCTGCCGGAAGAGTTTACTTAAAAAGTCTATTGCATAATAAGTGCGTGCAAATTGTGTACACAACTTATCTTATGTTTTTTCAAAGTGTACTTTAAATCGCTGGAAAAAATGAGTGCGGAGAGGAGAAAGGGCGAAAGAAAAAAAATTATGTGAGCTGAAAAAGAAGAAGAGCTGGGTTATGAGATGAAGCTACCATATACGTTAGACTTACGACGCTGCCTGCCGATCAGCGAGTAGCGCGAAGAAGACTCAATCGTTTGGAAGAAAAAAAAAATAGTCGCATAAACGACCTCGAACTGGATGATCTCACGCGCACATGTAGGAGGAGATGTGTACATATATATTGTGGCGGATCGTTTATCGCTTGTATACAACGGCAATTAGCCAAGTTTTGCAGGCGGTATCGCACGCACGCGGCGTGTATACACACACATTCGTCCATTATAAAAATGGCATTGTATACGCATGTTATGTGTATTATACCTCTATTCGACTCGCTGTTTTTCTGTGTCACTTAACGACTTTGAGGGATCTTTTTTTTTTCAAAATTGCACTAGGCGCGAGGCTCTTTTTTTCATCTACTTTTATTTTTTGTTGCTCTCTTTTCTTCCTTATTTTTACACAAAAGCACACATCTCGTCGCACGTATATAAAAGGTCGTAACATTTTTTTGTATAGATCGTAATTTGAAGCAAGCCGAGCTGGTGCGCGAGCGCACGGCAGCAGCAGTTTGTAACACTTTAACTCCGGGTAGCTTATATACGAAAGAATTTTTCGCTGTACATGAACTCTCACATCCTCGTATTAAAAGAGAGAGAGAGAGAAAGGGAGAAAAATTTTTTCTCCCCATTTATATAGATGGTCTTTTACGCGTTGCGTCGGTGCAATTCCTTTAACGAGTTTCTTGACCAGAAAAGCAAAGAACTTGAGCGCGCAGCGTGCAGCGTGCAGCGCGAGTGAACGTATATGCTGTGCCCATGGCTCGTTTTCCTTTCATATAGATGTTATAGTTACGATGAAATTTCCAACGAGTAACTGCTTACGTGTTTATGCTTTTGAGTAATCATAACGGATGTAATACTCGCGAGGGCTGCTGCACACACACACACGCTCGCGCACGCAAGTTGGAAAAAAATGAAAAATAGATCGAGTTTTCGTAACTTGGATAAACAGACCGAGAGAAAATGAAGCGAATTAAACATCCGACGAGATTCGCGCGCGCTTTAAAATTTTTCCCTCAAAGCTTCGGAATTGCGTTGCGAGTTTTTTATACAGCGGCTGCACGATTAATTTCAAATCATACTTAATAATACAGCTTACACAGAGAAGGAGAGAGAGAGGGGAAGAGAGCACGCAATCTCTCTACACACTGTCAGTAACAAGAACGTGGTATCCTTCGCAAGCAACACTCGTCGATCCAAGACCACCCATGTACACCCCTTTCTACTATCTTTTATTATTATTATTTTTATCATTATTATTATTTTTTCTTTTTTTCAATTAACCGAAGGCGCCCGGGTTTTATACTGCAATCGACAGGACGAAGCGAGCAAGTGCGCGCACAACACGAGGCACAAGCCCATAGGCTCTCCACGTCAAAGACACATCTTTGAGATGGAGAGAAAGAGAGAGAGAGAAGGAGAGAAAAAAGGAAAAAGAGCACCAGCGGAAAAAAGGCATTTTCTGAGCAAGCAACTATATAAGCTAGAGCAGCAGCAGCAGCCGCCCCTCGAGGAAGAGAGAGAAAGAAAGAACACACAGGTGCGGCTGACGCTTGCTGCTGCAGCTAGTGAACGGTGCCAGCCAGCAACAGCCGATGATCGATGTTATTGCATACGTGCAGTGCAGTTCCTACAACGGCACAGGTTCTCTTTCTTTATCTCTCTCTCTCTCTCTCTCTTTCTACTCTACTCTCGCACACACACATACACGCGTGCGCCAGCACACACACATATATGCCAGCTCGTCAATTATCGGGACAGTTATCGCACGATGATTGATTCACTTGCTCCTACACACATAGGCGCACGCGTGCGCTCGCAAACTCGTGCGCAAGATTTCTCTTTTTCTTCCGACGAAAATTTTCCAAGGCTGTTATATTTGCCCGTGTATACGCTACATATATATAATGCCGTCCGCATGCACTGTATATTTCGCATCGGGCCATTTCGATGAATAACACGAGAGCTGCGTATATAGGAAATATATAGAGAGAATAAGGAAGAGGATTGCTGCCGCTGGTCAAAAAGTAATTGATATCGACGAACTCGCAGAGCGGGGCATTAATGCGCTCGTCGGCCTCGTGTGCTATAGTATATTAATATCAGCTAGCGGCGGTCCAGTATATATACACGTATAGCTTTATATATCGATAAGCGCGTGGCGCACTGAAATATAATGCGCTAGATGGGATTAACATATATGCGCGTGTGCGTGTATCTGTGTGTATGCTGTTAACGTTTCTGTCCGTGTGTGGCAGCTACGCATACACACATGTATGTAATGTAAATAGTATGTAGTATGCAGAGAGAGAGTAGAGAGAGAGCCCCGCATATAGATGGCCTATGTATCAAGTACGAGCTATATGCTGCTTGTAGCCTCTCGTGTTGTAGTAGTCGTTCAGGTACAATAATCCGATCAGTTTCTCGCAAATCAATTGTGCGTTTTCGTACATATACGCTCGCTCGCGCGCGACTGTGTACAAGCGATATATAAAACGATCGTGTGCGCATCCATTCCGATAATTATCGTATACATCATCCGCTTCGAGGCAAT
Organism: Trichogramma pretiosum; assembly: GCF_000599845.2. NCBI lineage: Eukaryota > Metazoa > Arthropoda > Insecta > Hymenoptera > Trichogrammatidae > Trichogramma > Trichogramma pretiosum. Next base: position 264,117 of record NW_019641650.1, on the reverse strand, counting down.
TGTAGTTATACTAGCAGCAGAAGCAGCTTCGGCTCGTCATCCGATTTCGATGAAATTACGCGTACGCATAGAGGCAGCAGCTCTCTGGTTGGAGTAAACAACGCGTACGGCACATCTGCGTCGTGATCTCGCAAATAACTAATAAAAGCACGTGGTATTATGGCGTTTGGGACAGCTATCCTGAAGGCATGCGCAATATATCATATGCAAAAGCTTCTTTCGCGCTACGCAGCTATCTTTGATAAGACCTGACGACACAGGGCCTCTTTCTCGTAAGCTTGTTTTCAGATTCTCTGCAAGCACGCATACACGCTTACATGTACAGCTGCAGCAGCAGCGGCATGGAGCTTGCGGAGCTTTGAAGCTTTCAAAAGCATTCAGCAGGTAGGCAGTAAAGGACGACGACGAGTACGAAGAAGACGATGTTCTCTAGTCAGCCGTGCGGCTGGGGTTGGTGGTAGTGTCGCAGTAGCAGTACCGGCGGCGGCAGTAGCAGCAGCAACAGTAGCACATCAAAAGCGGCGCGCTGCAACAAAGTGCTCTCTTGTAACACGCCAAGAGAGTCGGCGGCAACGGCGTCGTCGGCGGAGATGCTTTCACGATATTACGACGCATTACGAGCAACGCCGCTGCCGAGCAAGGCCCGCGACGACCGAGCGGACGATTAATTATGCTCGTGCTAAGTGCGAACTACAAATGGTCTGGTGACGACGTTGCCGCCGCCGCCAATGCTGTTGCTGCTGGCTGTATACTACCTCGTAGTCCGTTGATGACTACCTGTACTGCGCGACAGGACGTTTGTCCCATCATTTTGAGAATGGAGCGGCGCGTTGCAGTGGCGGCGGCAGCAGCAGCGAAGAGAGGACAAAAAAGCGAGCTGCGAGCGAGTGGCAAAAGTGCTTTGTCACGGGTGCGAACATGCATGTGTACAGCTCTACATAGCCTGGCACACGAGAAAGAGAGGATGAGGTGGAGGAGGACGAGGAAGGTAAATGTAATAGGATTTAATTGTGCACGCCCAATAGCGCACGTCGGGCAGGCAATAATTAGATGTGCTTGTTCCGAGCTCGAGGGATAGAAATTGGACACAATGCGCTGTACGCGAGAGAGTACACACACGCACACGCGAGAAAGGCTCGACCTATATTTTTTCTGCCCATGTTGGCTTGTTTGCTCTTGCCACTATAGGTATATTTATGCGAACTCGTAAAGGCGTGTGTGCGTAAGCGTTAGGCACGAAACTGCACATGCGATATAATTTATCTGTGCCAGAGCAACTGCGTCAATCGTGAAATTATGGAATTCGGGAATCATTGCTCGAACGACGACGACGACGACGATGACGACGAGATGCAGTAGAAGCAGCAGCAGCAGCAGCAGAGCGGTCGAAACGAAGCCGTGAGTTCCCTCTAAATCAATACCATATCCGATTCTCGACTATCAAGCTTTTTCGTCTCTCTTATCTCCGCACAATTTCACCGCCGCGCGAGCTTGTTGCAGCAGCAGTCAGGCAGGCATTCGCATATAGCGCCCGCAGCAGGGCAAACACAAAAGGAGAAGAGTCGAATCCGGAGAGCTCCGGGCTTTCGTTTTAAGCGCTTATACGCTTTTTTTTCTGTATGTACATACATACATATAAAAGCTCTCGCGGAATGACGGATCGCACTCCCGCGAGCTGCGTAATACGCGTATAATATATACCACCGAGGCATCGGCAGCAACAGCCCCTCTCGATGAAATCGAATAGGCCATACCGCAGGAAAAGAGAGGAGAGGAGAGGAGAGAAGCGCGCGATAGAGAGAGAGAGAGAGAGAGAGAGAAAGAGAAAAGAAAGGCCAGACACCGGCAGTGACGATCGATCGTACGACGACCCTCCGGCAACGACGACGTCGACAACGACGACGCGACGTTTTTCGAAGCGAAAGAGAGAAAGAGAAAAAAGGGCCGCGCTGAGCCGAGCGCGCAGCCAACTTGTAATGAGACGGCAGCGGCAGCAGCAGCGGCATCGATAGTACAACCACGTGGCTTTGCTCGACGTACTCTCGTGTAGTAAAAGCAGAAAGCTGCAGACAATGCAGTAGCAGTCACATACACACGCGCGCCTACCTCTCGCTTCGGATTTTCGTACACATCATCAGAGACAGACGTAGAAATGAGAGCAGCAGCAGCGAGAGCGACGAGAAAGAGAATGAGAGAGAAACGGAGAGAGGAGGAGGACGCTCCATCTCTGTGTGTTTGTATGGGCGCGAGTGTTTGTGATATGTCGCGGAGGTTGTTGATCCGTCGATACAAAGCTGCGGATACGATGCACCCCTACGGCCCCGCGCATACACGCAGCCTTGTGCCTCTCTGTGCATTGTATCGTCGCAATTTTATGAAAGAATATATGAATACGCTCATACGTACGCGTGTAGTGCACGTGTGCACAACCGAGCTTTTCGCGTCGTATTTTTATCCTAAATTTTTTCCCTCCCACTCTCTCTATCTTTTTTTTTTAATTATTGTCACAGTCACCAGAAGCATAGTGGTGAGAGTGATTCGATGCATTTGAAACAGAACCAATATGATATGCAATTATATTAATAACACAGCTTTGATATAGTGCGCGCACATGCATACACACGCGGGGGTGTGAGTGACTGGGCTCGAGCGAGCGAGCGTACGTACGTACGTACGCGCGTATATTGCATATTTATCGATTGACTCGTCTATCAAACGGTATCGAGCGAGCTTTCATCGAGAGCTTTCGCACTTATCGCGCAGCGCATATATATTTAACGATACACCTTGGGCGAATTTATCGGGTCAAAGCTCGACAGATAGATAATTGCTATCTGATTGACATGGATTTTTTTTTACTTTCTCTGTCCCTCTCTTTCACTCTCCCCATCGACGGCATATTTTGCTTTGCAAGCGTGCGCACGCGAGCAGCTCGTAAAACTAATGGCAAATTATGGCAAAAACTTGGCGTAAAGCAGCAGCAGCGAGCGTAGCATCGCGCTATATAAAAAAGGCGGCGCAATCATCTCAAGAATTTCGCCGTATACATTATGCTGTAGTACTATACGGAGTGTACGAAATATTTTTCTCTCGCATCGCATCGCATTTAAAGCGATGTTCTCTGCGTGCGCGCGCCAAGCTTGAGGAGAACAGCCATGAAGCAACGAGCCAGATAGAGACGAAGGAAAAACAAGAGTTGGAAAATAGTAGTATAGGTATATGTACTTAGAGCCAAGTGAGCTAAATAAAAAGAAAAAGGAGAGGAGAAGCGAAATCCTGAGCGAGCAGCGGCAGACGCATACTGTCTCACATATACATGTATATATAAATGTACAGCCAAGTACAACGATAATACTAATTAAATACGAGCAGTATAGTAACAGGCAGTGGCGGCGGCGGCAGCAGCAGCAGCAGCAGCAGCAGCAAGCAGTGACAGGAGTCTCGCGCGCGCTCGCTTTTCGCCTAACGAGGATGGTAATTACGCCGACGGCTTCATCTTTGCCCTTCTCTCTTCAACGATGCAAAAAGCACCGCACCGCCGCCACTGGCTCATTACTCACGAGTGTGTTGCCGCCGCCGCTGCCACCGCCGCCGTTGCTACTACCGCTGCTACTGCTGCTGGTGCTGGTGCTACTGCTGCTGTTGCTGCTGCGCAAGGTTTTCGTCTATAGCAGATCCTCTGAGTTATGTCTGTGTGTACTGCACCGAGAGAGAGAAGACTAGCAGCGCATGGCTCTTTTTTCTCATGCTGCTCGCTTTTTCGAATCAGTCAAATAGATGAGTTTGTTTTTCGCCCGTGTAGACCGAAGAGCTTAAACGCTTTGCAACGAGACCTGATTAATAATTTCATTGTTGGCCACCACGCGCTATGTAGCAGCAGCAGCGGCGGCCCGCCGAGTGCAAATTGCTTTGTTATTCGATTTATTATACTCGATGAGAAAATATTTTTGTACGAAAATCCACCGAGGAAAATGTAACAAACTCGCCTTACTAAACTCTATATATACGACAGGACGAGTCGTGTGCCTGCGCGCGCACACACACTCGAAGCCTATGAACTTTCGAGCTTTTTCATTCTTTCATCCTGATTTCCATTGGGAATCTTTCCTGCAATATCTTTGAGCTTTGCGTCTGTCTCCAAGTTCATACTTCGGTAAGGGAGAGAGAAAGAAAAAAAAAGTAATTTAATCGACGAATTTTTTTGCCTCGCTCGTCTTCGAAAGAGCACTTTTATCGATTAATTTTCCAAAACAAATTTTCCAAGTTAAAAGAATTTTTTTCCCGTATTATTTATTACCTTCAGCGGTAACGCACGTAATTAACACAAACTCACGCATTTATATCGTACTCTCTTCTGAACTTGTATCGACACTTGCATATACATCTCTGTACGCGGCGTATCGATTGATTTCCTTCAATATTTTTACAACTTCACTCCCCTAGAGAGAGGGAGAGAGAGAGAGAGAGAGAGAGAGAGAGAGAGAGAGAGAGAGAGAGAAAGCGAAAAAGATAAAGCGACTGTATCGAGGTGTCAGCTCGATAATTTTTCTTGCCTCGTCTCGCATCAGGGGGGTGAAGGCAAAAAAATGTACTCGCACGTACGAGCATACCAATATTGTGTGTTGTAGACACGCGCGCGCAACAGCAGACGCGCACGAACTCGTGTGTGCCATATAAAAGAAATGAAAATAAATGACGAAACTATGCGAAAGATGGGGAAGGGTGTGTGAGTGCGTACGCGCGCTGCAAACGTGTGTAATTAATTTAAGCACGTGTGCAAAGTCTAAAGAAGCGTTTTATTTTTTCGCTCGACGAGTCTCTCTCTCTCTCTCTCTCTCTCTCTGTATATATACGTTCAACAATTTGATGGAGCCCCGCGTGACTGTGTATACACGCGCAAAGGACAGATTTTTTTAATAGCCGCTCAAGGAATTTGTGTGCGCGCTCGCGACTGTCGGAACCTGCGCACGGTACATACTTAGATTTATTCACATATATTTTCACATCTATTTACATGAGCTTTGCATACTTCAGCGTTATCGTATGTGCATACGGAGCTTCGCGCATTAAATATACGAACGGAATTAGGGCCGGGTCTCACATTTCGCGGGAAATTAATTTTGCTTTTGTGGAGTGCATATGAATACTTGCTCGATTCTTTTCAAGCGTGTTACAGCGAAGAGCGAGAGAGCCAAGGGCGCTGGATGTAATTTTTTTCTCCCTCTCTCTCTCTCGTTGTAATTCTATATCTTTGGGTATTCGAGACTATATTCATTATAAAGTCGAGAAAGCAGAAAACGAACAAAAACTGGAAATATACGAAAATTTCCGCGGGCAATTTAAAGTTAAGGCTTCAAGGATCTCTAACTCTCGCCGTGCATGTACTTTGTGAAATTTTTCTCAACTTCAACTACTGCTGCTCTGCGCGAGGCCCGTGCGAGCGAGCAAGCGCACGCGGGAACACATATAATATATACGTATATAGCATCTATACAAAGAACACAAACGAGGCAGAGCGCGAGCGAAGATGAAACTTCAAAGGCGTGTCACTTTACAAACGAAGTGGCTTTTTTTCATAATAAAAAAAGTTAGCGCTGCGCGCTCGGTTTTCATCGGCGAATCAAAAAACAAGAAAGAAAAAAAAGAGAAATACTCTAATTTCTCTTGCGCAAACACTTAATTGCTGGTAGTACTACCGCTGTAGGTAAAAATAACTGCGAACAGAAATGATATATGTGTAATTTTTTTTCTTTGCAAGCTACATCTTTCAAAGGTAGCAGCAGCAGCAGCAGCAGCATCACGCGATTCTAAAATACATCGAAAGAATTACACACACACAAAAATATAATTTCGCGCAAAAAATTTAACTCGTAGTAGCGTACGCGCGCGCACGAGCAAGCATGAAGAGGGAGAAAAAAAATAAAATAAAAGGAAACGTCAAGGACGCGCGTGTTGTACTTCGAAATTCAGACACGTGAATAATCTGCGGTGTATACATGGCCAAGAAAGAAATCAGGTAATGTACGAAATCACGCGAAGTTGCCATCGGGCTTTCTTCCTCCTTATGTACGTTTCTACCTTTTTTCGCATTGTATTTTCACTTGTGTATAACTCCAACCGAGCGATTATACACCAAGTTAACAACGCAAAAACGTCTCGTGCGTTTATGTATGTGTGTGTGCGTGTGTGTGTGTGACCTCTTGGACGCATCACGCATCACATGCGGCTCGAAATTATAACGACGTGAGAAAGTTTTTACATGGAAGCAATATCATTTGCGTCGGACTCGGTACCCGGTAGCCCGAAGCCTAGTCAAGGAGGATCGATTTGTGAACGATTTGCGTTCGCCCCGCTGCTATTAGTCTCTTATTGGGACAACCCCCCTCTCTCCTTTGAAAGCCAAAGTCACACTTGTCGTGCACTGCTGCATTTGCACTATCGCGTCGGAAAAGAGGAGCGAGAGAGAGAAAAAAAAAACGACGAGCGAGCCGTCAATGCCTCGTAACTGTAAACCGTAACCGAAAGCATTCCGGACGTGAGCTATGCGTGTAAATTCCGATTTCCCCCGCTGTCGTTGCAGTTGTCGTTGTCGTTGTCGTTGTTGTTGTTGTTGTTGTTGTTGTTGTCGCTGTCGACTTCAGCAGTGCACTGCCACGACTTCTCCAACGTGGATAAATTAGTCCACGCGTTTTTCGCAAGTAAAATATAATAGCCATGGAGCCCGGGTAGGCGCCGATCAATCCGCTTTCGAGAGGTCAAAATAAATTGGACGGTGCTCGCTCTCGGTCGAGGAAAAAAAAGGGAGCTCGGGGTTTTAGGTTGCGCTCGCGTTCGGCTCGCGCGCAGTAAAAAAAGTGTTGGAACTATTATTATGGTAATCGACAAAAGCTCTAGATCATCAAAATGTGTCGGGGCGCGCGCAAAAGGTCGTTCGTTAAACGGCCTTCAGAGTATACTCTTACCGTTTTAATCAAAGAAAAAAATCTCTGCTTGACGGCTATATAATATATATATATCGTCAGCGCGGCAACTCTTTTTCTCACTCTCTCTCTCTCTCTCTCTCTCTCGCCGACATGAAAGGATTACATTACATCGACGAATTTTTTATGCAAACTCGCTCGTTCGTGGAATCCCCCCATGCAGTTATTAACACACACACACAGACGTGAGGCACACGAGCATACGTGTGCTATTATAGCGTACGTGTGTATATGCGTGCGCGCATTTGTGCCGAAGTGCAAGAACGAGCGGGAACTGCGCTCAAAAGTGCAAGCGCGCGTGTGCACGCGCCTTTTCTTATATGCAACAGCAGCAGCAACAGCAGCGCTGCGACGGCCGACTCAAGTAGTCGTGCGTATATGTATGCATGCGAAAGCGTACACGTGGTACGTACTCGAGCTCGCTGGCGCGCGAGCACACATTGTTATTAATAATAATAATTAAAAAGAAAAGAAAAAGAAAATCGCCCGAGTGCATATAGGGTTCGCGCGGCGAACTGAATTATTTTTAGCGACGTCGCGTGCCGAGAACGCGCGAGCGCGGGTCCCCGGCCTCTAATGATCGCGTAAAACCCGACGAGTAGCGTCGAGCTATATACTGCTGCTGCTGCTTTTTTTTTCTTTTCTAGGTTTTAAGGTTCGAGAGAGAATTAACGTCGTCGTAGTCGTCGACTGAGTGCGCTACATCGGCCGCTACGTTTTTCAATTGATTATGAAACGCTTTGATCGAGGCACGATCAAAAGCACGCGGCGAAAAGTTTAATTAGCGAGCGAGCTAGCTGCTGTTGGCTGTATATATGGTGGTAATGCAGCGCGCGGCCAATCAATGTAACTCCAGGGCTGTTGAAGCTTTCGAGAAACTACGAGCGAGTCGAGCAGCACAACCTCGTGCACGGCCGCGTAATATATATGCCGCGCACAATATACATAGGTATATCGCGTCGAGGAGAGGACGGAGATTCCTTCTGAGTAGTTCATGTCTGGGCTGCATATCATTTGCATCGCTACATACATACATACACACACGTTCAGATACACAGACACACGTGTGCTTGCAAGCATAGACGCACACATTGACGTTTCGTTTGGTTCGCGAACCGGAAGCCATGTTTACACATTCCAAAGTCAGACGCTGCGCGCCGAGAGCCAACGCAAGCGCGCCTACAACCTACACACATAGTGCGCGCTGCAACTATATACGTCGCTGCCACTAGTGCAGTATACATATACGTGCACGCTACATGCCTCGATAGAGCCAATGAACTTCTGCGGGAAAGCCGCCAGGGCTTTTGGGAAAATTTTCCAAGAGCTTTGCGAGCCAACTAAAACTCCCTTGTTTGACCAACGCGCCTGGCGACTATATAGATTATATTTGTTTGCGCGCGGATTGCACTGCACAAGACACAAGGCGAGCGCACTGCAAACACACACACACACACACACACACACACACATGCACCCTACTCTGGCATTTTTATTGAATTTTTATTCCCGAAACGTGGAAATTTGGCGGAAAATGTTTTTGACTTCGATCCGCTGTGTCAACCACGTGTTCGCGTTCATTTTGATGATGAAATATACGATCACCATCGTAGCAGCCGCTTTCGTAAGCAAATAACAGAGCAATTCGATGTATAATATACACTTGGCCCGACGCGCAATCAATTCGCCAGTTCTCTTAGAACGTAAAGTCAACACATCGTACGCACGCGATGTATACCTCAACCCTTCTTGCGGCCATGTGCTGTCGACCCCTGCCGCTCGCAGGCCCTTCGAGCTCGTGCGAGTGTGCATGTGCATGTGCAGTGCGTACACAGCGGCGTGTACTTTTTAAAACGCGCGTACGCCTCGACTGTGCACGCGTGTCCGACAAAAATAGCAAATACAATAGTTACGGCCGAGCGCGTGCTTTGTCTATACGTGACTGCGTGCGCGTACGCTTATAGACGAGCTTTTTTGATTATTCCCTGTATGAATTTTCGCTTTGCGCCGAGAGCCGCGCGCGCGCGGCAAATTGAAAATTCAAGTCCGGGCATTGTTGGCGTGTTATTTTTTTTGTCTGACACGCGTTAAAAAGGCTAACGAAACGTGATTTCCCGCGTGCGCGCGAGCGGCCAGTATTCAAAAAAACAATCGGACGATCTAACGCGGCTAGCTATAGGGTCCGGGTTGTCTGTTGGCGCACAGACGCGCGATCACTCGATCGCGAAAGTTCGGCACATCGGTATTGTCCTCTTAGTCGGGTGGGCCGTGGCCTCATATGAATAGCAAATTTTCATTGCTATTATAATGTACACAGCTTCGGCACGGCGAGGAAAAATAGATGCAAGAGAGAAGCCGATCGTAGGCGGAGGGGGGTAGGGAGTGCAGCGCGATATAAAATGCACGCTGCTGACCGACCAACCGACTGAGCGAGTGAAAATTTTACCGGGCGTAAAACACATAGGCGTTTATGCCTCGCAGACGCATATATACGGACCAGTGAGCGCATATATACCATACACACGAACGGCATAGCAGCGTACGTAGACACGCAGAGAGAGAGAGAGAGAGAGAGACGCACCACCGGCAGCAGCAGCAGCAGCGACTATGCGCTCGCTGGAGGGGAAAACTCGACTCTCTCGCTCTTTCTCGCGTTGCCGCTGCCGCCGCCATACGTGTGCGTGCACACGTGCTATTGATCGGAGGACAGAAGCGGTGCGCTCTCTATGTGGCGGTGGTGGTGGTGGCGGTAGCGGCAGCGGCAACCATCCCCCGAAGGGCGCACGGCGGGAGGGAGGGAGATGCCAACCGCTAACTCTATTCTCCTAGGCCGTTTCGCTTTTCCAGGCTTGCACAAACGAGAGAGTATTTCGCCGAGCTAGCTGCTTCGAGCTGTATATATGTACGTGCTGTGTACGTGCAGCCTGAACCTATACATGTATACGCGCACGCACACAGTCGCGCATTCACCATTGCCCGAAGGGAGATCAATGGGGAAATTCGGTTAAGCGTTACTAGTACTCGTTTTACATCGAGTGTTAGTCTAGAGAGGTATATAAAGGCCAAAAGTACATTTTCCGTGTTGCCCGCTGCGAGCCACAGTGCCACCCTCGCACACGCGTAACTATGTATGTGTGTATGTATGAGGCTGATGCTGTTGCTGCTGCTGTCCTGCGTGTATTGTGTACCTAGCTCGGCTCTCTCCCGTATACACACGTTTATCGATCTAAACAGACACATGCACGCACTCGCCCACATATAATATAATATGTTTTGTATGCGATACATCGTATGGAGTGTTAAATATGCCGGTAAATGTTGCCTCCTACTACCACTACTAGCCATATACACACAGGCCGATATTGTATATAACTATTCCGAGCACACGTGTTCGCACCCACGCTAAAGGGCTTTATTATTGCCATCGACGCGAGCATTTTCATAAATGTCTGAGTGGCAACGGCCATTCACGCAGCAATACATGGAGACGAAGATACTCGTGCGCGCGCGTTCGTGCCAAAATTGATCCACAAGCTCCTCCATATAATACGTGCCTCGCGCCTTGTGTTAATCATTTGACGCGCGTCTGCGTGTGCACTGCACATGTACGAGTAGTTTTCGTACATATATAGATACGATTCCGTGCTGCGGAATTGCGCGAAGCCTGCCAATTCGCGAGAACGCATCAACGCGCGCGGGAGGGCAATGTGCTGCTGCTTGCGAGCTTTTCTCGCTCTCTCTCTCTCTCTCTCTCTCTCTCAATGCAAACAGAGATGGGAGCTTGCGCCGATTTAAATCCAATTATCATGGCGAGAGGCAGTGGCGCGAACACACGCACGCGTACACAGACACACAGACCTATGCAATCGGCGAGTAAGAATTCAATTAGTCGACTGGCGCGCGTCTTTTTTTATGCGCTGCATCGCAAATCGAGCAATATTATAAAGTAGCTAGGCCGCCGCCACCGCCTCCGCCTGTTCATATATTATATATGTACTGCGCGATGTACACATTCGATCCTTAATTGGTACGTATACGCATACACGCGGATAGCGAGAGAGAGACTGAGGCCAAATGAGAAGCAGTTAATTGCTTGTTATACTTTGTATTTTAACGAAATTTTGCATTCACATTTGACAAGCTTATACCTACAGGCGCGGGCGGGCAGGCGAATATATATAGGAAAACTAAATTACGTAATTACAACGAGCTCTCGAGCTTTACTGCAATTGCCTTCGAATGAATTTGCTATTTCGCTAAATACGCGAGCTCGATTTGCCCCGGCCTCTCTCTCTCTCTCTCTCTCTCTCTCTCTCTCTCTCTCTCCTCTCTGCCGCTGCTTCTCTATATAGCTAGCTCCCAATTACATCTGCCATGCATCGCATTTATATATTTATATATTGCACCGCGTGTTGTATACCTATATACACGTGTAATATTAATTCAATTAGTTGTTTGAAAAATCTTAGCTAAATTATCCCGGCGTATAATATCTTTCGGGGGAAGGAGGAAACAACAATACCGAGAGTTATTATAGCTACTACTTTCTGCGCACCAAATTGAACAAAAGCTGCTAGAAATTACTGCGCAGTCTGCTGCCCGCTGCTCTCTCGCTCTCTCTTTCTCTCTCACTCTCTGTGTGTATTTTACGCATCGCGCAAAATCTATACCATCGTAAACAAACGACCAGCAGCCAGTGCGGCATTAAAGAAGCAATTTAGTAAAAGGCGATTACGGCCCACGCAAATGAAAAGTTAAGTCTTTCCAGCCATTCAAATTTTCGCTATTTTTCAGACTGTATACCTCCCCCGTTTTTTTCCTTGTCGTGCTCTTTTTTCAAGCGTTCAAAGCAGCAGCAGCAGCAGTCTTTGTTGCGTCACCGCACCAAGTCATGTTTTTTTCTTGCTCCCTATTCGGGCGCATCCTCATCAAGTACCTTGAGAGTGAGAGCGAGTCTAGTGTACGCATATTTTCTGGACCGCGAGAACGAGGAAGGGAATATCATGCATTTCCACCTCTCTGGCGTTTTACCGTTTGCCTCGTCACTTGATCATATGTGGGTTTATGTGGGTCGGTCTGCCGCCGCTGCTGCTGCTGCTGTACATGCGTTACAGCGTGGCGCACGTATATAAATGCAAAAGCACATCCACTTGGTAATTTTGTGCTCGCTTGCGTTGAAATGCACGGAATATAAGCGCGCGCAAGACGAAGAGATGTAAAGGAGTAAATAGTACATGCGCGCGGTATGGAGTGAAAACCCCGAGCTGAATTTAATCTACGTCATATTATGAAAAGCGACGTACGTGATTTAGATAACTGGAAAGAAACGAAATAGAGAGAGACAAAAGAAAGAATGGAAGAAAAGACCATTTTGTCTTGTGAAAGGCTTTTCAGCTGTGCAAAAATATACCAACAATTGCAGGCAGCAGGAATTTTCAGTATAACGCGCGGTTCAAACGAAACAGCTGGATGTATTATTCTATGTTACATGTCCATTATGCGTTAAAGCGAGCGTTGATTTAGCCATCACTGAAGAAATTCCTCGACTTAACTCACCTATGTATATTTGTGATATTTGTTTGCAACGATATAGTTCAACTTGATGCTTACCTGAAACAGAAAATTAATAAAAATGAGTAAACTCAATCGATTTAGTCACATTGTAATAAGAAATGATCACAAATATCACAAAGCACATGTTACTTGATTTTTTTCAATTTTATACAAAGCACACAAATTCTTGTAAAAATGCTTAACATTTTATGGCCCATAGGATCTGAACATGTACTTAAAGAATAAAAGATCTAAATAAAACGGACGTTCTGCCTGCTCTGCTCTGCTCGGCTTTGACTTATATAATTATTTTGACTTGGCCACTTGCAGATTTACAAATAAAGGTACTCGCCATCTAGTGACGAAAGATTGAAGTGGTATTATCGTGTTTAAATTGAGAGTAATTAAAAGCTTATTCACATTTTTCGTTTCAGTTACTCATGATGATGTATTTTAAAACATTTTAAATGGTCAATTTTTTTCGTTAGAATATCATGAATGTTAAATTATTGCATATTTATTGAGTGATCGATAAAATTAATTTTTTAAATACAACAATATTGTCGTAAATATATGGGGGTAGGCAGGAAGCGGGAAGCTTTCGTCTCTCATTGAAAATTACGATCAATTTGAAATGCAGACTGGAGGAAAGCTCGTGGGAGCATTAAAGGCCTCATTGGACTGCATTTACAGCTGATGAAAAAATAAAAGGCCGGCGCGCAGCGCGTGAGTGCGCTCGCACATGCTACTATATACTACTACTTCTACTACGACTACTACGGCTCGTCGCCGTTCGAGCTCAAGCACAAAAAAAACACGAGATACAGTGAATTAATTATCTCTCTCTAAAAACAGCACTTAACGCTAAATCGATTCGCTCTCACTCTCCTTTATTTCTCACATTCACTTGTGCATGCTGTGCTATACGCGCGTGTGTGTATAGATATATAGGTAGGCGCGCGCACTGCAGTCTCTCTTGCTGAACTTTAAAGTCAAACCTTTTAACGCGCCTCTTTTGCAGTAGCAGCAGCAGCAGCAGCAGCAGCAGCTACTATACTGACGCGCACAAAGTGAATAAAGGAGAGACTGGCGTTGGTGCGGTGGAACGCTGCAGATCGGTAGGTAGCAAGCAGATAGTGTATATAATACACCTATATACAGTAATATGCAAGTGACTGCGAGAAGAGAGTGCGAGTGAGAGCAAGCGAGAGAGAGAGGGAGGAAGAGTGAATTCAATTATTCAGCCGCATTTTCCATCAATCCAGCGACGTAAAAACAACCTTTACTCCCAGCGGTGCATCTCGTACACGTTTCTCTTTCTCTCTATAACTATATACACACCGAATACATATTAGAGAAAATAAACAGTAGGATCTACTGCCGCGCGACGAAGCTTAATTCCTCGGTCTGGCGAGCGAAGGCTATAGGCCAATGTATACAATATACGCACGCTGGTGCGGTACGGTGCCACCGCGATGCCACCTCAGCGCGGAAATGAGATGTTCCCGGCGAGATACATTTTCCAATTGCCATGAAAAAATATCTGCCTCGCAGCTTCTTTTTTCCCCCAATGCTGCGTGCATGTATACACGTATATAGACATTGTTTGCTTAGCTGTGCCGCAACATGTGCGGTTATGTCGAACCGTGGCTACCTATATACACACGGAGAGGAGCTTCTTTACCTCGTTGCGCGAGCGCAAGCATCATCGTATTTCAAATCTCCAGCTGATAGCCGCAATACCTATGTTATGTATATTATGTTTGTAGACACAACTCGCGCGTATACTTTTACGTTTACGCTCGGTAGCTTTTTCGTTTTTTCCCCCATTTTTATTATTTTTTCGCTTGCTCCTTTTCTTTTTTTTTTTTGTTCGCCGCGGCTTGAAAAATGATGAATTACGGGCTCTGATGATGATATTACAGCAGCTGCAGGCGCGCGGAGCGGAAGAAAATAAGAGAAATGACGCTGCTCGCGAACCGACGGCGCAGCCACGAGCAAAGATACGTAGCTACTGCTCCGGCTGCTACTGTACGCGGCAGCATTAAATTGCTGACTAGTCGATTATCGCCGCGTGCGTCAGATGTGTACTTTGATGTTGATCTCTCTCTCTCTCTCGGAGAGTATTAGTAGCAGCTCGTCGCGTCCGTGTATAAGTGTACGATACTCTACGTACTGCACGCTCGGGCTCGTTCGCTCGCGCTTTAGGTATGATTAATATAGTAATTGCCTCGTCGGCCAGTAGTAGTGGTAGTAGTAGTAAGCAGCGGTATAATATAATGCGCTGCAAACGACCGATATACAGCCCGAGCACGAATTTAATCAAAAGCAGCATCGCGTCATTTTTCTTGACTCTGGATGACGATTTTATTAAGACGATGCCGGAGCACGGTACAGCTCCTAGGATTTATTTGATTCGTCATTTGGCTGATTCAATATGTATGTAGCGTTTAACACGCGACAGCGCGGGAGCACTACTACGCTGCGTGATGCTGCTGCCGCGCGCGCAATTCGAGAGAGCCCCTATATGAGCAGTCGAGCCGGGGCCCGCTATATATCTATACAGGAATGTAAATGTCTTTTTACGACCCTTATTTGATCGAATCTTTCGAGAGACTTCTCATTGGCTTTCTCTCTCTCTCTCTCTCGCCCGCTTAACTTATCGCACTTTTTCATTGTTCTATTGGAGAAAAATCTAAAGAAAGAGAGAGAGAGAGAGAGAAGTCGGCGGCAACGGCGCTGCATCATATTTTAATTCCTTCCTTCGTGTGCGTGCCTGGGCTGCTGCATGTGGCTGCCTGACTATTATATATCTATACGTACAGGCGAAATCTCTCTTTCTCTCTCTCTTTCTCCCTTTCTTTCTTTCTCTCCTTCCCGCACATTTCCACGTGATTTATTCCAAAAGTAAACGCGGGAGGGCGTATTAAGTTTTAACGAGCCCGCGAGAAGTTTTTCACGCTGATGGCAAAAGTCAAACAGCAGTAGGAGGAGCAGAAGCAGCAGTTCTATCTGCCTTTAAGCTATATAGCACATAGAGTGCACGGGGAGAGAGAGACAGAGAACAATCCCAGGCTAGCGCGCACGCAGTCGGTGGTGGTGGTAGTGGTAGTAACGCATCGTCAGCGAAATAGAAGAAAATCCCCTTGAATCACCGAAACTCGCGCGTGTGTGTGTGCGTCTATGCGTGCGTGTTTCCTGTCACGTGCGCAAATGTATGAATTTCATAAAAGCAAAAGAGAGCTGCGCCGGAGCCACCACACTGCCTCGGCAGAATAAAAAAAAGAAAAGAAAGAAAGGGGGCGGGAGGATAATATGAAAGAGTAAGGATTGATGTAGAGGAATGCAAAGAATTGAAATATATGAACCAGTTATTGCTCGGCTATGAAGAGATCCCTTTTTTCCCCAATCCCTTATAGATATTCCGCTGCTCGCACGTAGCCCTCGAACACGCCAATGCGGGAAAATTAGAAATGAGCGAGATACTACGAGAAAGAGCGACACGCGATCGGAATCGTACTTTGTTAAACTGAAATATACGCGATTGCGAGATATATGGAAAAAATTATTTTTTCCAGACATTTCCATTGTACGTATTACAAAGCTCCCGTATATGTGTGTGTGGGCAAGGATCGGCGGCTCACGCAGCGTGGCGTTAAAGTACTAGTGTGCGCTGCCCACGACAGCATGACACACAAGCCGCGCGCGCCTAAGTTACAATTATACGTGCTATGAAACAGCTCTCTGAATCGATATCGCGTTCGCAGTTCTTCTCTCTCTAGCTTTCATAATGTAAGGGCAAAGGCGGTAGCGGCGGCGGCATGTAGCTGCATAGTGCCGCGTGCTCCAAGCTAACTACACACACACACACAAACACATTATTATTGTATAAATGAGTCGGCGGCGGCGGCGCGTGTGTAGCTATCGTAAATTAATAAATTCTGATAGCTTATCGCGCAGCCAGTCGATCAGCTGCAGTTTGAGCCTGGGTATATATGCAGCGCCGCCGAGCACGCACATAGCAACCAACCACCGCCAGCGTCGACTCGCGCACAATATAGCATATAGTGTATAATACTCGCGAGTTGGCGCGCGAAACAAAACAACGTTTATATACCTGCGCCCGAGCATGTGTATGTGTGTGTGTGTGTGTGTGTGGGTGAGTGTCGAGGGGGGTGCATCGTGCATTCTCTCTCTCTCTCTCTCGCTGTACTATTATACAGCGATGACTCGCGCACGCCACACAGCGTACCGCCGCGTATTATAACGCGGAGAAAATATTCATGGAGCGGCGATAGTCGAGTTTAATGAAATTTTCACCAGCCCCCTACACAGCCTTTTGGAGCTGATGGTGTGTGTGTGTGCGAGTGTGTGCGATAGAGGGAGCAGCGCTGGCTCTATTTGGAGCTTAAGGCTTTTCCAATGCCAAACTCGATCTATCTCTCTCTCTCTCTCTCCCTACGTGATGCCAATTACAAAGTTTGATTGAGTATTGACGAGAGCCAGCGAACGGCTGCGCAGCTATATAGCTTCGTGCGCGTGCCAAGCTCTCACGATCGCGTCGGTGTTACAACAATAGTTCATAATTATAGATATCCACACAGCTGCACTTTATATATAATAATAATAATAATAATAATAATAATAATAATAATAATAATAATAATAATAATAATAATAATAATAATAATAGATCGAGGTTTTCAAGCAAGGAGTTAATTTCTTATACACCCAGACTTGCGACGGCGTAAATCGTAGTCGACTCGTGAAAAATACATGTGTGCTGCAAGGTGTGCTTTTTTTTCCTTTTTGCTCGGGGCCACAGCAGCCAAGCCACATATAGCTGTCCCGTAAGCGCAAAAAACGCTCAGCAGATTCTCGCAAAAATGCGACTCTTTGGCGATGCGCGTACACACGCTTTATGCCCCTCGGAGAGTTCTGCCGTCGCGTTGCCCCCTCGCCGCCGCCACCGCCGCGACTTATACTTATTCGCATTCCGCCATGCATACGTATTATATCGTCGTATATACGTACGACGCATCCGTGTACACGCGTATAAATATCTTCCGGCAGGGCATAAAGATATTCTTTGGGTTATTTACGCGTTATTTTTCGCGCGGCCGAGCGCCGGCACCGTTGCTGCTGCAGCCACCATAACGCAGCGCCAGGCTGCTGCCACGAGCCAGGCATGCCTCTGCTGCTGCTGCTGCTGCTCCGGTGCCAGTGTGTGTATGTGCAACGCGATATTTACGAGCAAACTTTGTGCCGCTCGCTGCAGCGCCGGCTACATATATAGCACTGCACACATTGAAATTTACATCGAAGAGATGCCAAGGCGAGCAGCAGCAGTGGCAGCAGCAGCGGCAGCGAAGCAGAGAATGACCGACGCGGATGCGTGCAAAAACTGCATTAGCTAAAGAATAGCCTACTTTTTATTCGCTCGAATTGCGACGTCGCCGACGACAACGACGATCGCCTGTGACGACTATATAAATAGGGCGCAAGAAAAGATGGATTAGCGTCTCGAGCTTGTGATATAAAAAAAAAACGAAAGTAGGTAGTACGCCGCTCGCGTAATTGAAAATATACGCGCGCACCCCCTCCCTGCTTGTGTATGTGTACACAAGCGTGTGCAGTGCTATGTAGTGCAGTAGCCCCGTGGCGATGAAATCTCCTCCACGCAGTCCCGAGTCAATTCGGCTTATAAATAGAAACGACGAGGCGCGCAATTGATTGCGCCTAGCTGCTCGAGCACGACCACTGGCCTCCATCCATACATATACTGCACGAGTGCAGCAGCAGCAGCAGCAGCAGCAGCAGAGAACGCATGCATGGATTATCGAAGCTCCATGCTTATGCACGTATACATATCGACGTCGACGTATATTGCTGCCTGCGATCGTATCACTCGACTATTTCGCGGAAAACCCAGCGTGGGCGCCTATGCCGTGCGCGAGCAGCACAGCCCATAGAATGATTCGTTTATGCTCCATCAATTCGGCGGCGGCAGCGGCAGCGGCAACGGATACGTACACGATCTGCACTGGTACTCGAGCGCATACCAAATCATGCGTTGTGTTGTATGTGCTGTGCTGTGCGCTATGCTATGCCGTGGCTCGATTGCAGCGAGCGAGGAGTTTGCATGATCGACAGAAATCCATGTAGCGCGTCGTTATTTTATGCAAGGGCGACAGAATTTTCCACGGAATTCATTCACGGCCCCCTCGGCTGACTTGTTTTGACATTGTGAGACAGACTGTGTGTATGTGTGGGTGCGTACGAGCAAAGACTGCAAGGTAAGCCCAGATGCGGGTGTACATCTGACGTGGGTGTGCGCCTCTCTCTCTCTCTCTCTCCTTTTCTCTATCTCTCTCTCTCGTTCTCTCGAGCTTGCTCTTCTACTGCTTATGTAGCCCGAATAAATCAACTCACGCGCCCTCGGCTTCGTGTAACAGCTAGTTGTCTCGATCTGTCATTGAGGAGGCTGCTGCGACTGCTGCTGGGCTCAGACACGCCTGACGTACGACGACGACTACGACTACGAATACGACGAATCTCGGCAGACTCGAAGCTTGCAACTTCGATCTCGCGAGCTCGCAGAAAATAAAACGTACACAATGCATCTCTCCGTGAGAAATTTATTCAATTTGTTTAATTTACAGCAAAAAAGAATCGAAAACATTATGCAAATTAACTACGCGAGGATGTGTAATATAGAAGCAGAAAGAGGAGAAAGAGAGAGAGAGAGGGGAAAAAATTACAAAACTTCCCTACGCATCCGGCATTAGCAAACGCATTATATTCTTTCTCTATCTCTCGCTTACGCTTCTGCAAGCTCGCGCAAGCTCTCGTACACAATCTTTTCTTTCTCCTCTCTCTCTTTTTTTTTCAAATCTGCAGACGCGTCGGTTCACATTTGTTCAACATGACGTAGCAGTGCGGCTACTAGAAATTTTTCTCTCATTAACTTCTCCATTTTCCTCTCTCTCTTTCTCTCAACCTCTACAGCAAGCAGCAAGCAGTGTAGCAGCAGCGAGGCAATGGTATAGTCTCCGTGTACAGTAGTATACACTGCAGCAATCGTAATTCCTCCCTCGCTCGTTCGCTCGCGCGCGCGGGAAGCAGCAGCAGCCACCCAATATCCAGCTCAGTCGCTCGCGCGCAGCAGTTACTTTCTTCGCTTTCGTTTTTTTCTCCGTTGCTCGCCGAGCTCTCGCATTTCGGCCGCTGCTGCTGCTACTGCCACTAGCTCGTGCACACATATATACACTTTCCTCTTTTCCGCAATAGCCACCAAGCCAATAAATACATCCGAAAGCAGTCTCGAATCGTTACCCGCACTCCCTGCACTGCACATGTATGTGCTGCTGTTGGGTGTATACGTAGCGCGGGATACCAGGAGCAATTTTCGAGCGCGAGGCAGTAGCAGCAGCCTATACGTCTTGCTTGCCAACATCGTACACACGTGCTTGTGCAGTGTGTGCGATGTGCAGAGCGAGAGAGTAAAAAGAAAAGCCGTGGATGAAACCGAGCGCACGCGGAGAAGGACGAAATGAGCTGCGCGCCCAAGATGACACGGGAATGAAACGAGAAATCTAATACATTTTTATCTCGATCCTCGAGTGCGAACTTTTGAGATTCGAGAGATTTGTGAGCGAGAGAGAAAGAGTGAGATAGAGCTGGAAAATAAAAATTGCCAGCGAGTACATCACCGAAGCGAACTGGAGTCGTTATGCTCGCGCGTATATATATTGTACACATATGTGTGCCATGGCATTCGCGTATACGTACGTACTATACGCTCGCCCGCGGGATTGAATTTTTTCCTTCATTCAGGAGCGCGCGCGCGTTATAGCGCATACATATTTCGCGATACATAAGCTATATATGCACACAGCGTAGCCGAACACAGGGTAATCCTCTGAATTTGCAAAAGCTTTTGTTTTTCTTTCGCAAATATATGCAAGAGAGCGCGGGGTAATGTGCGCACGCACGAGAGAGAGAGAGAGAGAGAGAGAGAGCTTGGCAGCGGCGAGAGGAGCTTACTCGCGCGTGGCGTATATGCAGCGGCCGGTGGTGTATATTTTCATAAACCTGCACAGCAGCTTTTCCAGCATGGGAATTTTGCAGAAAACTTTTGGCCCTGTTTTGCTCTCTCTCTTCCATTTACGGGGAGGAGAGGCCCTTCCACCACACCGCAAACAAACAATTTGAATACGAGCGCGGTGCTCCCTCCCTCCCGCCTCCGACCCTCTTCGCCTATACCCGGCTAGCTAGCTAGCTAGTACTACTCGAACATAATACGGCGCAGCGCGCGCGGCAAACACAGACGAGCCATTGCCGCCCGGGCGAGCGGTATAAAAACGATTCCACTGTGTTGTACACACTGTATATATACTACACAATCCAGACTCTGCTGCGCGCTATACGTTGTATTATAGCAGCTACTCGAGCAGCTGCACGTACACACCGGGGGTAATGTGGCCTAGAGTTAAAATTAAAATCATAAATTTAATCAACGAGGATAGAAATCTCGAGGAAAAAAGCGCCTGCTTGGCATCGCAACTCGTACTATTTACTCCCGGTAGCTGTGTACCTTCTGCCGCTGCCGCCGCCACCGCTGCTACTGCTGTTGCTGTACACCGTATACTGCAGCAGCCGCGCGTATCCTACCTTGCACGAAAAAGTTCGGGCAATTTCGAAGATTGCCCTTGCGTGTGCGCGCACATTCGAACACGAAAATAGCTGCGCGCCACGGGAGAAGGAGGAGGAGGTGGAGGAGGCGAGGGCGAGCTTCGAAAATGACGGAAATAGAAGAGTGTAACGCGTAAAGACGCGAGCTAGCGTATACTTACACCGCCTGCTGCACGCGCACGGGAAAATCGTAAGAAAATAACGAGTCGAACAATTTTTTCGATAGTTTGCTCGTCTCGCGATCTTTTCTTCTGTGTCATAATATCCCTGCCCTGTGCGACAAACGAATGGTATGGATTTCTCGGCGATACGAGAAAGCTGTATAAACGACGGCCGAAGTCGACCTGTGCTTGCGCGATTAATTCGTGCTCGGGCAAAAAAGAGTCGATTTATGACGAATTACCGGATTGCTACTGCTTCTACTGCTCTCACGGGGTACACCGTGCGCGCAAAGCACGTTTTATCGAAAAATAGATATTAGCCTTGACACTTGAAAGCCTTGATATCTTTCTTTCATTTTCTTTCTTACTTTTGCCCGATTTTGCGCCGCTCCGGGGAAAAAAGGAAGGAACGACGAAGAAGCTATAAGCAAGAAGAGAATGAGAAAGAGAGAGGAAGACGAGCATATATAGATAAAAATACAAGCCGGAAGATAAATGGCGTTTAGATTCGCGTCACCTCGTGCAGCTATAGCAGCAGCAGCAGGAGTCACACAGCAACGTGCTGCGTTCGAGAGATATCAAGGGACTTCTCTCCTACGAATGCCAGGCCGAGCTAAGAAAAATGAACAAGCACCGCTAAAACTTTTGCTCCTCTTCCCGAGGTCCTGGAGTACATTCGATAAACGAGGAAAATTATATATATCATATAGTGTAGCGGTGACTCGCGTTGATAATTTACTGCGCGCGGAGAGAGCGAGAGGTGTATTCATTAATTAGATTGACTCTCCTGTAGAACTGCTTTCGAGCTTATTAATCCTTACAGCTGCGATTTATATTTTTGAATGTTCACCGAATTAATACCAATTGCGATGCTTTATCTGCAAGAGCTTTCCTCTTGTAAAAAAATGCGTACGTTCACGATCGAGCTTAATGTCAAAAAATTTTCCTGCTTTGTTCGGCAGTTACATTAATTCACGATTCGAGCGAACACTCGGCGCGTGCAAGTGCCCGTAGACGTACATTCAATTTCGAATTTGCCTTCCAGAAAAACTTTTCAGTGCAGCAGCAGCGACAGCATTGGAGTGGCAGTAACAGCCGACCCTTTCATACGTCAACGAGGGGTTTAAAAAATCAATCCCACGCAGCCAACAGCAGCAGCGCAGCCTCTTATCTCTCCTTTTTCCAAAGAACCTTCCTTCGCCCAATCGCGTTCCCGATTGACCGCTCCAAGCTAGGCCCCATACATCTGAAGCCACGACTTCTCTCGTTCTTTCTCTTCTCGTCTCCCTCCCCCCCCCCTTTCCTACCCCTGCCTTTTTCCCTTTATAGACCATTTTTTTGTCTCGAGAAAGAAAATCGTTTCCTCCGTGCTACTTCAACTGCACACACGTACACACATATGTTTGCCCTTTGATCTTGTTTGAATTTCATCTGGCTGCTGTTACAGAAAAGTATATTTTTAGTGGTAGTGGTGGTAGTAGTGTGTATGCAGTGGTGTTCGCGATTTCGTTTGCCTTTCATCAAAGGGCCGAGCGTTGGCGCTGTGGAAAACATTTTATTTTTCGGCAGCTGAGAAAATTAAATTCAAGATAAACTTTTTTTTGTTAGCCTATTTCATACGCGACAATGGAGAGCAAAATGTCACCATCACTTGCAGATATTATGCATTATACATGTGTTCCATACTGTTCATTTTTTCTTTTTTAGTGTTATTTTTTGTTTTGGCAGAGAAAAGTCATTTTCTTCTCTATTCCCAAGCTTACCTTTTCATAAGCGTACTTTCTTTGCGCTATGCGCGTCGTTTTTGCGCAGGAGTTCTACATTTTTATACGTTCCACCGAGTATAAAGCTCTAACAGTTTAAATCATTATTTATACAAACAAATGCTGGCTTAAATAATGCTTTAATCTGATCAAACAATGAAAACCCCTCAAAGATGAGAGCTACAGAAGAGAGAGAATATTAAAGATTTTCGACAGATTCATCGCGTGCTTTCATCCACTCATCTCGTTACACATAAATTTTATACGTAGAGTATAAGAGAGAGAAAAAAAGAAAAAAGCAGCAGCAGAAGTGAGCCACTCAGCTAATCAGTCAGCGATTTCTTTCTCTCTTTTTGCTCTCTCTCTCTCTCTCTCTCTCTCTCTCTCTCTCTCTCTCCCGAGTTATTTCTATATGTAAGGCGACTGGTTGGCCCGTGCCATCGAAGACTACCGTCGTCATCGTCGCGACGCTTTATCAAAAACAAAAACACACACAGTAGGCACAGGCTGGCACTAGAAGAGAAAAAGCTCGGGCGCGCGCCGAGTCTGTTTCCGACTACAAGGAGAGTCTGCATCAACAAAGAGCCCCATGGCCTTGTGCTTCAAAGCCGCTCGCGCGCGCCAGTACACGAGGCATGATTGTATACCTAACCGCGAAGGATTGCGAACAAAAGTGCCTCATATAAGCCAAGCTGGAAAGAGAGAGCGAGAGAGAGAGAAAGAGAGAGACTGGCGCGTGTCTACCCCAGCACGAAACAGCTGCATTTACATCGGCTGCTTGAAAAAGAGAGAAAGGAAGAAAAAAAGAGGCAGAGAGGGCGAGAGGATGGGATTGAGCGGGTTTAATAGTTCTAGTCGCAGCAATTGAAGGGACTTGCCCTTTAAGAGAGGGTGTGTAGGTGGACGTTACTCGAATGCTTTTGGCTTCGAGTTGCGTGAGACCGAGGCTTACTTAAAATAAAAGCAGTACAAGCTGTCCTTAGCTTCATCGGCTCGTGAGTAATTGCGGAATAGCCTTTTTTTCACTCGATATACGATTTCGTTTAATTATGTCAAAATTCCTTGTAAAATATAATTACTAAATGCTCGTGCACTACGCACTCGAACTTATAGTTCATGCAAATATCCTTGTTAATTCAACTATTGACATACATCCACGGCACTTTATTCAAGTTCAACGGCGCCCTTTTTTTCTTAACTACGAAACGAAGACAAATTTGCAAAGTAAATAAAAATTCATTAACGATAAATTATAGTACAACCGCTACAAGCCTCTCGGCGTCTACTTGGCTCGACCGCGCGTTTAAGAGGCCCTTTTCCCTTTCCCTCTCTTATATACCACCTACGACTTTGCTAGTACTTTTATTCCACTATACGGTTATTAAGCTTTCTAATTAACTAACGACGCGCGCTCTAGGCTTTCTTTCATTAATTAAAATTTTTCATTAATTTACGTAATATTGCGCAGTGAGAGAGAGCGAGAGAAAGAGAGGGGCTAGCGTATGAACGAGCTTCGCGCTTGCATAGCTGCCTCCGCTACCGCCGACGACCAGCGAACATTGAAACGAGAAGAATTCCGCGCTCGTGCTAAACTATTGAGTCGCGAAGTCTGCCTCTACCCTGGACGCGCGTCCTGAGTCCTCTGCGCGATGCGGCGAATGGAAAGACACGATTCAAATGACATTTTCATTTAATTAAACATCGCATTTGTAAAAACATTTGAAAAATGTGTTTACTCGAGGTTGATTATATGCGGAGAGAATCACGATGGATGCCTCAGTGCGGCGCGAGAGTGTTCGAAAAAGCAAGATCAACTTTGCTTCGAAAAAAAGAAACGCACGATTTTGACGTGTTTTTTTCCTCATCTTTTCAGTAGCGAGGTAAAGAGTTGTAAAAAAATTTGATTTCAGAACCTTAAAAAAGCCAGTTGAACATGAAACAAGTAACTTTTTTTTATCGTGATTATGCCTATATACTACGTTGCATCCATATTGGTATGTACAAATGTGGCACTACTTTGGTTTTTTTCTTGATTTCGCAGCCTGAGAGAGAAAAAAAAGTACAACAAATTAATTTGCTCTGGTGTATATACGGTGAACTTTTCAATCATTAATTCATTTCTCATTTCTACACTCGGCGCCGATCAAACTTTCATGCCGCGGTCCCAGATGCGAAACTTGGCCTTTTCTCGGCTTCGCTATGTCATTAGGAATTATTGAGTGCAAACTTCAGAAGATGGGTCAAAAGTAAATAAACAGCTGGTCTCTTGTTTCGATGGAATAATATTTAGCTCCTCGAGGCCCACCTTTAATATTCGCACGTGCTCGACTTTTGGTGGAAGAAACAGAGAGCGAGAGAGAGAAAGAGAGAGAAGTTGAAAAATAAAGAAAAAGAAAAAAATAATGGCAAAGAGTATACAGAGCAGAAAAGCAATTCCCGAGCCTCGGCTGGCACGCTGCTCTTGCGCTGCAGTAATAGTATCGTGTATATACTTTTTCGCGACGACTACGACGCCGACGACGACGAGTAAGTTCGTACTCTGCCACCGCCGTCGCTGCTGCTAGTGCTGCTGCTCGATTTTCATCTGGGAATAAAGGGTCGTTTTTGCGGAAGTGAAAACTTATATTTTCATATGTATAGCTTCTGTGCTATCTCACTTCGAAAAAGGGAGAGGGAGAAAGGAAGAAGGAACTTGAGCTAAATTGAGAGTAGGATTACTTTTCTAAGGTGTACCAAGACTTCTGTTATTTTTTTTTAGCTCTCCTTCCTCTATATATAAATACATTTAGAATATTTCAAAGATTTCACGTGCTCATCTCAGTGATTTTCTGCTCGAATTGACTACTGGACAAATTATCAGCGGAAAATCTGGCTTTTTACGAACGAGCTTGCCCTTTTTATTTAGAGTCTCTTGCTCTTTTACCTATAATAAACGCGGTCGAAAAATAAAAGTAAAATTTCCACACAATACAAGTACGCGTATAATAAATAAATCAAATTCAGCATTTCGAACTGCGAGTGCGACAATTGAAAATTCAATAACATTATTTTCTTCGGGGGGTCAGCTATACACACGCCAAGCAGAATTCTACTATCGAAACTTTTTTTTTACCTTCCAATAATACAGCTTGTATACACTCGTCAGCAGTAGCAGTAGCAGTAGCAGCAGCAGCAGTAGCGCAGCACAGCAAATTCTTCGCTGCGCAGTTGTCGAAAAAAATAAAACGTAAAAGAAAAATAAAATAAAAAAAAAACTCGGTCATTCACTCCTGCTCGCGAATCTCTCGTGTAAACATCATCAGCACAATACAAGCTGTATACATTATACGTGTGTACGAGAATGTGTACACGCGCTCAACCGACTGACCCGTTATTTGCATGACACGTTTTCACTTAAATATATACGTCTTTCGCGATAATACTTTCTTATGATTTTTTTCTTCTTTTTTTTCAGCTGTTTGAGCGAGAGACGAGTTTCTTCAGTTGTACGCACAGTCTTAGGCAAACATATTGAACATTTCGACTGACAATACGATATACGTGCAGGGCTGGGTTGGTATAATACGTAAACGAGTTCACGGCGTTAACGAACGGCCTAGGTGTCAAATGAACACGAGGCACTAACACCTCTTTTGTAGTTTTCACGGAGTTTCCAACAGAACTCTCCAGCTTCAACGGAACGGCTCGTTTAATGATACAAAATACACACATATAGACACCGAGAGAGAGAAAGAGAGAGACCCTGGGAAGATGAAAACTTTGCTTGACCATCGGTATGTGCCACATGTACACACGGTATACGTATATATATCATCAGGCGTTCACCGGCGGAGAGCAAAGAGAGATCTTATTTATCGCGAAAGCTCCTGCTCCGGGCAATAGACTTCTGCACGCGACAAGTTTTCTATTTAGATTTTCTTTTTCGCACGCTACGTCGCATCGGTCAAAGTCAATATTGATCCGAGTTCAACGTTTGAATTTTCCATTCAAATCGAATCGTCTCACGGATTCAGACGTATATAACAGCATGAAAAAAAACAGAATTAAGTTATACACACGCGGACTGGCTCGATGTAGCGCGTGACCGATAATAGCAGCCGGCGTCAACTATTATCACCTATATATAGGTGCTGCGAACTTATCAATTCTGGGTTACGGCGATTAACGACACGTATACGAACAAGTAGCTATAATGCGAACAGGTGTTGGATTATTTCCATCCACTAAGATACACAGAATACAACATCGATTATCGACGACTTTTCTAATTTTATGTATCAGCGAGTGTATGCCGACGACGCTGATCACGATAATGATATGGAGTTTTAACGACGCGCTAATGCAGAGATTCATTATCGCGTAACTACTGTGCCAGTTTTCATTCGGTAGCATACACAATATATAAATGCGCAGACGATGATTTTGCGCTGGAGCTTGGCTGCCATACTTGCATGTACATTCCCTGAAGGAGGATCGCTCGATGAACTCAAATATAAAATATCGAGTATCGAATATAAGTAATAGAAGAATCAAAGATGTTACATTCGGTTGTGAGCTTATTGATTTCCTCAATAGATGGAGTAATGTAAATCCGCAAGTGTCAAAAATTGTTCCTATTAGTATATAACACAATCATCGGGATTGAATATATAAGTGTGTTTTCGATGTTTTTTAACAAACTAAGCACATTACTCGATGCATATTTTGACCAAGGGCTTAAAGTGTACAGCACTTTTTCTCGAACGAGCCCCTCATTGAATCTCTTGATATTTGCGCGCCACCAACATCCATAAGAATACGTGTGCCGAGGGCGCAAGAAAAGCAATACTTACTGGATATGTCATTGTCGAAAAAAATATACATACTTAACACTTGAACCTCGAACTACACAAGTGCAGACAGTAGACTCTTTATCTTTGGATTACAGCTTCATACTCGCGAGAAGCTCTGGCAAGCGCATGCAGCGCAACGGAGCACAGCAGAGCACTTGCATAGCAGCGTCGGAGGGGCTGCTGCTGCTACGCGAACTACGCGCACGGACCATTAAATTTTTGCTCGTGTGCCATTTCGAGTTATGTTAGTAATGGAAGGGCAGCAGCAGCAGCAGCCGTAGTAATGCGTGTGTGTGTGTGTGCTGCGGGTGCACTGCACTTTCGGCTCTTTCGTGCGCAAGTGGAAAAAATTGCCACCGATACAGGCACCTTATATTATATCCCCGCAGCGCGCCTCGAGTCTCGACGATCGTCGTCCTAGCGCGTCCTATACCGTCGGGTCTCTATCTCTCTCTTTCTCTCCAGCTCTCTGGATACGTACATGTATTTTTCTGCACATACGTATAAAAGAAGTATTATGTACAGAAGGAGAGGAGAGCGTCATAACTCAGAACGAGTGCCAGGCGAGTTATGTGCTCGCTTGCTTACGCCTTACTCGCCTGCAATAAGCCATCTTTCTCCTATTTCGCTTCTTTTTCCTCGTCTTAAGCTGCAGTATGTAGAAAGAGAGAGCCAAGTGTTGCTGCTATACCACTGCTGCTACAGCTGCTGCTGCTGCAAGAGAGAGAAAGAGAGAAAGAGTGGTACTTTGCTCGTAAAAATATAAAAATATCGAGGTCGAACATGATGCGAGGAGCTGAGAGAGTGGCTTTCCCGCGTGCACGCGCGCGTGTGTGAGCGCAAATTCGCACTCGGTCCGAGAAAGAAAGAGCAAAATGTGTATCCCCTTTTCCCTTAGGCATTCTTCTATCTCGCATATCTCCTTCTTTCTCTCTCTTTTTTTTCTCCTTTTTTTTCTCGCTCCTACGTATCTATGCACGCGAGCGCGCCCTTGTCTGTCCTTTGAAGTGTGAAAAAAAGTGAAGCGGGCGCGCATCCCTTACTGCCGGCAACAACGACGACGACAACAACGACGTGTATAAAACGGACACTTACGTAAGCGGCGTTCCGAGAGGAAGAAGAGAGACAGAGAGAGAAAGATGAAAATAGAGCAAAAATTGCACTCGGAGAGGTCTTATTTCTCTCGTGCACGAAGAGGGATGATGGAAAATTCGTAGCTTTAAAAAACGACGAAAACGACGCACGACACCGTGGAGAGACAGAAAGCACCGGATTAATTCATTGAAACGCTATTTTTTCTGGATTTAAAAGAGAGAGAAAGAGAGATCCCCGCGCATAACAAGGTGTAATGTTCCGACAGATATAAATTCATAATCCTCTCAATTTCGTCGGCGTATTATCGTGCCACGGCACAAAGACGACGGCGTGGGGATAAATACTTGCTTTTTATTTCAAAGGTACGAGCAGAAGAAGATGCGCCAGCGCGCGTATACCGAGAGAGAAAATAACGGATGAAGCTCGTCGGATTTTTTCCGCCACGAGACAAAGTTTTCCATCTCTCTCAAAATGGACCCAAGGACTTATAAATGTTAGAACGTTAAGTGTCAATTAATCCCACTGATATTGTAACTGAGACGATCGGGAACATTATTAAAAATATCAAGAAACGTCTCTCCGTCTCACGAGGCTCGTACGGAGAGAAGAAAAATTGCTTAACTCTTATAAACGAAGCCAAGTCGTAAAAGATGAAGAGCCAATAGGGGAGGCTTGGAACGACGAGTGTGTGTAGCACTGCACCTGACCAGTACTGCCAACCCTCCGTCTATTTTTCTCGAGCCTCTCCTTCGAATGATTTATTATCATTCTTGCCTCTCCATACCCTTATTTCCTCCGAGGGTTGCAAAAGTCCAGAAAAAGCCTTTCTGTTCGTCAGTTTTTAAACAACGGTCACTCTCGAGCTTTTCTGCATTCCGGATTCATACACGCGCACGCTCGTATGCAGTCTATGTGTTCTATATAATCACTTGCGTTGCAATAAAATAGAAAACTTTAATGAGCAATATAAAAGTTCGAGGGGCGAAATGCTCATGGCTCGACGAAGATACGTGATGAAAATTATAATCGTCTGGTTTTTACGGCGGCGCCTTTCCCCCGGATTATAATGGCCATCCAGGAGCTTGCAAAGACTCTCGTTTTCTTCAATGACTTTCGCACATTTCGACGTATATATACGTATATCTATAAACTAGGCAGTTTGGAAAAAAGTAAAGCGGCTCCGATTGACGAATCGTAACTATTAAAGTTCCGCACTCGAGCGCGAGAAATAATCACGCTCTCTTTCGAAAGAGAGAGAGAGCTGTTCGTGCCTATATAGATATAGCCAAACAAAAAACAATTTTCTCTCTTCCGCGCGGAAAAAAGCTAAAATGCAGGTGTGCCCAAAAGCGAATCTGTCGCTCTCGTGTGCACTGCTCGCATACACACGAACGTACACACATACACACAGCGATGTATTATACGCGCGCAGTATATAGTGGCGAAAGAAACCTGCGGCAAACGCCGGGCGGCGCAGCTGCGTCTTTTCTCGTACATAGCGCGGTCTGGAAGCGCTGCAAGCACAGCACGGCGCGCACCTCGACTTTTTCCATCGACCCTCGTTCGCTTTTTTCCCACTTTCGTTCGTCGTCGTCGTCGTCGTCGTTGCTTTTACACGCAAACTCCATTAGGTTGACCTTAGGGCCACTCGCTTATACACCACCGAGTATATACAGCGCCTTGTGCTGCGCAGTATTATAAGGTAAAGGACGCAGTACCAGAAAGGAAGCCGAAGCTCGTTACATACATATAGATAAAAATATATTTTTGCAGCAAAGCCTAGAGCTAGCTCACACCTTGAACTCGGGGGCTCTTGCGCGTACATAGAGCAGCAGCAGGTGAAGCTACAACCCCGCTTACACGTATATAGTGCTTGGCGCGCGAGATATGAAGAAGCTATAGTTTTTTTAACGAGCTTTAATTTATGCTTTATTAAACTTTCACTGCTGTGCTGAGCAGCAGAAGAAGAAGAAGATGAGGAGGAGGAAAGAGAAAGACGCCGGCAGGGCTTTAATTGTTACCTTGGGTACGATACGGCCCCGGCACCTCTCTCTCTCCTAATGCAACTTGCTTGTTACGTTGAAAATTTACCTTTTTTCTTTTGCAGCGCAAGTATTATATACAGCCAACAGCCATATCGCACGATCAAAAAAAGTTAGTCGTGCAACAAAATTGTTTCGTACATATTTTTCATTAACTCGCGCTCACGTAATGCTCGTAAAATAACGCCCTTGTATAGAATTTCTTTCCCACCTACTACTACTACCACTACTACTACCATGATAATCGAGGAGACGTACAAATGACAGGGCCTCGCAAGGAGTGGCGCAACGATCGAGAGTGTACGCCATGCGCTTTACAAAAGAGATGAAAGTACGTAGGGCGAGGAAAAGCAGCTTCGACAGCAGTAGCGCTCGACGTTGTGTAATTGGTTATTGCTCCGGCAAAGCCAAATCGTCGAACTTTTTTTTCTCCGTCGAGCGGGGAGATCGCCAGCCCTCGTCCTTTATGTATGTTTATCCTGTATGTATGTAAATTTGAAATATTTTTTCGTCTCAAAAAAAAAAGTTACACAACTCTCCATCTATCCAAGGGGATGAAAGTTAAGGAAAAAAAATAACCCTCGCTTCTTCGTCGTATAATGCGATGCAGGTATACATACACACACACTCGTATACACACGTATAAACGCAAAGACGCGGAGAAAAGTCGTAGCTCATGTGTCCCACGTGTGTGAGCGCACACACATGTATAGGCGAGTCGCTACTGTGCGTTATACAACACACGAAGACATTTTCGGTAGTAGAGCTCGCGCAAAAAGGAGTAGAAGAAGAAGAAGCTGCACAGACACATGCACACGCATACACACGCATATAGGCGTGCACGCGTTGAAAGGCGTAATTCTCCAAAGCGGAAGGCAGGGAAATTTTCTATAGGGTATAGGAAAAGTCGAGTTTTCTTGCTACGGCTGCGAGGGCAAGTTAAGAGCCCTCCCCCCCCCCCCCCCCCNCCCCCCCCCCCCCCCCCCCTGCGAACATACACGAGACTTTTAAGAGTTTTCATGTCTGCGGCAAGGGTATTATGCATGCATATATACATGGGTGGACGTCGTGCGTATGTACGCGCGCAGAGGAGCGAGGCAACGGCAGCAGCAGCAGTAGCTCCTGGGTGGCCTATCAATATTTATTATCGGGATCCCTTTAGTGCGACTTGTGTTTAGGGCGCGCGAGCGTTCAGGTGTATACATACTGTACGACGCGCACATTCACGTTGCATGTCTTGCTGCTGCTTTGGCTAAGCGCATAATGAGGGCTTAAACATGTTGTTGCTGTTGGACGGGGGCTGACGGTATGTACCGAGCAGTCTTTTGCGTAAGTTCGCAATTCTAATCCACCTTGGGAAATAACTCGCGTATGTATGTAAGGCGAGGGTGTAAAAAAACATTTCTACCCGATGACGGAATATATTGAAATGGCACGCGTGTGGCGTCCATATGGCACGAGAGGGCCTTTCTTTACAGAACTTGTATCTATATACGCATACATACATAAAAGTCGCGGCCAAGACGACTCGAATTTATCAACGAAACAAATTCCAAAGAAGAAGAAGAAGTAGAAGAAGAAGAAATAACGCGGATAAACATAATGCGATACTAATGGAAGTCGCGCATTATTCGACCATTACTCGAGCCGCTGCTGCCGCTGCTGCTGCCGTTGCCTCGCCGGCTTCGCGTCATCTGTAATCGGCTTGGTAAGAAGGGGATAATGCCCTTTTCCCTCGCAACCCGCGGAATATCTTCGAGTTTGGCGAATAATTTGACTAATTCTTTTGAGTTGGCCAACAGGCGAGCGAACGAGCGAGCAGCGGCGCGCAGTAAAAGTTTCGAGTACTTACTCTCGCGGGCGGCGGCGATGGTGGCAGTTGTGCGGATGCAATTTTCACTCTCGAGGCTAGCTCTCCCATAAGTAATACGAAGAAGTGGGAAGCACGAAGTATAAGAAGAACGAGGAAGAGAAAAGTCTTACCTGAAACAGAAATGAAAAAAACATTTTTAATACTCTTAAGGGCGCAAAAGCTTGGCTAAAATTTGAATGGGATAAAAATGAGTCAATGTTTATCTATAAGCATATCCAATGGAGGGTGCAGCGAGCATCGAGAGTGCGGGGAGCGCACAAAGCTCGCGAGCGCCGCGCGACTTTTGCCCGCGTGCGATATTATTATATACGTATATATTGCATTCTCAGCTCTCTTCTCTCTCTATTCTATTCTTCTTTCTACGAGCGAGCGCGTGCAGGAATCGAAGAGTCGAGGCTCTCCTCGCTTCGCATTGAACTCGGAGGACAAGTTAGTTAGAGGTATAGCGAGCGCGGCGGACTCTGCGCTCGAGCTCAACCCTCTTCTTGCTCAACTTGAGGCCTCGCTCTCTCTCGCTCGCGCGCGCGCAACTTTTGCTCCTCCGACGCGACTATATACCTCTATACAGCTCGAGTTCGATTCTTGCGCGACAGAAGAAGATGACGACGAGGACGAGGACGAGGACGAGGGATGAGGAGATACGTCGAGAAAGCATGACGAGAATCGATAGTTTCAAGTTTCTCGCTATCGCCTCGGCAAATATTCTTGGCGTCTTCCTTTTCGCCGTTGTCGTCGTGCAATGACCCATCTCGCTCGGTACATATTTGTGTCCCCTATCTATGACTCTCCCTCTTCCTCTTCTTTTTTATACTTTTATTCGAAATTCTCGCTCGCACCTATAGTTCCCGCTCGCTCTCTCTCTTTCTCTCTCATCTCGACGAGAAAATTTTTTTCATCTCCCTCCACATTGGGCTCTTTTTTCTTCATTTTGCCTGTTATTGAGCCTTGCTTCGTACTCTCGGGGCGCTTCTCGGCCTCCGGCTACATATACACAATCGATTCGGGCGCACCGAAGAAATTCTTTTCGACGAGAGCTAAGAAAACTACGATGGAAGGCAAATTAGAAATTTATTATGGCTCATAATGAGTTTTTTTACTCCGGGTACGCGCGCGCCCGCGCGAAACGAAAATTATTATCCGGGCATATGTATGTGAATTTTTTTCCTCTCGCTCGATTCAAAAGCCTATTGCCAGAGCTCCACAGAAAGAGAGAGAGACAGAAGAGCGAAAACGACGAGAGAGCTGGAATATGAATATAACCAAAGAATGTCGCATTATGAGGCTCGGTCAGTGTATAATAAATTTGATGAAACTATGAGCGCGCATGTATATGTTTTTTTGATTCGCGACGAGTGGGGGCATTTATTGCATATTATTAAGGTAGACACTTTATTTCGCTTTCGCAATCGTTTTAGCCTTTAACTCATAACGTTCGTAACTTAGCGCGCGTCTCCAAGCATTATCTAAACAGCTCTTTGCAGCGAAGCGCAGTTTTAGGCTAATAGCTGCGGGGAACGCCGAAGGAGAGATAGAGAGAGAAAGAAAAAGAAAAGGAACGACCGATGACATATCCTTCGGCGAGAGCATTCCTTGGATTTACTCATTAATTTTTGACATATTCCAGCGAAAGGGAGAGGACACTCGGATAGACGACGGACGACGACGAAACTTTGTAAACATCGTCATAAATCATTTTACTATGCCAACTAAAAATTTATCAGTCCTCCTATACCGCTCCGTCCAGTATAATTCGCAGTCATCCTCCGCGCTTATGACGCTCGATACAATACGCAATATAGCTGCAGCTATTGTATAGTTGTGCTCGAGCGCGTGGAAATAAAATCAGCGCGTTGGCAGCGGAGCAGCAGTTCTTTGATACGATAGAGAGCGAGAGGGAAAAAGGGAGAGTGATCGCGGCAGGTATATATAATACGACGGGGTGTTAATAACACACGTGCTGTTGCTACACTGCTGTAGCATGTAAGTGGAACATCGTGCAATTGGTAGACAAATATCCCAAGCAACTCCACTTTTTTCCCATATATTCTACGCGCACACACAGGCGCAAGGGAGAGCTTGTTTATATGCTTATATATACCGCGCAATCTTTGCATAACGTAATAAAGTGGGTATGGGTGTATATAGTACGTTGCAGCGCCTCGTGTGTATATACATGTACGTGTTCGCATACACATAAACACATACACCTACGGCGTAGTACGCTATATAGGACTTCCTCTTTTTGCGTTCACGGGAAACGAGAATTCAGGTTAGCTCGTGCTCACTGCCCGTAACCGTTTCACGGTCAGGCAAGAACAACCGCGTGTGCTCGCGCGTCAGACACAGAGCGAGAGAGAAGCTATGCAGCAAAAAATAAGTGGAGAGATATTTACTCAAAACATCACGCGCTGCCACTGCTGTTGCTGTATATCGTGGTACGGATAGTACTAGTATCCGATACACCGGCGTCTTTTAACGAAAGAAAAACTCGCCACCACGGCAGCAGCAGCAGCAGTAGCGAGAATTAGACGAATGACATGAGACACAAGGAAAAAGGTTGAGGTCGCCGAACGAAGAAAACCCGAGAATATGGAGAAACGAAGAAAAAAAAACTCATTGTCACGCGGCGCGTTGAGTCGACGGACACATATTTGCTTTATGGCTCTGGAAAAGTTAAGCGACTATACGTTATAAAATTGAATATATATCTTTGAAGCAGTTACAAGTGCGAAACACAGTTGGAATTTCGCTCGTAAGCCTCTGGCGTACCCCTGCCGCGTGCAGTTCCGCGACGACACACTGCAGCGCGCAGTACTACATTTCGCGAGTTTTCCCACAGCGTAAGTAAAGTAAGAAGCGCCTGTGCCTCCCGATATTTGACTTTCCAATTAACGCACCTGCAGCCAAGCAGTTATAGTAGCGGCAGCAGGAGCAGACGCACATCCCGTGTGTTTTCCCTACCCTTTCGCCCACACTCGACAGTACTGCACAGCCCACAAGTCTGCGGGTAAATTTTAAGGAGGATGGTTTAATTCGTTATGCACATGCAGTCGCGCTGCTACTGCTACTGGAGTCGAGCTTATAGGACTACGAGCGGGCGTTGATTTTTTTTAACCCATGCCTGTGCTCGTGTAAGTTTTAGCTCGATGCCAGCTCGCAGCTCTTCAGAAGCGCAGAAGAGACGACGACGAAGACGAAGGAGGAGGAGAGGCAAGACGCCAGACTGAAGTAGGTTGGTAGGTTTACGGTATGTTTAGGAGTAGTTTAACTTGTTGACGAAGTAAGTACTCGCGTATAGCAGCAGCGACGTCTCCAGCTGCCAGTCGTGTGCCAAGCTAGAGCTCGCGCCTTCGCGAGCTGCAGTTTGATGATGATTAAAAATTAACGCATGATGAGTATTTTCTGTGCCAAGAATTTAACATCGCTGCCCAAGTGGCTGTTCGTTACACGATACACAGTGCCGTGAGATAGAAAGAGAGCCCGGGACGCGATAGTAAATTAATTTTTACGCCGCAGCGTCTACGCGGCTCTCGGGCCAGTAGTATCGGCTTAAAACCGCGTCGGGACGCACGCAACGAGCCAATTATCGGACTAACGAACTCTAACGATTGGTGAATTTTTTTTTCTTCGCATATAAAAGCTAGCACTTAGCGACGCCGCACTATGTACCTTTTTGCGAATTTTATTGACAAAATCGGATTCCCATCGATAAAAAATAGCTAAAAAAATGCAGGTGGTGGCATTCGAAAGGTAATTGTATGCACTTTTTCGAAAAATTATTCCCGGACTTAATTATAAGAGTCCACATCCCTAAAAAACGACCTAAACGAGCACTTTTTTTCTACTTTTCGTTATTTTCGAACGACATATCAAAAAAAGTAATTGTTCGATTTGGCTCGATATTTTTTCGAAAAGTAGAGGAAAATACCTTTATTTTCTTTTTTTAAACATATTTTTTAGTGCTATGTATCGAAAGTTATTAACAATTTTATTTAGTAGTAAATTAGCACGAAAATCGCCTTTTTCCTTGAAAGCAATTAAATTCATATTGCGTTCAATTTATCGAATTTACGGTTTGAAAACAATAGGAAACATTCATAAAAAAAGTTATTGAAGGTCTAAAATCTCTTTTTTAATATCCTAATATTGTTTTGATGAAATTTACACGTATTACTAGCTTATTCCGGACTATTATTATTGATATTTACACCTGCAAGCTCAAAACAACTTAAATTATCGAAATTTCGTCTCGCTTTTCAATGCGATTTTTCAATGTGCAAAACATACTTCAAAGTAAAATTTTATGCGCGTTCAGAATCCGGGCGCATATACAAGATTACATGTGTGTTATAGATGTTAAAATCGGTTACACAAAACAAAAAAGTAAAAATTATAGTGGAAACTGTCATTATATGATTGTATTATTATCTTTAATTCATTATTTATAAAATCATCATAAAAAAATTTATATTTTCGAACTTATGGTAAATACGCGATTGAAAATTGATGAACAGAAGAAGATTCAAATATTTAGAATAAACACTCAAACCAATTATTACTTTATGAGTGCAAAATGTATAAAAAAGCACGTAAAAGAAAAAATAATACAAATACACAAATCAACTCGACACATAAGATCATTTGATCACACGAATGTGAAACTTGTCATAAATCATTTGGACACTAGCGAACCTTGAAAATCACGCGAATACAGTACATAATCGTAGCAAACCGTTTGAATGTGAAAATTGTTACAAATCATTTGGAAAAAAACATAATCTCAATAATCATATAAATGTAGTTCATGATCAGATCAAACCTTTTGGTTGTGAAATTGGTCTAAAGTCATTTAACCGCACCGATAATCTCAAAACTCACATAAAGACGGTTCATGATCGAATCAAATCCTTCGAATGTGTTATGTGTCAGTAATCATTTGGACAAAAAGGTACCCTCAAAATTCACATAAACTCTGTTCATATTCGTAGTAAACCATTTGAATGTGCGATTTGCGGTAATTAATCAATTTAATCTATTTCCATGATATCCTCATCTTGACTTGTAGGGGTTCTGAAAAATTAATATTTAATTGAGTTTTATATACCATTATTTTGAAAAATCTAAATATATTACCGGATAAAAAATTCTTTGACTTCTTCAGGTGGATCTAAATTCTTGCGAAATTTCAATCTATCTGCTACATGAGTCATAGATATTTTTGGATCTGATAAATAAACAGCTTTATTAAAAGTATCCAAAAGTCTGTACTCTCGACTACATTGTCGAGAACCACTTTTAAGGTTCGATCGATTTAGCTTGTGCCAAGCTTCACTTGAATCTTCGGAAAAATATGCAATTGGCAAGGGAAATTGACGACAAATCTGACATCCATGCATAAGTAATTTGTGCGTCGATGGATTCATTCTACTCCATTTATATGAACTGTAGTGAAGCCAGTATGTTTCAATGCAAAGTTTTTCTAGCTTATCTAAATCTAATTCCTTTTTTGATTTGAAACACAGAAGTATATGGGCTAAATTTTTGACTAGAACAGAGTTTATTTCTAAGCATTCAGCAAACAATTCTGGATTTTCAAAACATCTTCTTGCTACATTGCCAGTATTTGTCGTACCGTGACCTTGCAAGCACAGATCAACTTTAACTCCGATTTTAGTGTAAAGTACATCTTGAATTTTTTTCTTTCTTTCTTTGAAACGATCTAATTAAAATAATTTAAAATTAAAATATAATATTATTTATAAGTAATAAATTTTCGTGAGCGAGAGTGAAAAATGCATTGGTTTCGTGTGCACGTACGAAGCTCTGATCACGAAAGTCGTTTTTAAAAACGCTTTAAAGTAAAATAAAAGAGATTCGTTTATTATATTTTTCGTGATTAGTAGCATAGATGTGCAAATAAAAGCATACACAAGATGCAAATATTATTCTCTCTTGCTCTCTCTCTCTCTCTCTCTCTCTCTTTTGCTCTCTGTTAAATAATATTTAAAGTTTATTAGCATGCAGTTTAATAATTATTATTGCAATTAATAATTTAAAAATTAATAATTTTAAGATGATTAGTACCCTGCATATCAGCACGTATATCCCATTCTCCAAGTTCTAAACGATACGACATGTGTAGTAAGTGCTCAAAGACTTTAATTTCAGCGTGCAACAAACTTAATCCAAAAGATAGTGACGATTTCAAAGGAGTGAAATCACAAGCAGGGTTTCCGAATTGATGTGTAGTTTTTAAGCACATAGGACATCGACATGTAGCATTATTTTTCACAAGAGTATTTACACACTTTCCATCAAACAATGTTTTATATACATCATACTTGACGCGAACAGTTTTATCATTATCGAGCTTGAAATTGTGAACTTTCAAATGATCTATTTCATAATTAATTCGTTCGATTTCTTGATTAATAGCTTCATTATTTTCTTTTTCGAACGACATTCTTAATGGGCGCGTAAAACGGATACTTTGGGGAGTCGGGTTTATCCACTCATTTTCAAAGCCTTTCAAAGTACAGGACATTTGAATGATATTTAAACAGCTAACAAAAAGTGAAACTTGTGTCGTATTATTATTATTATTTTGATCAACTGCCACTTGATTAGGACTCACGTGACCCGAAGAACTGTCAAAACCTAAAGACACGATAAATTCCAAATTAAATAAGCTCATGCTGCTCCAATCCTTTGCCACTGACTCGCACAAACGTTCAATCGATTTATTTAACATATTTTGTAACGATACTATAACTTCACTCTCCGAATTCATTAAAATTTCCACCAAACAATTTTTTTTCGCAGCCTCTATTTTATTATAGTTGGGAAATATACGACAGTTTCTATTTAAACAGTCAGCAGTCAAGCTTTTGTACTGATACACGCTAAAATCAAGATCTAAGAATATTGCTAAAGCAGATTCTTCATCGTGTTTAATTGCATCACTTTTTTCACTTATAACTACTGCACGAGAATCGATTCCATTCTTTTTTTTTGCGATCGTCAGGGCGAGTTCAATAATTTGGATGTTATAATTATATTGGGCTGCAAGCTCTTGAGCTCGTCTGTATATTGTTCTCTCACTCACACTTACACTTGGATCGAAAATATCTTTCTTCTTTCTACCACCTTTACTAGGTAGATTCGTTTTTTTCGGAGGTCTACCTGGTTTTTTATGCGGAATCGCATTTGAACGGCCCATTGTAATAAAATTTCACTAATTTTATACGAAAATGCACGTAAAATGATGTACTGTCCACCTCGAGCACACAGCACAAACTGATCAAAATGTCAACAAATGTACAAGCTATTGTGTGTGTTAGTGTGTGTGTGTATGTGCGTGTCAAGCCACTCATCATCAACTGATTGTTTTGATGGTCTTACAAAAATGGAAGGTAAACACAATCGCGCGAGACACTTTACGGAA
Organism: Trichogramma pretiosum; assembly: GCF_000599845.2. NCBI lineage: Eukaryota > Metazoa > Arthropoda > Insecta > Hymenoptera > Trichogrammatidae > Trichogramma > Trichogramma pretiosum. The sequence goes on along the minus strand of NW_019641650.1, from coordinate 223,680 downwards.
CTCCAAAAAATCAAAACAAAACATACATGGGTACAGATGCATATGAAAACAAAACATACACATTGTATCAAAGGCTTATTATGTCTATTACAAGCGTGTCTATTCAATCACGAAAAAGTCTATTAAATACGCATATTATCGTGTCTATGAAAATTCATCAAAATAACGTAATTTTGCCTGTATTTCCGCGCGATTTTTTATGATTTGAGCTTCGAAAACATTTCAAACATTCATTTCGATGTGAAATCGTTTTCTCTATTATAATTTGGGACTGTATTTGAGATTGCATGTGTAGTTTATAAGTTAAAGCTGAATAAACAAACAATGCAAAATCTCGTCATTTGGTGCTTTCAGGCGTAAATATCAATAATAATAGTGCTGAATAAGCTAGTAATAAGTGTAAATTTCATCAAAATATTATAAGGATATTAAAAAAAGATTTTAGACCTTCAATAACTTTTTTTATGAATGTTTCCTATTGTTTTCAAACCGTAAATTCGATAAATTGAACGCAATATGAATTTAATTGCTTTCAAGGAAAAAGGCGATTTTCGTGCTAATTTACTACTAAATAAAATTGTTAATAACTTTCGATACATAGCACTAAAAAATATGTTTAAAAAAAGAAAATAAAGGTATTTTCCTCTACTTTTCGAAAAAATATCGAGCCAAATCGAACAATTACTTTTTTTGATATGTCGTTCGAAAATAACGAAAAGTAGAAAAAAAGTGCTCGTTTAGGTCGTTTTTTAGGGATGTGGACTCTTATAATTAAGTCCGGGAATAATTTTTCGAAAAAGTGCATACAATTACCTTTCGAATGCCACCACCTGCATTTTTTTAGCTATTTTTTATCGATGGGAATCCGATTTTGTCAATAAAATTCGCAAAAAGGTACATAGTGCGCCGCGACGCACTACGACACCCGGTAGTGAGTTAGAAAGAGAGAACAGCCACGCGTACGAGAACTGCAAACAATAACGGCCTGGCCTGCTGCAGCCTGTCTGCCAGCCTGACGATGGTGATGGTGGTGGTGGTGGCAAAAAATCACGTTGCCTCTGCACGCACTCTGCCATCGGTAAAAAAGTATCGAGTACACGAAGCTTTACGAGCTGTCCACCGGTCGAGCAATAAAAGAGTTCGAACACGGAGCGAACAATAGCAATAAAAGCTGCACACAGCAGCAGCAGCAACAGCACATGCGTACTTACTATCCGCATACAAAGGCCTTGTCCAAACTATTAATATTCAAAATTAGTTTTGCACGGCGACGCGCACCGGTACTAAAAGCCCCGGCCCCGGAGAAAGAGTGAGAGAGAGAGACACCGGCCGCCGCAGCAGCACACGGCCGTGCACTTTGTTTCGCAAAAGTCGAAGCGACCAAGAGATATCGGCGTTTTGTAAATTATATACGTGCCAGCGATGGCTAATGAATCTGCGTGAGAGAGAAAGAGAAAAAGAGGAGTAGGGTCGGGTGGTGAGCGCTGTGGAACTGCGGAGCGTGAAACAAGGTGCCGGCGATAATTAATTTTTTTTTTTCGTAAAGACAATCTATTTTCATGCCTCGCTTGCTCACGTGCGCGCGAGCGCGGATGTTACCTCTTTTAGCGCCTCATTAAGGGGGGATTGAATGTTTGAACGATAGAAACGAGGTTATGCACACTTCTCACTTTTTCTATCCTGTGCTGCGCGGAGAAAACATTCGCTTCTACGTGTGTGACGCGTGCATGTACTGAGAAATAATCATTTGCCGAGATGTCACTGAGCAACAGCAGTTGGAATTATGCCGTTGTTCCAAGAAAAATACACGAGCTGCAGCAAAATTCGTTTACTTTTCCTTTTTTTTACCTTGTTTTTTGCTTTTTTCATTTTTTTTTTACTTTTTTTTTTTTGTTAAAACGCAAACTCGCGATAGCGAATTGCTATAGTCACGAGTTATATACATAGCGAACTTTTTTGAAATGCAATCTCGACAGAACAAAGTAGGTGTCAGTCAACCCCCCACAGAAATAGAGGAACGAAAAGGGAGAAAGGTAGAGAGAGGGAGAGAGAGAGAGAGAGAAAAGTGGAATATGAAATTTTACAAGATTTGCATTCGAGTTTTCAATGCGCGCGCGCGGATGGAATAAATAATTATCTTTTGTACCGGTATTATTTGTTCTACCGCTGACTATTGTAAAAAATATTTTTTTAATCTTCCTCTTTTATTTCGCCATAATTACATTTCATGCTCAACATTGCAGCCGCGCACACTCGAGCGCGCGCGCTCGGTAAAAATATTCCGCGCAACAATTTTTTTTTAATTTTTCTTTTTTTCAAATTCGAAACGACGCGCATTATAAGCGATTATTTTCTCCCGAGCGCAGAAAACAATGCCGCGTGCGCGGGTGCTGCAGGGCGAATAATCTCGCCGCTCGTTCGACCCGATCCATGGCAAATTTTATTTTTCTCTCTCTTTCTCGAAAACCCAAAGGAGCTCAAACCCTGCGTGAGCGGTGCATCCACTACATTTTCTTTCTCTGTCTCGCTCTTCGTACGAATACGAACGCATAACGCGCTCGCTTACGAGAGAGCTAAACTTGCTGATCACGTACACCTGTTCGGTCGGGCAACTTCCTGCGGACACGCCGCTGCTACTTTACATTTGCCATTACTTTTTGCCCCCCGAAAAAACGACTCGCGGCGCGTAATTGCACGTAGCTCTCTTTTGTACTTAGCTTCCAACAGAGTGAAGTAACGAGTTTATCACGTCTCAAAATCTTCTCCAATTCACTTTCTAGGCGCTTCGCTCGTTTGCTTTTTTTTACATGCATCTGCCTTATGTGCCGTGGCCACCGCCGCCACCTCATGTGCACGCGCGTATAGGTTGATAAATTCCGATAAGCCGCAATCTTCCTTTCTCAGCGGAGTAGTATGGAAGCACCACGTGTGCCTGCATACGTATGTACGCGAAATGCAAACGTTTTTGAGGGTAAAATTTACGCTGCCGCGAGTACAACCGTGTTATGCTTTTCGTCTTTCCCTCTTTCCCTCTCTCTCTCTCTTTCTCTCTTTATGTTTAACTGTTTTATGCCTGCCTCGCTTTCGTTTGCGCGTGAATTACCTAGGCTCCCTGTGCCGAGTTGCACAGTGCACAAGAATATTCCCTCTCTCACTCCTCCTCCTGCTCCTTCTTCTCAGCTGCGATGCTGTGTGCATTCTACGACTGCCACTTCCTTTTCTGATGTTGCCGTTGAATTTTCTCAGGCGTAAAAACGAAGAGCCTCTCGCGTGAACTCTCGGATTTAAGCTCTCTCTCTCTCTCTCTCTCTCTCTCTCTCTCTCTCTCTCTCGTTATAAAAATTCATTGTTTGATTTTCGTGATGCCTCGTTGTGTCTCGTCAACGTCCTCGAGAAAAAAATATCTTTCCAAGCCCAAGTATTTTTTCACTTGTTTATTTTTGTACATGCAATTGGGAAGCTTTGTGTATATTATATACGAACCATCAGAGACTACATCGGATTCGTGCGCATGCGAGTGAAACATTTTAGTGCTGATTATTTGGTTCCTTCTTTCCCTAATTTCGAGCGAATTTGACAATTTCCGTCTACTTTGCATGTGTGTACAACGTATACAGTATCATCGTGCATCGCAAACGTACTCATTTCCGGCCAACAACGGCGCACGAGCTAATTGTATTAAATTTACTCTCGCTCTCTCTCGCTTTTTTTTTCGTCGTCAACGAGCCCAACTGCAGCGGGGGTTTGTCTCGGCGCGCACACGCTATATTCATCTTGGCAATTTATGCGTAGGCTCATCGAATGGGCGCAGGGCTCGCTCGCAAATACTCATAACAACAACAATAACAGAAACGACGTGCAACTGCGTTAAATTGTTTTCGCGAATAATTTGTTAGCGACTTTATCACGCGCGGTCCAGTACGAGCGAGAAGTTGAAAAAGAAACAAAACAAACAAACAAAAAATGAAGATCGCACAGATGCTGCTGTGCTCCGCTCTCGCGCTATTTATCGTCCCCAGTAAAGCGCGAAATAGGAATATCGCAAGCACGCATTGCCGGGAAGCATTTTTCATCCCACAGTGCCGTATGTATGCGTTTCTACGGGCAACAAGCTATAACACACATAGATCTGCACACTCATCGTTGTTACTCTCCATATTCCGCACGCAGAGCGAGAGAGAGAGAGAGAGAGAGAGAGAGAGAACTCGGCTGTGCAGTGCGCGAGGCTGCGATAGGCCAGCAGTAACAGCGCAACGATGCGGCGGTGGCGGCGGCAGAATATATATCGCGCGCCATGGAAATTGGCCCAGTAGTATTACATACAAATACACGAATTAAGTCGAGCGAGTAGTTGTATAATGCGAATCTAGCTGCTCTGCTGCTGCTGCAGCGGCCGGCTGTGCGCATGAACTTGCCCTGGCACCCGCATTCTAGTGACTGCGCGCGTATCATACATTTATACTGCGCATATATATGCGGCATAGCGGCTACGAAGAAGGCAGGACTCGCAAACAACGCGTTGCTCTGCAGTATCCCTATAACTGGCCTCTCGCTTGTTCTCTCTCTCTTCGCATATGTGCGCGCTGGAGCCCTGCATACTCTCTCTCTCTCTCTCTCTCTCTCTCTCTCTCTCACACACGTACACACAGAGATCCGAACGACAACGACGACGACAACGAAAACGACCACTGCACTACGAACTTTATTAGTCAGCTCTCCCGTGCGCAACAGAGGCCGGTGCTCGCTCGCTCCAGTGAGTCGTTACTCCTGATTTGCATTTGTTATTATAATTGGGAATAATCGATGTAGCAAACCTCTGGGACAATTACGTGCGCCGTGCAGAGCCTAACTTACTCTGCCGCTGCTGCTGCTGCTGCTTCTGCTCTGCAAGCTCGAGAGTTGCAGTTGTTTCGCACTGCAGTTACATCCATACCAGCTCCAGACCCCGGCACATGTACACGAAAAAGCACATACGCGTTACTCGTGTGCTTTTCTTGCTGCTTTTATTTTTTTGACCATCGAGCTATTCGCTTCCCCGCATGCGCCGCGATATACGACGCGGTGTATGGCGAAAGTTTCTCCTGCATTTGGCTACATACGCTATGGCGCTGTGATTCGTGCTTTTTAGGGTTCGCTGTGGCACAGCGCACACGAGAAACAGAAGCTGCGTCGTCGTGTATCTTTATTAGTAGATATCCCAGAGTAGGAGAGTGGGAGGAAGAGAGAGAGAGAGAGGAATTTCGTCGATTAAGCGGATTAGCTTTAACAACGAAGCTCGTATGTGAGTTTTTTTGTGCATGTGTGCCACTGTCTGTATTATTTGTTCCGCCAAACTGGCTGAGAGAAAGAGAGAGAGAGAGAGAGGAGAGCGTGTATGAGGGTACACACACATATAGTCACGTTTAAATGCATGTATGTATTTTCTGCTACAAATAGTGGCTGGATTTTTGATTTATGAAATACTGCGGGCTGCACTACTAGTGCTGCTACTGCTTTTTGCTGTTGTTATCGAGGATAGATGTTTTTTTCCAAAATTGAATTCCAAGCTTTTAGTTTTTTTTTTTCCTTTTTTTTCGCTACCGCCGCTGTTACTGCCCTCTCCTCTAGCTTTTACCTCCATAAATCATCGATCATACGGCGTATACGTATCGCTGAAAGATGACAATATTTATGGAGAAAAATCAATCTTTTCGAGTCGAAACAATTAGTTTAATACCCTCGGCACATTCCAACGTTTATTTACTCGGCCGATGTGTATGTATGCGCGTTACGCATCGTAACCAGCACGAACAAGGGATATATATGGGGCAAATTTCCTGAAGTGTCCTAGCGCTCTGCCGCACGGCACTTTTTGGCCAAATCACTCAATTTCTAACTCGCTGTAAAAGTATCAAAACACACCTCAAAAAAATAATTAACTAATGATTTCGATAGGAAATTTCCTCAGCTTTCCGATGGTGAGGTCCAATTTCTTGGAATTTTCCATTTTCACCCGGAAAATTACCATCAAACATTCAGAGCTCAATATCTCGAAAAACGCCACTTTTTTTGCTTTTTTTATTGTTCCAAACGAAAGATGAGGTCTTTTTACATCGGGTATGGTAGTTTTCAGAGTGTATTTTTGATGAAAACTAAGGAAAATACGGGAGGTTTTAGTTAGCGCTCGGCCGCTCGGCCTGATTTCCAGCCTTGCGCGGCTCGCTGTAACTTGTAACTCGCTCTTATGACATAGTGATTTGGCTGGAAAAATAAACGAACACATGTTTTCGATAGGAAATTTTGTCAGCTTTCTCATGGTGCAGTCGGATTTTCCAATAATTTACATTTTCACCAGAAAAAATGGACTTGAAGGTCTATTTTCTACTTTTTCTAATGAAAATGTAAATTATCGGAAAATCCGACTGCACCATGAGAAAGCTGACAAAATTTCCTATCGAAAACATGTGTTCGTTTATTTTTCCAGCCAAATCACTATGTCATAAGAGCGAGTTACAAGTTACAGCGAGCCGCGCAAGGCTGGAAATCAGGCCGAGCGGCCGAGCGCTAACTAAAACCTCCCGTATTTTCCTTAGTTTTCATCAAAAATACACTCTGAAAACTACCATACCCGATGTAAAAAGACCTCATCTTTCGTTTGGAACAATAAAAAAAGCAAAAAAAGTGGCGTTTTTCGAGATATTGAGCTCTGAATGTTTGATGGTAATTTTCCGGGTGAAAATGGAAAATTCCAAGAAATTGAACCTCACCATCGGAAAGCTGAGGAAATTTCCTATCGAAATCATTAGTTAGTTATTTTTTTGAGGTGTGTTTTGATACTTTTACAGTGAGTTAGAAATTGAGTGATTTGGCCAAAAAGTGCCGTGCGGCAGAGCGCTAGGACACTTCAGGAAATTTGCCCCATATGTGCCCCGCAGCCGCGCGAGCTCGTCTAATAATATTTTGATAATGTAACTGCGACCGGCGTGGCGCGATGACTCACCTTGCGCAGTGACGCACATTATACAATAGTCACGGCCGAGAACCCTGCTAGCTATAAGCGTTCTAACGTACGCAGCGTAACTCTCTGGTCACGCGCGCGGGGAGGGTGACGCGGACACAGACACAAACACACGAACACACGGTAATATTTAGTAAAACGGATCGGTCGCAGAGCCACTTTCGCACGTATTATAGCTATATAGCTAGCTAGCTAGCCAACTTAGAGACACAGAGGCTTTTATTAAGATGAGTGTTGGTGGCTCGTGCATACAAACGACGCCCGGGGACTCTCGCGTGCTTACTCAGGATTTCGATCTGTTCTGCGCAGAGTTGGGCGAGGGTACGATATGGCAAGCGAGTTTGCTCGGGTTCACAGAGAGAGAGCTCGAGACTCATTGGATTTCGAGTGATTTTTCATGCGAAAAATAACTATCCCCGCCATCCCCCGCGTGCGACTCTGATATAACGATCACGAATACATCGATTAAAGCCGGGATTGAAGCTCGCGTCGCGCGCGATTCGGCGTAGCAGCATTGTCCGATTAATTAATGACTCGCTGCACAGACACTCGAAACAGATTCAAAATTCATCCTGGCGTATAATTAGTTGTTTTCATAATTTACAGCTGTGCGCAATTTCCAAGTTTGATAGGCATACGTATATACGTAGGCGGTTTGTTAGTATGCGCCGGCGAAACTATGATGACGATTGCTAAATCGAAACAGGGAGACCTCTAATTGAGACGGATAAATCTCATTCTATCGAAAGCCAATCAATCTCTCGTATATATAACGATTTAAATAATATCTGTGATCGTTTATAGCTAGCCCATTATAGATAGACGCCGCACCGGCCTGTGTATATATAAATCGTCGTCGATGCTATTCCGTTGCCACGTTGACCCAATTTTTCCTTCATCCCTTTTCTCATTGATTTAATTCTAAAAACAGAACCGAGCCACTCTCGTCCTCGATAAGGATATAATCAAGATTTGCTTTTTCGAGCCGCCGCAACAGACGGCCACGCAAAGGGAAGAAAGAAAATAGAGAGAGAGAGACTCGATAGCGATGAGGGGCGAGTAGGGTAAAGGAGAGAAATCTTACATGGAAGATCCTCGTAAATCTCGACGGGATTCGCCCGGGTCCTTATATTCGACGACCACCCACTCATCGGGTAGTTTCCTTTCAATGAGCAGCTTGCGCGGCACAGAAGCAACTTGCTTTCTCTCACTTTCTATCTCTGTAAAGGCTGATGAAGGAACATAAGAGCAGAGAGAGGCAAAGTGAGGTGGAGTAAGAAGACGCTGAATAAAGTAGCTGCAGAGAAAGAGAGAGAGAGAGAGAGAGAGAGAGGAGAGAGAGACGAGCTGCAGATAGCGAAAATCCACATCGAGTACAATGGGACGTACTTTGAATTCAGAGTTTATGAATGATGAATGCTGGATTAGCCTTCGAAGGTTTGAATGTGCAGGAAATTTCGGATTAGCCCCAAAGATGATGTAATATGAAATCTTTTGAGAGAATCGCAGCTTTTATTCGACTAGTCTATAACATGATTAGTATATATTATGAGAGCTCTCCTTTGCAAGCGCGATGGCAAGCGCATCTTTATTAAAACGAACGGACGAATCCACCCACGTTTTTTCTCTCGCTCGCTCTCTTTAGCTTTGCCTCCTCTCTTCTTGTTGAACAAAATCAAATTCAATGTATAAACGATAAATTCGGGATCTTTCGCGAATTGCGAACGTCGAAAGACATTCCAATGGCTCGGCGGCAGCCACGTGCCATCCATTAAGCCGAGCCCAGAACCTCCCGAGCTTACAAAGCTCTCTAAGGAGTTGGGAAAGTAACTTCTCTCATCCTTCGATAGCTATCTGGCGTACGTATATAGATACGTATGTACAGAGAGCTACGTTTGTGGTGTGCGCGTCGTACATGTATGTGTACGTGTGTGTGTGTGTGTGTGTGTGTCTCTGTACATACATTCCAAAGAAAATGTACATACATCGGGGCAAAGCAAGCACTGCAGGAGCGAGCGAAAACTAAGTACTGCGCGTGTATGCCCGCCGCTCGCGCACGATGTGTGTTTCAGGACTAAGTCATCGATATTCAGGAATTAGAGGAAAGCGATTAGAGGACCGGGCATTATTAGGCTAAAGGGTTAGATAAGGTACTTTCTTGACGTTCTATGCAGCTCGCCCAGGTGTTCGAGTAAACCAACACAGCTACAGGCACAGACGCAAACACAAAATTCTGTATATAGTATATAGAGATTGTGCAATTAGCGTGATTTATTTTTCGCACTTCGATGAAACGTTGCTACACGAAACGCTGCAGCTGTGATATCTTCGATTCTCGTTCTGCTCTCCCTTCCCGTTAATTTATCGCTCATCCTTTGGGAAAAACAACTCTCAATCTCATTGTCCGGGGGGCTGGCTTGAAAAATCGCGTGAGATATCCCATAGTCCACACGCAGGACGATCTCGTTGCTGCCGCTGCTGCTGCTGCTGCCGTCGATTTGTAACAAAAAGTGTGTCAAGTATAACCTCGCGACTTATATTGTGCCTTTATTCTTTTTTTTTACACGCAATTCGCGTGGAACACGCTTACACACAGAATGGCAACAATAAAATTATCATATCATCGTCATTAGGTATAAATTCATCTCGTCGAGCATGACGCGGCCTTACGTAGCCGCCACTACTAGCTCGATGTTGGACAATTGAAAAACGAATCTACTATATATACATGCGATTTCACCGCGACATCGACGGCGTCGGCAGCAGATCCATCCCAGCGGAACAGATTACCATAATTTTTTGTGATCATTAAAAAATTGCGTCGACGTTGTGTGTGTGTCCCTCGCACAGTCGCACACAGCCTGTGCACCAGTCTACAATATTATAATACGCGAATGATATCGCGGTTGTAGGCTTTTCCCATGTATTCGCGTTACGTATGAATAAGGTCAAAGCGTTAAACAAAACTGCCTGAGCGAGCTGCGCGACACGAATATGAAAATTCTCATATAATTTTATTATCCTAATGCAGAGGTAATGCGCGGCGACGGCGGCGGCGGCGGCGTGATGAAACCGATACTCTTTCGCACGCACGACAGCAATTTTCTTGCCTGCGCCTCGTGTGTGTGTGTGTGTGCGTTTTATGCGCAGTGAAAATTCTCGGCAGTAGCAGCGGCAACAGCAGCACCGGATGTTGGCTTGTTTAAGCATCGTGACTGCATTACCTCTCGATTAGTCACACGCGCGCGAGCTCGAGCAGCGTCACTGAGTCAATCTTAGTTTACTATTTTATTATTGGAAACGCGGCGAGCTCGCGCGCGGATTATCGCCGGCTTTCAAGTGCATCGTATATATGCATGCACGTAGCGGAATTTCGCAACGCACCATAAATTAGGAGAAAAAGTCCTCAGTGCGCACGCACGCGAGCAAGCACGTAGCGCACGTTATACGGCCGGCCGCAACGAAATCGAGCGCGAGAGCATGAGAGCTCGTAGCAGCAGCAGCCGTTTATATGGGTTCGTTCGCGGAATTGTGTTGTTTTTCCGCGCCACGGCAACTTGAATTATATCGAGGAAAATTAACATTTTTACATAAATCACGCGAGGAAGCAGAAAAACAATTACCGGTGCAGCGGCTTGACGAACGCTTCCACGCCGCCGCGCGCGTTCCCAATGAGAATCTTAGATGCACACTCGAAATAAGCCAATGACTAATGTGGCATTAATAATAATGATTCACTGACATTCGGAGAACGCGAGACGCGAGGAGGATTACGTATTATATAGCCTCGGCGAGCGCAAGCTCGAGCGCGTTAGAATTTAAAGCGCTGCATTACGGAATGTGACATCACGCGGTGCGGCGGCGGCAGCGGAGGCGCTTAATGAGACTTTAGAAAAATTGACAACTCGCACGATCGTAAATTTTTCAGTTTTCAACGACTTTTTTTGTGCGCGCTATATATACGTTATACCTATGCTACGCTTCCAAACAGATTACACGTTGCAGGGCTCGAAGTTATGAATCTCGGGGCCAGACACATTGTCGGATGGGCTAGAGCGTACGAAAAAAATACCTATATACGTAAAAATTCATTGAAAGTTAAACGATATCGTTAAAACTTTTGCCAACAGTTTCGGGTTGTGCTTGCCTTGCCCTCGCGTCGTTTTATATCACCACATACACACATACACACTCATACGTCGCTTTGTGTATGCGTACACGTACACATACCTACATCGCTTGTTAAAACACGCAAAAGCACACACATGTACGAGCACGCGGAACTTCTTCACTCGTGCAATTCCTTCATTGAAAAATGCTTTCTTTTATCGCAATATCAAACGCGTCGCTCGACTTCTTTATCTCGTCGCTGAGCGCCAGCGCATGCGTTCGCGCACTTTTACGAGCTTAACGAATGTGCGTATATATCCCTGCTGTGATTTGAGAGAGCTGCGCACTTTTTCCTTTATTTTTTTTTCTCTTCCTTGCACACGGACGAAAATCCAGTTTACCCTGATTCGGAGCGGTAAACGCGCGCATAAAGTGACTTTTTAACCTTACTCGTCGACGTAAATCCTCTCGAAGCATGATAAATTTATGAAGTTGAAAATAATAATGTTTGTTAACGATGCCACGCTGCTGCTGATGCTGGTACTGCTGCTAGTGCTGCTGTTGGTGCTTGTGCCGCGCGCTCGGGTAGCAAGCAAGCGAGCGGCATTGAGCTGCAATTTTACGAAATACGACTTTTACAGACTCTCTCGACGTTGTAATATAACGTCAGGCGAGAATAATTGAGAAGATAATAATAAAGTTGTCGGGGAAAGTTGACAACTTTTTGGTGTTTACAGAGGGTATAATATCGAATGGAGACGTCTTCTTCTGCTTCTCTTAAGGGACAGAGAAGCACAGCAGCAGCAGTAGCGAGTGATCTCATTTGCATGAAACTCGTTATAGCAACTTTGAAACGTTGTGTATTATACTCTGTATATAACCAACCTCTTTTTTTCTCTCTCTGTTGATGAGAGAGAGATGTACGAAGAAACGAGAAGACTCTTGGATTTATAAACGGAGAAATATCAGACAAGGATCTGGCGCACTGCGAAAAGCTTTGGATTACTCATAATCGATTTGCCAGAAGGAGCAATTATTAGGTTGAGCTGGCATGAGAGAAAAAGAGAGAGCAAAATTCACAAATTGACCCAAGATTTTGCAAACATTATATCGTCAGCTTTTCCTCGTCGTTTCAAGTCAAGCTCGAGCTTTTTTAAGTAGACGTCCGAGAGAGGCGTAAAATAATTATTTTCCTTAAACTATAAACGCGTATAATAATAATAAAAAAAAAGGAGGAAAAAATAAATCGTCAAGTCGTTGGAGCAAAGCCGCGCACACACACCCCTGCTCAAAGAAAATTATATTAAAAATTGAGCTGAAGCCTTTTTTTTCCTCAGCCTCTTTTTTTTCTTCTCCGCGCCAGCAGCACCCGGTTTTCTTCACACAAGCGCAGAGCTCTCGCTTTAATCAAAGTGTCTCGAAAACTGCGGCGTGTTATACATTCATATAACCTCTTAAACTAATTAACTAAAACCAATATTTTGCAGACGATATGCAACAATTAAAAAAGTCCCAAAAAAATCCCCGAGCTATATAAGCTCGGGTATACTCGAGAGAGTTAGAAGGTTGGGGTATATATTAAGGGAGAACTCGAGCGCTAGGCTGCAGTGCGCTCAGCCAAGCGAAAATTATTAACACGAGTTTAACCTGTTCCGTATATAGACCGCAACGATCCATCAAACACTTGCCGAACTTTACATTAGCAAAATATTTCGAATTTTCTGTGCTGCTGCTGCTGCTGCTGCTGCTAAGCGTGCGCACGTGAGACGTGGAACACAATCGACCATGAGGAATTAATCCGGTATGCGCCGTTTTGCTGCCGCCGCCGCGTGCAAGGGGGAGGAGGGGGGAGTGAGTGCAAATGCCAGATGACGACGACGACGACAATCGCCGAGCTCGGAAAATTTAATCGAAAAGCCTATATAAGAGTCTTTTGTGCGCGTAATGTATATACTTATACACTTGTATGTAATTCGCGCGGAGGTTCCTACGGCTGAACTTTTCGATTGCAGCTGCGAAAAGTTTCTTCCACGCCGGAGCTCTCTCTCTCTCTCCCTCTCTCTTGCCGTGTTATAGGCCTGTACACAGGCCCGAGCAGCTACTATCGTCGGGGATATAAGTGGTCGGAGCCGAGGGAAGAAGAAAATTAATTTCGCGGATAGCGAGGATAGGAAGTGTGTACATTAGCGGCGTCGGTTCAAGCCGCTGCTTGTGGCTGAGCTTCTTCATTTCTTTACGTGCTCGGCTGTGTGGCATTAAGTAATATGAACTATATATTACGGACCTTCGCCTCCTTCTCCTTCTTCGCCTCCTCTCTTTTCTCTCACTCTTAAACTGGGAAAGAATTAAAAAATGCCGCGCAAGATATAGGCAAAACTTTCTTTCTTCCTTCCTCGACCTAGGTCGAAAAATAATAGTCTGAGGATTAATTTTATTACGCGCACGTCACGCGCCTGATTTTTCTATTTCATAATTCGTCTGCCTGATCGCTTCACTGTATAAGGGCTGACACGCACACGCACGTAAACTTATAGGGCGCGTTGGATACAAAAGTATCAGCGAAATTCTAATTAATACCGGCTTGATCCAGTTTTAATAATTTTCTTTGCCTCTTAGAACGATGAACTTATCGGAAAATCAATATAGCTCTCCACGAGTGGCGCCAACGCGCAAACACGTAAGAATAATGTACAAAATACGTTAAATGCACGCGCTTAACGACGAGGCACAGTGCTCTCTCGCAAAGCCTTATTAAATTTTAATTTATTTCGCATCGATAACAATTTTCAGAATTCAACCTTAACAAGCTCGCGGCTACGCTTTATCGTATCTATGGAAAAACGAAGCATCATCGATGTTGTATTCTTGAAGCTTCGCACTCGAACAAAAGAGAGAAAAAGAAATCTCAGTTACATAGCGCCAGGGCGATTTAAAGCAAGAAACGCGCGCAAGGAGGACGCGCGTCAGAGCTCCGTAATTTTTTAATTGAAATAAAAAAGGAGAAAATAAAAAACCTAGGGAAAAATATCGAGGTCGAAAGGTGAGATTGAGAGCTGCTACAATGGTAGAGAAGACGAGAAGCCCATGATGCCGCGAGAGAGGTGAAAATGTATACACTTTCACTTTCTGGTGACGTTGGGCTCGGCGATGATGTTACCAGAGACACATACATACACACAAACACACGTGGCATATAGGTATATTATACCTACGATGAAGAGAGCTTCTCTTTCTCGCTCTCATGCAAGAATATAGGTATATATATTTTATGGCCACTTTTGAGAATAACAGCGGCAGCAGCACATCTGTCCGCACGCACGTACGCGAGGCACAGAGCGCGCGAGAGGCTTTCCAAGCTGTCTCGAATTTGCATTTAATTATATAAAAGGGCAGAAGGCTAGAAGAAGAAGCAGCAGCAGTGGAGGCAGTAGCGGCAGCGCGGCATCAGCGCCTAGCTAGCACAGCGCGCGCACGCTTCACTCTACTACGTGAAAAACGTCGAGGCTGTTGCTCCGAAGCAGCAGCAGCAGCAGCGGAGTAGAGTACTATGCGCTATACGTATATATATGCACAACGAGTTTTATACACGGCTTACATATACATACGTGAAACTTGTTACGTAAAGCGAGATTAAGACACGTACGATACCCTTGAGATAAACGAGTTTGGCAAAAGTGTCGTACACTTGGCGTGTATACTCAGCGAGCTAGACTACCTGTTAGCATAATTATAAAATTTCGAACTATAAAGCGCACGAGCTAGCGAGGGTTTCTTCTCTCCCGGCGTTATACAGGAAACACATATTATATCCGAAATGAAAAGAGAGAGAGAGAGAAAGAGAGAAAACATAAATAAGACGCCGATATGGCACCAGGCTGCGAGCTATTAGAGCGTAATTCGAGCCTCTGTCGAATTAATCAAGCACCTCGTGTCCGCAAACTCGTATTATGTACAGCAGTATGAATATATTGTGATCTGTTAAGTATGTGTGCCACACGCGCGCGAAAAAAGGCCAAGCAGGTGACGCTCCGTACACAAAAGAAGAGAGAGAGAAAAGTATCATATACACGCTACACACGCGAGAGAGACAGTCAAGTAGCATATGTTTAGACGGGGGGGTTGCTCCGCTGCTGCTGCTGCTGGTGTTGCTGCTAATACGTGTGCTATATTCGAACGTGCAAGCGACTTTATAATAATGCATATAACATCAAGATAATACAAAGCCGGGCTCGTGGACGGATAAAACTAGCTTTTTTCTCGCTTTCATACGTATATACCTATGTACCGGCTGGTATGTATACGCGTAAGGCTTTCAACATAATGAAATTGTCGTCGCGTATTCTTCGGTGTGCTTTTGTTTAGCCAGTTCATTTGCGCTGATAATACACTTTGACGCTTTCTCTCTCTCTCTCTCTACTTTTAATTCGTTCATACCGCGAGCGTAATACGACGCCAAAAATATCGTCTTATTCCTGGACTTATTCGGCATTCGGCTGCTATATCCCGTGCACACGTACCGTAGTAGTAGTAGTTTTTAATTATTTCAAGAGCACATGCGGCCTCTGCGTATGTGCCTCGAGACTTGTGCATAAACCTACGTGTATATGTGTACGCGTACTCGTACGTATATCGCGTATTTATACGTGGCGCGTGTATGTTTATCTAAGCATGACTCACCGTTTTATCGCGCCTCTGACCACTATATACATCTCTCGAGTGTGCAACGCATACACACACACATACATGTAGTGTATAAATGCTCGATTTCGCACACACGAGGTTGGTATCAACGTTTTAGCATCGTTTTCTTACGTACCTGAAACATACCATGAAAAAAAAACAGCATTAATCAGTGTATATTTACATTACAGCTATGTACATTATATATACATCTCATGAATTAAACTAGGCAGTTTGGAAGAGCAATAAAACATTGCGGAGAGCAAGTTGCTGGTACAGGAGAGCAAGAGAGAGAGAGAGAGCGAAAAATACCATCGACGAGCTGCTTCCTCGCTCCATTGATATTTCGATTATGCGCGACCAGGCACGCGCCGAGCTAAATTTCACCCGTGGACCGTTGCTGCTGCTCTCGCAGTTTTACGAAACTTCCCTCGTATAACCCGGGATAGAGAGAGAGGCAGTGGCATGAGCCCCGCGTGTGTCCATGAATAAAAGCATTATTATATGCACGAAGTTTAGACATTACAGGCGCGTGTATTACGTTGCCCAGAGCCCCGATCATCATTTATTCGGCGTGTGTACTCGTGGAGCAGCAGCGGCAAAACGAAATCACGTGTATAGCGAGTTTGAAAGAGAGAGAGATGCGCTCGGAGCTTCATTAATTTGATCCTTGCGCGCGCCCGCGAAATTTCGTTATTATTCAGCGTCCCAACGACTGATACGTTATGAATTTTCAGTTATATATTTGTTATAATTGACTAGCAACGCTGCTGCACATTTGCAAATTTCCGATTCGGTAGTCGCTATGTGTAACTCTCTGCTGCTGCAGCGCACCGCTGCGGGGCCGGCCCACGTATCCCTTCATAGAATTAATTAATGATTTGCAGTGTACAACAATACACGTATAAGCGGGCAGTGTGTGCGTATACGTGCCGCAGCTATTGCGCGCGACGAGGTTGCTTTGACATCAGCGACAACAATTACAAAACTGACTCATATTTTATTATACGTATACCGAACCACCTGATCATCTCGCTCTCGTGGCTGCTGTCGCGCATCGCTACCGTAACTACCGCTTCTTTTTTCTTTTTTTTTTTTTTTTATTAATCATCGCGCGCGCGAGCCAGGAATGATAATAAGCTATATACTGCTCGAGCGATGAAGTCATTCTCTCTCTCTCTCTCTCTCTGTCGCTCGTACGAGCTCGTGCAACGTTGCGTGCTCCTATGGAAATTCGCAGCCGGAAATGATTAATAACAACAATCTGCCGTTTTACTTCCTCGTTTTTTTTCGGGATTCAAGATTTCGATCGCGACACAAAAACACACCAACGCGAAGATGTCGATGAATCATCAACAATAAGTATACGATTAATGCACGCGACGTACCACGACTGGATACGAGCGAAAAGTTTCGTACGAACTATTACACTGCTCAGGAGACTTGAGAATCATAATAATCGATTCGCAATGTATTTTTGTCACCTGGTCTGCGCTACTGCTGCTTTTGCCATGCTGCTTCCGTCACAGGTGTACACTGTACATCCTACATGGAGAGCAATATAAATTTTAAAATTGGAGAAAGGGGTGACTATAATCAAACACCCGGGGTAAAAGAAATAGTAATTCTGAAGCAAGCTACTGATGTACGATTCAACGATATTTTCAACACGATCCTTCGTAAAAATTCATCGTTGTCATGAAGTAACAACAAAGTAATCACGAGCGATTGCCACGAATTTATTTACCATTTTCATTCAATTGAATATTCGCGAGTATATCCATATACTTGTCAAAGATGATCCTCACGCAACGTTTTTATGTCTTTGTTATTTTGAATTTTTACTCAACGCAAATAGAGAGAATATAATATTTTTCCGACGAACTTTCGCCTTGTCACGTACAAACATGCGACTCGGCGACGTACGGGTTAATCGTGTGCGGCAGCTCCTGCCCCCCGCGATCGGTCCTGTACACGTCGATATAATATACATATAATATTCATCAAGGTTGAAAGCGTTAAAAATGAATTTCCAACTTTGATCGTCGTGGCTCGCTCATAATACACAACACGGCTCTCTCGTTATTGGAATTCGCGTTTACTTAGTCGCGTCTCGTCGTCGGCATTAATGGTTTGCAAAACAGCAGCAGCAGCTCGCGAATATATTTTTCTCTCTCTCTGTCTCTCTGCTCTCTCCGGTACGTATATCCTCGGTGCTCTTTGCACACATGTATACGGTTACGTCAACGTCGCAGCCGTCGAGTCGTCTCTCTATTGAATCCCGACTGCAATGCTGCTGCTGCTACTACAACGTACAAGTACTATATACGCGACAGCATCAACATGTCGTCGTCGTTGCTGCTGCTGCTGCTACTACTGCAGCGAGCGGCACACAAAAGACAATGTAAAGAGTCAAAGTAGGTCGTAGTAAACGTGCAAAACAATCAAGCGTCGTCGTATGTACGTACGTACACAGATACATGCATAGATGTACGTATGCAGGCACACAAACACACACACACATACACACATGGGCGATGATGCGCGCTCACAACAATATGCACTGCAGTTCGCATGTATTCGTGTATTTATGTACAGCAGCAGCAAAAGCAGTGTATAGCGTGCATGCAGTGTTTATACGCTGGCAGGTAGATGGGCACATATAATACGTGTGCGCATGCACGTGGTTTTCATTGATAATGTAAATGCACGTTGGCAGGCAGAAGCTCTCGCAAACGCACGTGAGAGGCTGCGAAATTTCGCCTTTTAAAAAATTCTATATATGTACGGCTCTGCTCCGGCTCTCTTATCGTCGCTGCGACTCTCTCTAGAGCTAAATCATTTGCGCCCGAGTATTTACGCGTTTTTCGCGTTTTTCCTTATCGCAGTGTTGGGTCGTAGTTGTCGAGGCTCTCTCGCTCTCTCTCTCTCTCTCTGTCTCTCTACCTGGCAACGGCAAATTATCTCGCCATCGTTGATGTATATACGCGGGGATATAGTCGCTCTTTTTATCCCTTCTTGGCGCGCGCACACATGCAATCGCGAGCGCGCGTCTTTTCTACAGGTTACGCAATTAAGTATACATAGCGCAGAAATGCAGCGTACACGAGCTAGAGAGAGCGTATAATCGATACGTACGTTTACGTGTGCGCGAGGAAGAGGAGAGGAGAAGATAAAAAAAAGAAAAGGAGACGAGAAGCGGCTCATCCTCTTTTACCATACCGGCCGCGAAGGAATTTCTCAATCGCGATTTTTTAATTGAAACTCGATGGAAAAATATTCCTCGACTCGTAGTCGTCGCAACGAGCATGCAAACGCTTTATGCACCTGCTTATATATATTTTATATAAAGATTTCACATCAAAGCCTTGCGCTCGCAGTACTGCAGAGATAATATAGACTATTTAGCTGCTACACGGGGACGCGGCTACATTATATACAGAGAGACAGGGTGTATTTGAGAAAGAGCGAGGTGCCGCCGTTGCCACCGCTGCTGTAATATCGCGAGGACATTTATGAATAGAAGCGTTTGAAAATGTCACGTCTCGCAATAATCAGGCTTGTTATTACGGGTCTTTATCTTTACGACTATATACACGCGATGACTGATGCGCGCCAATGAAAATTCTCTCTCCTCTGCGCGAGATCGTTGCGTGTGTACTATATACCTATGTTTATATGTACGTGCACAGTTCGCAATACACACACACACACACACACACACACACATACACAGACGTACATCGTGACACTCGCGCACAAATGCAACTGCGAAAGAAATACGATGCGCGACGACTACGACGTGCTGCGTACGATTGATTTTTACGAGCGAGAATCGCAGTTTATCTGACTTTTATAAACTATATATACATGGAGCGAAGCTACATCAGCGTTTTTTTTCTTTTTTTTTTATTATTTCACATCGGCTGCTGATGCTGCTGCTGTACAGATCGAACAACGCGTCTATGCTGCTGCTGCACAGTCGGCTCGTCGTTAACGTTAGTAAGTCAAGGTGTAAACGCGCATATAATAAAAACGATCGCCTCATCGTTGAAATCAAAATTTCATTACAAACCATTTTTATCTCGAGCGGAAAAAATATTTGCCATCGCGTAGTGAGCGAGCGAGCTGCAAAACACGGAGGAAAAAAAAGATAATACGAGCAAATACGTGTACACATAAATTCCGAGATCGTTTAGACTTCGCTCTCGGAGCTTTAAACGGCTCGCGCAACGTATCATCGCTTACGAAAAAAAACGAGTGAGAGAGAGAGACAAAAAAAAGCAAGAAGAAGAAGAAACGTTCGTATGTACGGCAAGGGGGCGAAAGAAAAATCCCCAAACACGCAATAGTGGCAGAAGTAGCAAGCAGCTAGCCCGTAAATCAGTCATCACTTTGGACTTGGCACGCAGAAGCCGCGAAAGTTTTCTTCCCTCCAAGCTCTGTGTATACGTGTATGTGTGTATACGTGTGTGTGTGTCTCGCGTATACCCTTCCTTCCGTCAGATATGCTCTACGTCGAACTGACATTTGGCACACATACTATATACATTCGCCTGAGAGGGAGAGGGAGCAGCAGCAGCAAGCTCGGCTCGGAAGATTCGATGGATTCCCTGAAGAGAAAAAGATCCGTCAAAATACTTTGAGACTTCTTCTCCATTTTCTCTCCTTCTTCGTCTTTTTTTTCTTGTTTTATTTCAACTCTTGCCGCGAGTGTTTACTTCCCATCGTACACACTCGGCGTCACTTATCAAAATGCATTCGCCCAAACTCTCCTTAGCCATTTCGACAAATTGACCAATCTTTTTTTCCTTTTGTTGTTGCGCGGCATCGTAAATTTTTTTCAACTCGCATTGCGCGCATGAAGTATCGTCGTCATCGTTGTCGGCGTCGTCGCCTCGATCATCCGCGTGATCCACAAACACACTATATATCCTTACTCATAACTCGTCATAAACACACAACTCGTCGAGTGCCTCCCTCCTTTCCCCCTTTCTTTCTGGCATCTCTCTTTGGCATTAATTAGCTAATTGAGCGCGCGGCAGCGGTAGTCCGTGTATGTAATAACGCACATGTACGCACCTAATTAATCCCTCGCGTTTATGTACACACGCATCGTGCAGATTCCCCGGCGCTGCTGCATTGCACTGCCTGCCTGCCTGCCTGCCTGCCAGCGCGACTCTTTTAATGAATGGACGAGCGGAAAAAATATTCGAGCGAGCTGCTGCTGTGTGCGATTGACCCATCGATGATGATGTTTTTTTTTGCGCTGAGTCACAACGCGTCGGTGCGTGTGCAGAGTACACACACGCGTTTTGCAGTCTGCACCGCGCGCGGCGCGCTACATTACGTTCGCCGATACTACGCGCTCTCATTTTACTCTCCGCCGTCTATATGGAAACGAGCAGCAGCGGCTCGCGCACATAAAGACAGAAAAATCTGCCGACCGACGCAGTCGCGCGCCAAAGCCGCGGCCAAAGTAATGAAAAATGATCAAGTTCTCCACATAACGCAGCGTATGTATACATGCACTGCAGATATGTGCAGTGCTTCGCGTTGTTTCCCTCGAATATGCGCTCGCGCAGCGGAGTAAAAATAAAAGCTATGTATATACTGCTGCGGCTCGTTGTATATTACGTGCGCGCATGCCGGCCTCCGCGGAATTTATACACGTATTTTGTTCAATCGCGTTTACGCTACTACGAAATGTTTCCCTCTCCCTTGGCCGATAAGAATCGAGAGTGCTTTAAAAATCGTGCTCGCTCGCTCACGCTTATTCGTACTTTATTGCCGGGTTTTACACTTAAATGACAATTTCGCTAACGGCTATTACCACTCTGCCTGGGAGCGAGAGAGCCGCGCACAAAGCTACTTTCGATAATTTCTCCAAAAGCACGAGAGTAAGTACTTTTTGGTTTTATACATTCGAGCAGCGGCAGGGCACGCGCTTATTATGGTCAGCGATAGTGGATCCAATTAGAGAACCCGCTCGATTATTGTTTGTAAATTTCTGCCTTAATTATACTCATAAAATTGATATTAAATCGCAGGCAAATGTATCCTTGTAAGCCGAGCTCCGAAGTATCATTTTTCATTTTTTACAACGCCGTGTCGAGTCGCGTAGCAGAAATAGCAGCGCACGAGGACTCGCCAAAAATACGTCGACATAGCAGCGCGTCGAGCGCATTATGACGAAAAAAAAAAATGTTAACCACGTCGAGGGCAATTCGACTGACTGATAACGAGAAACACGATCGAGAGACCGGTCCTGCCTGCCTCCTCGAGTGCGAAAATTGACGTGTAATATGCTGCGGCGGCGGCGGCAGCAGCAGCGGGTCGCTACAGGTATATGTGTGTGATTGAATTAATGAAAGCGAAAAATGGACAGACATAGCGCGAGAAGGGAGAGAAAAACAAACCACGTTATATTGCGGCGCACAGGGCCAGGCGATGATCGAGCGAAAAATAAACATGCGGTCATGTTTTTTAAGCAGCGCCGGGCAGCAGAGCTCGAAAAATGAATGATATCTTACTTGGGTTTTTGCAGCTTTTTAACCGGCGCTGCAGGTAAAATATTTTAGGGTCAAATTCGTGCGTGCTGATCACGGATGAATATTTGACGATAAGTGCGCGTGGAGAGGGTCAACAACGCAGCGCAGCAACAGTATCGAGCCGTGGTGCTCTCTTTCTCTTTTTCTCTCTCTCTCTCCTGTTTAAAAGCGAATCGTTGCGGTTTTCCGATGTAAAACACAAATACGCGCGCGTACAATATAACACGCAAACGGATAAGGTAAATACGTATACGCGCTATGTGCGCATGTGGCACCGTTACATATCGCGGCAGGGCTCTTGCAAAATGTTTACGCGTGCGAATATCTTTACATCATATGGCACACAGCGCGTATACACAGAGATACACGCATTAATGAAAGCCCCAGCTGAGTCTTTTACCGCAGTTGTGATACAAAACAAACTCTGCTGTTGCCTATACGCGAAATATTATTATCAGTCAACTGGCATAAAATGCGTCAAAATACGCGAGAGCTAACTATCGATGGCCAAAATAAAGAACCGCATCAACGAAGCAGAAGCGCAACTAGATATATATTATAAGCTCTCGTTGTAAACAAGAGCACAGCGAGAGAGAATAAATAAATGAAATCAGCGAATGATCGGTAGCGGAAAGTAATGTTCATTTTTTCTTTCATTTTTTTACCTCCCTCTCTAACTTGCGGCTTTTAGCTCTCGAGTATAATATTATATTCGATTCAATAATCACATCCAGCAGCAGCAAAGCGAACTCGATAGCACAAAAGATTTAACTGCAGCTCGCGCGTCGGAAAAAAATTAAACCAGCCGCAAAAACCGTCAATTACACACTCTCTCCTCTCTCTCCTCTCGCTCTCTCTCTCTCTCTTATTCGCGTGTGCGGCACAGTGTGTGCGCGCACTCGCACACTAAAAAAAAAAGAGTATAACTCAACACCGGAGTCACGACAATTCGAGCAGAAATTTCCAGTGGACCGAACGCCTACATCGACTGCGCACACATACACTCGCACACGTAACACACACTCACCTATACACGTAACGCTTGTGCACGTACACAAGTTGAAAAGAAACCCTTAATTCATAACTCGGGGAGCGTGCGACGGCCGCGGGGCGCGAGCATTTGACAAAAATTCTCTTTTCTCCCCTCCCACACACGCGCGGCACACACGTACACACGGGTACCCACTACCAACAGAGAAAGGAACAAAACGAATATAGAGCGCAGCGCGGCGAAAAAAGCTCAGCAGTAGCAGCGGCAGTGGCAGCAGCAGCAGCAGCGGAAGTGCGGAAAACGATCGGTATACGCTTCCGTCGCGCGTATAGTCGTCGTTGCGCTTCTATACCTCGTCCGGTTTGAATTACTATCATCCCAAGAGAGAAAGAGAGAAAAGGTTAGCATTGTCCATTGTGGTCGCGAGCAGTAGTAGCAGCAGCAGCAGCACGGCAGAAGCAGTAGAGAATTATTTTATTATCGTCTCCAGCTCGTGCGAGGCTCTTTCTTATAGATATATATAACTCGGAACCTTTTTACGCTCTAACGTTTTATCATATATATACGTACGGTTGGTTCGTATACGTTGGCTCGAGCACACGGTTTCTTCTGCTGCTTCGTTCGATTTATATATCGCGTTGGATTACGCGACAAATGCAGCGGACGTTTTTTTGCGCCCGCGCGCCGGAGCTTTTTCCGCGCTCCAGAAAAGATATCTGCTGCTGCTGCTGCTGCTGCTACTTTGGAATGTGGCGCGCAGCTTTTTCTCTCATTCTCTTTGCCAAGAGCCTGCGAGCGCCGCAAAACCGAACGAGATGAATATTATTAAAATGACGGCTATCGGTGTCGTAATATATTTTTCGCGTAATCCTCCGTGGGATTTGTATAAGAAAGAGAGAACAAGAAAAACGTACATCATGCGCGCTCCTTATAATGCTCGATGACGATCGAGGATTTAAAGCCCGTCTTTGAACGATCGCTGACTTCTCTAGATTCGATCGTCACTGGCGCGCGCGAGAGAGCTCATTAGCGTCAACGCGCGTCTGTATATGCAATCTCGGTACCACGTCGTCATCCTTATCGTTGCGCGAGCGCGAAAAATAAGTGATTAGAAAGAAGTGGAATTTTACGGAGGACTTCGGTATGCTACGTACATCGCCGAGACTGCTTTTCTATTAGCACGCCGCGCGCCGGCTCTTCTGCTGCTGCACGAGCGTCATCGCAGCGGGACGCGCGCATTATACGATTTCTTTGGCCGAGCTCGAGCTCGGAGGTCAGTTTATTTATCCGCACCAGCTTTGTAATATCTGCCGCTCGTCGCCTCCGTTGTTGTCTCTCTATGCGCAATTCTCGAACTGTGTCGTCGCCGTCGTACGATTTTTTGCGAGAAAGAAAAAAAACTAGCTCATTAACCTTTGAACATATATTCGAGTCGGGAAACGAAGAAGTTTCGAGGCAGAGCTCGAGTCTCTTGCTGTTCTAATAGTCACGTGTTTTTCCGCACACGAAGCTCAGCTCAGCTATATTTATATTTGTTCAAAATTTAGCGTAATTAGTACATTGTACTTCTCAGGCGCGTCTCAACGCACCGAGAAGAAGCGTCGATTATATGTTTATTTCGAAATGTGCTGCGTATGACCTCGCGTGTACTTGTGTATATAGTACATATCAACTGACCGCCTCGACAATAGCGCGTTCCTCGTGACGCGACATGGCAACTCAGCAGCCACTGCTTTTATCGGTACACTTTCAATTTGTGGGAAACGAGCCAAAACTTTCGCGCGGGCAAAAACACCACAGCGAAATGCTAAATCTTTGGGTATTTTGCCTTTCTAAGTACATAACGCGATATACATGCATACATACATACGTTACAATATACGTGTACACAATTATATAAACGTGAAATTTCGCAAAGACGTGATTTTCGAAAAACCGAAGCTCGCGCGCGTCGAGCATTGAAAATTGCGCGCGCATACGCTTGGCAAACAGTTGGAGTCGTGCGCCTTTAGAATGAAGAATAATTTCATAAAAAACATATACACACAAGCGAAAGATAGCGCGTTCCTCGTTATATGCCTTACCCGCAAAACAATCGGCTTCTGTTGATCGCCTGCGCGTACTTATATTATATGTGTGAGCTTACGAGGGAGTCATTTATTTCAATAACGTTTCTCTTATTCCATGTGGGGAATCCGCAGCTCTTGCGCATACCGAAAACCTAATTATTGCACGTTATATATAGACACTACACTGCAGCAGCAGCAAAGAAATTGTAGCGATCGTTGAAAAAGTATAAGAATTGGACAATGAACGGCAAGATCGTTTAGGGTAATTGCAGGTGTGCTGCGCGAGATAGCGAATCATCGAGGTACACCTCCTCCGACGCTTCGAGAGCACAGCGGTTATGCAGTATCGGCATCGGTGCAACGCGCGAGCTGTATAATAGCCCAACTCAATAGCGTATTTTTAGCACGCACCACTAAAGAAAAAAGTGTGTGCACGCGCGTCCCAAGGCTGAAATTTGCATTATCCGGCGATACATCTGTGTTCCTACTTCGGCAGAGTGGCGGCCATTGTGAGCTATACCGTACGCATATAGCAACTCGCAGTCGTCGCTTAATTAAAAAATCGTCAGCGAGCCGCGGCTTTCAGCTGTCCACATGTAACACTGCTGCTGCCGCTGCGAGAGAGAAAAACTAATTTCGACGATTTGCACGCAACAGCAATTGCATATGTGTACTTCTGTGTGCACGCGTATACTGTATGGATTTTTGTATATACACGCATCCCTGACGCACAAAAAGGGAATTCAATCGGAAAAGTCTATACAGGCACACGTGCGCGTAAGTATAAATTATATATACACGCGCGAAACACGTATACGTGATCGGAGATTCGGCTGGGAGAAATAATAACCGAGCCGCCGCGAATGTGTGCGCGTGCCTCGTGGCTCGTTCCGAAAATAGACTATTGACGTTACATATGCGCGATCGGTAAATCGACAACAATCGACCAGGTCGAAAAACCAGCGTCGGATATAATAATAACGTAACTCTCTGACGAATTTTGCAATTATCACACGACAGAATTTCTATTCACCAGGTTGTGACCCAGATTTTGGAATACAACGTAACATTTTTGCACAGAGCTGAATAATTAGCAGAGCAAATAGGCGGTATAGTGCTCGGTAGAATAAACGTTGGTGGAAAGGATCAAGCGACGACGAATTGAATCCGAGATTGGATCCGGGGGAGTACAATCTTTGGGCTAACACACAGACATACACACACACATATACACACGTGCGCTCGGAGACGCGATGAGGTACTTAGTTCTAGATAGAAGAGGCGAACAGGAGGGAAGAAGAGGGAACTTATATTAGTTATAGAGAGAGAGAGAGAGAGAGAGAGAGAGAGAGAGAGAGAGAGAGAGAGAGAGGAGCCTCGCAAGTGGCGCACACGTTAATGGCTTTCAGCTCGGCAAATACATTTAAGCGACCGCTGCCGACTGCATATGCGCACACGAGTCCACTAATCGTTATTATATACTCTCTCTCTCTCTCTCTCTCTCTCTCTCTTTATATCTAACGTAATACTTGGCTGCGCTTCCGCTAGATTCCTTATGCGAACTCGGCGCGTAAACACTATTTTCGAAGCCTCGGTGACAATAATTACCGACACACTTTGTGGTTTTTGTCCTCGTCGAATTAATGAACAGATTATCCCGACGCTCGCTCGCTACGCTTGTGTTGTCGTTGCTGCTGTTGCTTCTTCTTTTTCTTATTCTTTTTTTTTTCCTTCATTTTACATATAATTATTGTATACGCGAGCGCGTAAAAAAGCCATTAATTATATCCACAAAATAAAATGTGTGCCCGCAGGTATATCGTGGTATATTTGCCAGGCCGGCGATGAATAGCCGTGATTAATGGTAAAAAGCTCTTCCTACCATTTTATATTATTTTTTTTCTCATTTTTGTTGTTTTTCCTTTCTTCTCCCCTCGGTTTTTTATTTTGCGAATTCTCCCCGCGCATCTAGAGTGTGTCGTAAACAACAGCAGCAACAGCGGCAGTAACGCAGCATCGCGCAACTTTTTCTGCATTGTTACTGTCCCAGCGCGTCCAACTCTTTCTCGCGCTCATCCAAAGATTAATTATTTTAATTACGCAATAACTCGGCCTACACGCGCGTGCGCGCGTCGACAAGCTCGTAGCACAGAAATGAAACGAGCTTGTCGCGCGCGAGGCGACAAGCGCGTCCAGTGTTTCTGTCGTTTTTTTTTATTTTATTCATCTCTTTCGGTTTTTTTGCTTTTGCCTCGACTCCCGCCGAATTCAGCCGTGTCTAAATATCGTTGCCATATCAGAGCCGAGAGCGAGCGAGTGAGCGAGCGCGCGAGAGAGTTACATCCTCTTGGTCGTAAAGTTTCTCTCAATCACGAGGCCATAGCAGGTCGAGCACTGCCACTGCAGCGTAGCACAAGACGAGCGCGCGTTGCAATCGTAACCTTTCCAGTCGTCATCGTCGTCGTGCTTTCAGAGAGTCGTCTCGTACGTGCGGTATAACCTCCTTTCTCCATTACGCATGTGCGTGTGTGCAGCGCATTGCCTGGGCCCCTGGATGCTTCTCTCTCTCTTTTCTCCCGGAATTGCACGCTCACATCACGGACGACGACTACGACGTCGACAACGTAGTATGTAGTAGCAGCAAGAGCAGCAGCATGTATAGCAGAAGCAGTAAAAAAGAGAGAAAGAGACACATACGCGCATTTGTACGTGTGTGCATATACATATAGGGGTCAACGGCCTGTCGTATCGCAAGTGGTCAACCACGAGCCAGCGAGAGAGCGAGCTAGCGAGAGAGAGCAAAAGAGACAGGAAAAAAGGTCGCGCTGAATTAATGAGAGAGCAGTAGCAGCAGCAGCTACTACTAGCAACGCCACCCCCGTTGCATCCCCACGCGTACACAAAGCTGCAGTAGCAGTGCTAGCAAGCAACAGCAGAGAGAGAGATGCTGCTGCTACGGCCTTTTCATGCGTCCGTATATACATATACGTGTATACGCTGCACTCTCAAATGAGAGATGCGCCTGCTGCTGCTGGCTAGACACGCGTAAATACTGTGCGGCAGCAACGGCGGTAGCAGTGCTTCGAGCCCCGTAGACACGCGCCCGAGCCTAGTCTGCACTGCAATTTTCAACTTTGTAATGTTGCCTCTGCTACTATTACCACTGTACACACGTATATGCAGGCTACTACAACTTTTACTACTACTACTACTAGTACTACTGCTGTGGCTCGACACTAAAGATGAGCTTCTCATTTTTGTTTTTCCTGCACTGCTCGAGAGAGAGAGAGAGAGAGAGGGAGACGCTTATCCGGTGGCTTTTTCATACATGCCGGAATGCAGAAATGTTCTCGTAGCTCGGCGCAGCGCTCGACACCGTAATTACATGCATTGTCCACGTCTATTCTTTTGGCCCTTTGGCGCGCGCGTACTGCACGCGCTCTCGACGCAACGCTGCCACGGCGTGATTTAATAATGAATCATTGGGGAAAAATCGCGGGCCGATATGGATTTTTTTACGTGTTATTACGGATTATATTCGCGGAAAAAGGTTCGTCGGTGTCGCACACGTCTTTCCTTGTACGAACATGTATTATCTCGGTCGTTGGGTCGCCGCCGCCGCCGTCACAGAGCACAGAGCACAACGCGGAGAGGCTTATCGGAGCGCGCACTATATACTCGCGCGCGCGCGGCCGCTTTATTAAAGAACAAGAAACGATAAAACGCGTCGTTTGCGGCGTTCGCGTTATCGCTCGCTCGCTCGCGCGCGCCCGAATAACCCAAACGCGAGCGACGCACAAAGCTTAAATCATCACGTAATAAATATTCACTTAAGTGCTTTTGACGTCTGCGTACTCTGGCTGCTGCTGCACAAGTATGTGAACGCGTGTGCGAGTGTGTATAAAACATACATTAGCCAGTGCAGCAAGTGTATACACACGAGATAATCCGGCAATTTAATAAATCTTCAATTAAAAATATTTAACTTACACGTGCTCTCGAAGCGCACGTAAGAACGCGTGTATGTGTGTGGCCACGAGGAGTAGGTGGCTGAGGCACGCGGGGCAAATTAATCACAACGAAAAGAGCATAATTCGCCCGCCACTGCCGCCACAGCTCGACTCGGGAGTTTTGCAAAATTATATGCACTTACGAAATTGCGGTAATTCACGCAGTACGAGCGCAAGCACACGCGGCCGGCTACCTTATCTCTCTCTTGCTCTCTGTGTTTCTCCCGCTCCGCGGCGTGCGTTCCTCGCTCTGCATCTCAATGTGCGTGTGCAGGCGGCGGTGGCAAGCATATTGTTATAAGTGCACAGTGTGTGTGTGTGCACGCGCCTAATATACCTTATGCCTATATGTGCACTTTCACTCTCGCTCTCGGCGGCGATTTTCAATATAATACGATAGGGATTTAAGCCCGACACACCGGTTGTGCTGTGTGCGTGCGTGCGTGCATGCGCCTTGTTGTTGTTGTTGTTGTCTGACTTTGCCTTACGTAATTATCGCGACGTCCAATAATACCTTTTGCAACTCGGGGCCTCGCATCGAAGTTGCTGCTGCTGCACAATACGTGTTCTATAATGCTGTGTGCATGTTGGTGTGGTAGTGCTCGCGGGAGCATTACGTGTGTACCCGCGAGAGAGGTGTATCTAACTGTCATATTGACAAACGATTTCGTTGGCTTTAGACACTCAGATACACACACAAGCTAAAACGGTGTCTCGCGCGCGCTGCAGGCGACCGAGCGTGCTATACCACCGATCAATCAGTGCCAATTCGTCGCGCTCCTTTTTTTCTCCTCCTTGCGATATTCTCTCTCTCTCGCTCGTACTCGCTCATTGACTGTTTGTAATATCGAGACGTTATATTACAGCTGGCACGTCCTTGTTCGCGCGTGCACCGGGCAAAAAATACATACATTAGCCAATCGGACTGGCGCAGCCGAGCGACAATTATTCCATATTTATTTAGCGTATCGTATTCGACTCTGGCCGCCCAGTGGATTAAAATCGGATCGCCGGAGTCAAACACACGGTCGTACGTATGCGTGTACGTGTGTGTATGTGTCTGTGCATGCAGGGGGTGTGGGCGCAGGTGAAACATTATTGGGCCGCCGACTCTAAAATGCCACCGTTTCGAAATGATCTAGAGCAAACAGACGGAGGCTAGTAGCGAATAAACGAGGGAGTTGTGCTCCCATGAAGAATAGCCAGCAAACAGCAGCAGCATCGGACACAGAGGCGGTACATATACGCGCACACATATACACACACTTTCCATCTGGCCATTGCTCTTCCAAGCCTTCGGCAAACAAATCTCCAATGCGCTTACGTACATAACATGGAGCGAGCAGATATAGCTCCGATGTGCTCGAGCCATATACACGGCAGCTGCAGAAATACACCTCTCGGCTCGGCTTCGACGCTCGGCTCTCTCTCTCTCTCTCTCTCTCTCTCTCTCTCTCGCTGCGCCATGCGGCTAATTCACCCAATCGGCGCAATCGTTCATTACTATGTACGCCCGGCCGAATCGATCGATTCCGATGAGAAAACCTATATGCTACGACGCGGCCATGCTCTAGCCTGGGACTCGACTTCTATTATTGCTGCTTTACGTGCATGCAGCACGTACGATATGTATGCAGTATATATATTGGCATGTGTGTGCGTGCGTGCCTCCTGCTCGACTAATATTCCAGAAAAACAAAATTCAAAGTGCGCAGCGTTAATGCAGCCGAGTATAATGTACGTGTTTTGAAATTGAAGCTTTGCCCCTCGCGTGTAGTAGGCGGCGGTGGTATGTATTATAAGCAGCACACAGTGAGCCACGTACATGACGAATGTGCGGATGGAACTTACTGCCCTGCATGTGCATATGGGCTATTCCACAACAGGTGTTGCAAGCCCAAAAAATGAAGTTGAAAGTAACCATTTACTCTTCAAGAACACAATGAAAAATGAAAATCCTGAAGGGCACAGCCCCCTAGGTCCAACCCTTATGGATCTACAGGGGCTCAAAGTTGGATTTTCATGGTATGAGGATATTCTGCTTCTTACTCTGCTTTTCTGGGGGGACATAAGAAAAAATTTTTAAACCATGTTTTTTCATGTAAAATTTGATGTAGAATTCAAATCTGTACTCAGATGAGACATTAATAACCTCAAAACCCCTTGAAATAGAAAGTATGGTGTAATAGGACATAAATGTCAAAAAAAAAATATGTTCGTATACCTCAAATCAGCCCATATTGTAATATGTTCATCGATACACCAAAATACAACTTCTGATAAAGTTTGGTAACTGAGTCTCCATTACAGACAATTTGGTAGCTAGCGAAGAGGCAAAAAACATGGAAAATGAGGAAAAAACCATGTTTTTTGGGCTTTCAAAAGCTACAAAATGATCTGTAATGGAGACTCAGTTACCAAACTTTATCAGAAGTTGTATTTTGGTGTATCGATGAACATATTACAATATGGGCTGATTTGAGGTATACGAACATATTTTTTTTTTGACATTTATGTCCTATTACACCATACTTTCTATTTCAAGGGGTTTTGAGGTTATTAATGTCTCATCTGAGTACAGATTTGAATTCTACATCAAATTTTACATGAAAAAACATGGTTTAAAAATTTTTTCTTATGTCCACCCAGAAAAGCAGAGTAAGAAGCAGAATATCCTCATACCATGAAAATCCAACTTTGAGCCCCTGTAGATCCATAAGGGTTGGACCTAAGGGGCTGTGCCCTTCAGGATTTTCATTTTTCATTGTGTTCTTGAAGAGTAAATGGTTACTTTCAACTTCATTTTTTGGGCCTGCAACACCTGTTGTGGAATAGCCCATATATGTATATGTGTACCCGGCGTATAGTATACAGTTTTGCCGCTGCTGCTCTGTTGCTGCTGATACTATGCCCTGGCAAAATGTTTTTGTTTATGCGCCACCGAGGAAAAGGGGCAGAGAGGCGCATAGAAAGATATATGTATCGCGCGCAGCAATGATGCATGGCTCGAAAACAATATCGATTTTCCGTACGTTTAATGCATTCGCGCGGCTATCAGCTTTTTTCTCCTCCTACTACCTCCACCTCCTCCTCCTCCTGCCATGCTCCTTTTTTTATTCCAGCTTTTTACTACGAGCGTATAGAATAAAATACTACTCCACGTGATAAGTATTATAGTGTGTTAGTGTTGGTGAATTTTTTCGTGTTCACTTATGTGTATGTGTGTGTGAGAGACTTCGTGCCATGTATCGTTATTCATATCGAAGCTACTGCACACTGTTAGTATATATAAGCACCCGTACACGCCGAGTCGAAAATCTGAAATAACTCGCTCTTTTTTGCGCAACGTAGTTCAACGAGGCGAAGCGCGCGTATTTTCAAGAGTAGCAAAAAAAATATACATAAGCAACATAACATTCGTACTCCGGTCGGTTATTATACGATATTACTATTACATGTTATAAATATGTGCTGCATACGCGTACGTATGCACGCGCTGAAAATGGCATGTATGTAATATAAACACACTCGACTTGGGATCCGAAAACCTACTGTCGTCACTGTAAATATATGAGCAAGACGAGAGAGCTCGCTCGTCTTTTGGAAAAATTAAAGGGGGACAGCTGCGCACGACGTCGCAGAGAGCACACACGTCCCACTATATCAGAAGGTATGCGCGTTTGACCAATAATCGAACATATGCCCCAGCTTTTAACCCCAAAAAGTGTATATACGAAGAAGAGAAAAAGGTGGTAAGGCGTGTGGAACAAATATTATCAGCCTAGCGTGTAGGTATATATATTATATAGACTACACGTCAAGTTAAAGAGGGGAGCGAGAACGAGAGACAGAGAGCCCCGCAGGGAAGCCGCAGCGAAGACCTTAGCTTACTTATTACGCTCGATCGTTTTCGATAAAGGAAACTATTAAAGGTATTGGGAGAGTATTGATTACCCGGAGCTCTCTTGACGAAATTTTACAGAAAAAACGAGGTCAAGTTTTCCCAACATTTGAACGAGCTACAAACCATGGTTGGAGAGAAAAAAAAAGAGAGAAAAGACGATGTATACGTCAGAGTGCGACGAACCTCTCGCACACCGACGAGGTGTGAAATTCATTCTCGGGGTATAAAATTTCGTAAGCTCGGAGCTGCGAAGGCGTTCGGTGAACGATAAAAATGTAGGACTTATTAAATGCCACTTATGTATCGGTTGCAAGAGAGAGAAGACTTGCGTAAAAACGAGCTGTACATCGTCGTCGTCGTCACGTACCCATATAACGTAAACGAAAATGTGAGTCAACGTACGAAAACACATCGACTATATATAATACATACTCGCAAGCACGCGGTACGTTTCGCTTACAACTCGCTCTCGCTTCATATTAGTGTTTTGTATATAACATTATAACATGGTCCTACTACGCTCTCTCGCTTCGGAGTACGTGTGTGTGTGTGTGTGTGTGTGTGTGTGTGTGTGTGTGTGTGTGTGTGTGTGTGTNGTGTGTGTGTGTGTGTGTGTGTGTGTGTGTGTGTGTGTGTGTGTGTGTGTGTGTGAATATGCTGCATGGCATTATGTTATGGCACATATAGCACATACGCTGCTGTTGTTGCTGCTGCGGACGCTTGCGCGCGCGAGACTAATGCCTATAAATAGTTCACTTTGTATAAATCGATCAATGAAAATAACTCGGCCTATAGCTATTGTCTCGTCGAGAGCTCGGCAAGCTCTTTTCGCTCGTAGCACATACTCGGGCCGCAGCACGCAGAGATTAGATTGGATTCAGCGCGTGCTATTATATATTAAATACAGTATATCAGGCCGCGGCGGAAAAATTTATATTGCTATGTACGTCTGCGAGCTGAGCACCAAAAACGCTCGTGCACAGCTTGATCCACAAGCGCGTTTCCTTTTTGCCAGGCTGATCTTTGCTGCACGTAGTAGTAGTAGTATTAGCAGTCAACTTTGGTTGCATAAATGTCAGGGAAAGAGAGAGAGAGAGAGAGTGACGAAATGCGCCTTGACTCCTCGGGTAAAGCAAAAAAAAGCTTCATTAATTGCACATCAGCTCTCGCGGACAAAATATGTTATACGGCGCTGCAGTGAAAACGACGACTCAGACGTAGGATCGAAGGTTAACAATCAAAATAGAAAAGAGAGAGGTATGAGTAGAGGGAGAGAGAGAGAGAGAAAAGCGGAGTGACAATGCACGTCTGGTAGCTGCTGCTACCAGCCAGTACTATTGTAAGGTGGTATTCTATTGTTTCACGAGCCATTGCATCTTTGACGAGCAGCAGCAGCGGCAGCAATAGCAGTCGTCGTCGTAGTAGTCGACGTCGTGAACGACGCCACCACCACCATCACCGCCATCACTACCACCCGGAGCAGTAGCAGTAGCAGCAGCAGCAGCGGCGCGGCAGTGGCAGCTTTTCCGGAACAGATATAGCCGCACACAGACAAAAGCTCTGCACGTTCCCTACCTCTGTCTCTCTCTATCGCTGCCTTTCTCTTTCGACAAGAGAGGCTGATAGGGAAAATTATGCCGCCAACCACATCGGGCCCTCGTGACTGGATTCTTTATTATTTCGCGATCTCTCTCTCGCACGTCGTCTCTTTCTGCACTCGCCCGTACGCACGCGTCTATCGTCGAGCGCGTTCTGTCTGTATGTGTGTGACTTTAAACTCGTTGTCGCGCTGTTTTTGTCGTCGTTTATCGTCGTTGCGCTTCGGCACTGGTACATAAAAGCTCTCTGCGTGTGCAGCGAGCAACGAGGGACGCGCTCACGATGCTCCGATCTCTCGCAGATGTTACTCGGTAGCTCTACTCTCGCGATGTCTCGTGCTCATCACGCGTACATAAATATTATATAGCCATGTTTCGGCGCGCTTATCTATCTCCCTTCGCTTCTTCGTGCGAGAGATGTCACATTGCGATAGGATATCTGTGTGCTGCACTGTTGCGCGCGCGCGCGAGCAACTTATATATACACGACGTATACACGACGTGGCTCCACTTATCCCGCGGGTGTGAGGGGCGACGGACTCAGCTCGACGCTTGGCGATCGACGCTGGCGACGTCGCGACGTTGTTGTAGTCCTCCAGGCGTCCACTAAATCTCCCGTCGATGCACTTTCGTCACGCGTCATAATAATGCCCCTGTGCAATTTTCCTACGAACCCGCATAAGTCACGTTACCCTTCTATATACGCCAGCAGCCAGCAGCAGTAGCAGTAGCTGCGCACTGCAGGACCATCGATCCCCGATGACGCTTTAGAGCTCAACAACGAGTGATGAATGGCGTACGCTGACGAATAATTTCATTTTACTTTTCGTCCACGATCCGGAATGTTTTTTACGTATACTTGTGAGAAAAAAATATAAAATGAATAAATAAAGTCCAGCCCATGGCTCTCGAGCAAGCAGTCGAGCTTGCAGCAGTAGCAGCAGGGAAAGAATTCTATCGGTACACTCGTCGCGTACTTCTCAAAGAATCGATAAATCTCGAGGATACAACAATGAGGAAAGAGTCTCGAATTCGCCGTGCGCAACGCGTGCCTCTAATACCTAGTCATTCTTGCGATGACATTCTTTTCAGCGAGTCGAGCTGAAGCGAGCTAGCTAAGTCACGTGGCGGATGAGCTGCACTCCTCGTCGTCGTCGTCGCCGTAACGTAACTTACATATATCTGCTGCTGCTGACTTTTATTCCTTGTTTTTTTCATGACGCGACTCTTTTTTTCTCTCTCTTCCCTCCTGAACGCGAGCGTGTGTTTTTTTTCATCGACCATTGAAATTGGATAGACGGGGACGACTTTGGAAATCCGAGACAAATAAGAAGCGAGCGCAAAGCGAGTCGTTGAACCTAATGATTTTTCGCAACTGTGCGTATCGGCACATTTTCTTTTTTCACAGAACAAAGTCCCCCTCGCATAACGAGAGCTGTTTTTTCTCTCTCAAATATGCGTAAACAAGAGATTGATCGAGTCGAGCGAATTTATGTCAAGACAACAAGAATAACA
Source organism: Trichogramma pretiosum (assembly GCF_000599845.2). Taxonomy (NCBI): domain Eukaryota; kingdom Metazoa; phylum Arthropoda; class Insecta; order Hymenoptera; family Trichogrammatidae; genus Trichogramma; species Trichogramma pretiosum. The sequence continues at coordinate 187,255 of NW_019641650.1, read as the reverse complement.
TTACATGTGGCCTGTCCTTCGAATCGTCATCGTGCCATCATCGGTCACGATGATCGCCGAAAGGAAATTTCTCAACAAATGAATGGTCGCGTGTATAAAATAAGCTCGCGAGAAAAGCACAACAACAGCAGCAACAGCAACGACGGGTATGCGATTCGTTAGTTGCTTTTTTTTGCCATTGCTCTTCGTCAAACGAAATCGAATTCCTGGACGCCGCTCTTAATAATGAGACACGTCAGTGGATTCGATTCGAATTTACTCTCTTTCACAGCTATATACACTGCAACGATGCTGTTATATCTGCAGAGGATGTACGCGCGCGCCTCGCGTCCCGAATTAAAAGGATTAATCGGTGCGAATTGAAGTTCTTGTTATTTTCCGAGGGGGGTTAAAATATTTCTGTCTCTCTGTCTCTCACGGATTGCAACAAATTCGGCGAGTATCAAAGTGTATTTACGCGCGCTGCAATTTTACAATCTGACGCAGCGGCCAAAAGTCGATTATTGATATAAACATACAATACACGCGCGCAACTGTTTAAATATTTGATCAAACGTGTAACGAAAATATCGACGTCATTATACGTATCACGAGAGAGAATTTTCAGAGCTTTTACTCGACCTTTTTTTCTGTTAATTTTATACACGTCAGAGTATTTACATATCTGCAGTTGAATAAAATATCGTCAAAAATTCATGCATCGATGTTTCGAGCAGTGTTGATGGACGGCGGAGAAGGTAAGCGAAACTACGCTTGATTGTAATTATTAAACTATCTTTGTCGCTCTCTCCACAGTGGAATGCGAATTCCTATAGGAAGGTATAATCACTGCCTCGGAGAATTATTAATCGCCGCGTACACGGCATTCTTTATTCATTAATTATGTCCAATAACGATGACGTCGACGTCTTTGAATTAATAAAACGAGGCATCGATATAATTTCGAAGTTGTTACAATGTACACCATAATACACCTCGATCGAAGTATATATACAAGACGCGGTGCAACAACTGTTATATGCGAATCGAAAGTTTGATGCGGAGACACTTATAACGATCGACGCGCCTGGCTCAAACAACAGAGCACTAGCCGTGCCAGAAACGGCAGCAGCAGCAATGGCAGCAGTTGTTTTTTTTCGTCGACTCGGCAATGAGTTATACTTTTTCGAATTTACGACTGCACGGCCGTCGTTGCCGCGGCTTATATGTATATATAGAGAGCGATATTCGACGGAAGAGGCGCGCTACACAGCAAAACACCTATGACTTTTATTCTCTCGCGTTGGCGCGTTGACGCTTCGGTGTGATAACTGTTTTTTGCGCTGGAAACTTTTATGTAACGCTTCTATAGTTGTTGGCGCGACTCGTCGGGTCGCGTTTGCATACGTACACACACACACACACACACACACACACACACACACACACACACTAACTTACACATACACGAGCTCGTTACATACGTGTAAAAATTCGAAACGGAGCTCGCGGAGCGAGTAATAACTGGGCTTTTTTAGCGCTTATATACCAGAACACTGCTGTAAACGTGGACGCGCGAAGTGTGCGTGTGCAAGCTCGACACAGTTAAAACATCGACGCGAGGCAGTTCGAAAATTATCTTTTAATTAGCGAAGAAAAATATAATGCCTGCGTAGAGGAGGAGGAGGAGGATTAATTGCGCGTGTATGTAGCTCGAAATACGTCTTTCCAAGACTCTAATGTACCTCAGCCGTCGTCCCCTTTCCCTCTTTTCCCCCTTAAATTAACGGCGTATATACATGTCTAGGTATAGCGAGCTTTTACCTATTTGTCTTTCGAATTACAAAGTTCCTGTCTTTCTCTTTCTCGTTGCTGCTGCTGCTGCTGCTGCTAGGCAGGCAGCTAGCTAGGTCTGCCTTTCCTCGTGTTCATGTAAACCGAATAACTTATTTCTCGCGAAATCGCGTATTCCGTTTCAAAGCCAACTCAAACTGCCACATAACTTGAAGGTAGCTGGGCTACAGGGAGAGCTACAGCTTCTCTCCTCTCTCACTCACTCGCCTAGCTTCTCTCTCTCTCTCTCTCTCTCTCTACATATACAAACTTTTCTGCAGAGTCGTCGCTCGACGTCGCAGTGGCGGCAACGCGATATAAACGAAACTTTTCTCGTGTTTTCCAATTACTCACGCTCACTCGCTCGGTATATAGCTCTCTTTTTCTCTCTCTCACTCTCCTGTGCGGCAATGATTCATCGAAAAAAACGAGGCTGCGCGAGCTTTAGTCGCTTTTTTCCTCTCTCTGTCTCTGTCTTTTTCACGATGTTTTTTTTTATTTTTTTATTTTTTGGACAAATTTAAAGAGCTGTAATACCGAAAATTGGAGCGAGTGTTTTTTTCCACGTCAAGTTAAAAAAACAAAACAAAAAAAAACAGCAACAACCGTCCTCTGTGGTCGGGTCTACTCTTTAGATAAATTAGCTTTTAACCACCGTGTGTATCTGTGCGTGTGAGTGTGTGTGTGTGGGCTTATATCTTTACCATTGTACTGCGTGTGGAGTAGGTAGCGCGAGCTAGCGAGACAGTCATAAAGTGCACTCAAAATAATTGAAATAGCCTGCGAGAAAAAGAGAAAGAAAAGAGGAGAGAGACTGCGACTGCTGGCGATTGTAAACGTCGTCAGCTGCTGCTGCTGTTACTACAAACCGCGTGAGCTTCTGCTGACCCCTCTCTACACGAGCTCTTCTTTCGAAATGTCATTAAGAACGATAAATATAAGTATGTGTGTACACGCGGAGCTTAATCGCATGTGTGTCGCCGGGTGAATGTATTTTTGTACAAGCCGCGTGTATACACAAAATGCGCTTCGAGCGAGTTGTATTAGGGACGATAAAGAGCAGCAGCAGCAGCAACAGGGGAAAGATACATAAGAAAGCAGTCGAAAATCAAAACAAAGACGGCATTTCGAAATTCGATACGTCGTGAAATAAGGTTACCGACCTTTTTGTCCCGCGAGTGAGAGCGACTATGTAAGCTGTAGTAAATATTGCGTACACTTTTATATATAGCTATATATGTTTACACACTCGCGCCCGCAAAACAAAAACACACACACGTGCGTGCGTGGGTGATCGCGCGCGAGCTTGCGTGTGCACTTGGGCTCTTTTCGTTCTCATGCCGCGCGAACGAGCTACTCCGAAATCTATATATATGCAAGTACCACATGTGTGTTTGTATGTTACGTACACGCGTGACGTATACACATTATAACATGATGAAATCAATCTTTACCTGTTGCCAATGATCCTCGAGCGATGGATGCGCCGGGAAGTAGCCGGTCTCGTGCACGAACTGCAGCTCCCGGAATATATTACCGCTTGGTAGTATATCCATGTTGATGTTTGTGTGTTCGACGAAGATGAAACCAAAATCTGCTGCCACAAGAACGAACGAATGAACAAACTCCACGCACTAGTCGATAATAAACTGCAGAGAGTGCAGTGAAATATTCGAGTTTTCTCTCCTTCTCTCTTTCTCTCTCTTTTGTGCTTTTTAGCTTTTTCTTTTAACTTTGAACTGTAAGTGAATGGTCGCACGCGCACTGCTTATTATATTTTTACGCGCACCCTTTTCGGCCTGACGATAGAGACAGACGGCACTGATCACCACTAGATATATAATAAAAATACGTGAATTCCTTCACTGCTGCTTAAACGTAGTACGTAAAAGCGTACATATACACTCACACGCGAGAAAAAACACTTTGTCAATTCGTTAAATACCGAGCGAAGAAATGGCGGGCACGTGTCGCAATAGCACTACCGACAACGTATTTCTCATCGTAAGCAATTATCGATGTATATTCTCTCTTCTCTCCGACTGCCGCTTGTTGTGTGTGTTTATAATACCGATGTTGCAGCACACAACACACTCGATTATTAAACACTTTCTTTTTTCTCTCTCTCCCTTCGTTTCGATGATGATGACAGTGTCGCTGCCAATGAAATTCCAGAGCCGAGAGAGACGTAAACAACAACAAAGATGAAACTATTTCGAGAAAACGCACACACGTATACACGAACACTTTTTTATTATATTTAATATATAATATATACTTTTATGAATATATTTATATAGATTGAAAAAACACAGACACTATAGAAAGCGTACGTAGGTACGATAGAATAAAACGTATATGACGTACAGACGTTATTTTACGTGTGTATGCGCCGAAATACGGGGGAGTAGTAGCAATAGTAGTAGTAGTAGTAGTAGTAGTAGTAGTAGAAGTAGTAGTAGTAGTAGTAGTTGATATCTCGTTTCGAGGCGCGCGTGCTATACAAAGCCTATATATATTTATTTCTGCTGGCTCTCGGCACGATGGCGCGAAAAGCTGTGCAGCGCTGCGCTGTGCTGGCTAGAACACGAAGAGAGCAGAGCAGAGAGCAGCCCCCGAGAATCCAGGGGTGTGCTTTTGCGCGAAAATGAGAGGTTATGACGAGAGCGACGACGTAGCGACGTTACGGCAGAGGAGCTTTCGCTGCTGGCACGGTGTCGTCAGCAGCATCCCCGAGCGCGCCGACTCGTCTCGCTTGCAGTGCTAGTGCAGTGCAGTGCTGCAGCGCACTTTTTTTTCTGCTAACGCAGACGTTGGCCTGGCTGTTGCTGCTGCTGCTGCTGCTGCTGCTAGTGGTGCTCGTAGTAGTTGCAGTGGTGGTGGTGGTAGTAGTAGTAGTAGTAGTAGTGGTAGTAGTAGTAAAGCCTCGACTCGATGATAACACACACCCACACGCACAGATACACCGACGCCGCTGCTGCTGTTGCTGTATATAGGCTCCCTCCCTCGCTCGCTTTTGCTCGTGCTGTAGTATAAGCAAAGCACCGGCCGGCGGCACACAGACGACGACACAGACACACTCACTATACGTATAGATATATATATAATATGTATGAAATACACGCACGCGCGAAAAAAAAACTTTACATATTCACTTGACGACGAGGAGAGGAGACACTTGACGAGAATGACGAAAGAGAGAAAGGTGATATTTTTCCACTTTTAAAAAAGACTTTGCGCTTCTGTCTTTGTCGATGGCGACGATGATATTTTTCGGAGCACTCAACAACAACACTCAACTATAATCGTGGATTTTTCAATATGATTGATAATGATAAACGTATGCACACTGACACGCGCGCACACACCGACGCACTCTTTTTTTGAAAAAAAAAAAAATAATAACAACGAAGACGAGCTCCGTCGTCGACGACTCCGAAAAGCGTGAGCTTGACGCGCTGCTGCTGCTGCAGTTGTTGTTGATCTTGAAGACCAAAAGTTATGATACGACACTGATCGATGCCCCACGCACGTGATTGTACGTATATCAGAACACGTATGACTTCATCTGTTATACTCTATATACATTCGCGTGTTTCACATGCAACAACAATAATAACCAACACGTTCACATATACAGATCTATATATGTGTGTCAAGTTTTTTGTATATAGATATTAGCGTGTTGTGTTATGTACGTGTGTGGGTACGTTGAACTGTGTGTATATTATGGAGTATATAAGAGTAAATATATGTATATATTGTATATATATATTGATGTATACATATAGTGTATACACATGAATGTGCGAGAGGATGACGTGAGATTAAGCGCGCGAGAGCGCCCAAAGGTGACTGGCGTCGTCTAGCTGAACCGAGATGCGGCTCGGTCTGATGCTGCTGCTGCTGCTAGCTCCGCTGGCGCCGCCGCGGCCGCCGGTCGACAACGAGCTCGATTTCGCGCAAAAGTGGGGGGGCTTGCGCGGCGGCGACGGCAGCGGCTGCGGCAGTTTCGCACACACGGAGGCGCACACGCGATACATATACGTGTACGTGTGTGTGCACACCACCATCACCATGATGTATATAACGCAGCTCGAGGTTCGCGAAACGCCTGCGAGAGGCCGGCACCCATCGGCGCGTTCTGGAGCCGCCGCGCGCTGCTGCAGTGCACGGCTTGGCTTATATTTGCTCGGATGCACCGGCCACTTTTTTGCGACTTACGCGCCTTTCCCGCCAGAATTTTTCGGAGTGAGAGTTTTCGAATTAGTGGCGCATTCGAGATCCGTTCGTGCGATTCGTATTCGTCCGTTAATAACCTTCATTGCCGTTGCGCTATACCTTGTCCGTGCGCGTAAGTTAGTTAGATACTTTTGTGTAAACGTCGATTCGAATATAGTTTTGCGCAACGGCCGCCGATATTGTACGTTACACTCTCGGTGGCGTGCGATATTCCAATGAGACATTCGCAATGTACGCATATCGATATCTAGACCTACGTTACATTCGCGACAAGAAAGAGCGAGAGAGACAAAAGATTTTGCCAGACGATAGGCAGCTCCGCGTATCGTACACCATATAAGCGTATCGAGTTTTTTTGCGAATTTTTTGAGTGCGTTCGTAACCGTTTCTTTTTTCAAAGCTCGGAACGAGTCCGCGCGATCAATTCCGTTGACGAAACTTTCGCGATAGGTTACATTTTTAGCTGTATACGTTGTGTTACAATTTTTGATATTAGTGTGTATTTGTGTGTGTGTGTGTATACGCACGTACCTTTGTCGCGATGCTCCAAAACAGCACTAACGGCCTCGAGTTTTTTTGTGAAGGATGCATGTGTGTGTCACCGTTGCGTGTGGTGTTCGCGAGGCGAGATTCTTCCGCAGACTGATCGATGCCCGCCAAAATCTTGGCATTGACCCCAGCGATCGCGTGGACGTTCGAATCGTCTTCGCGCCCGTTGCAAAATTCGAACGACGTGAAGTTGCGGTCGAGTGTCTGCGGAGTAAAGAAAAAGCTGCATCAAACGTCCGTTGGAGAAAATAGCAACGATTCTTAAAATCGTATAACACAACCGACTCGTTCGAGCTTTGTCTACGATGTCGTTCCAAAAGTGGTCGAAGTAATGACGTAAAAAAAGGCGTAAAACGAACGCCATTCAACGCCCAGAGCTGCACATTGAAAACCAAAAGGAAAATATACGTGCAAATATGTATGCGAGCAGGTCAGAAAATATATATAGCGTTACGTAAAGTACAAACGTGCGTAAGCTCTGTGAGACGAGAGCTAGAGAGAGAGAGGAAAGAAACCACACGAGTTTTCTATGACGATGATCGCGCGCGCGTGATCGTAAAAACGTAGTTTTCGAAAGCCGCGTTAATAGTTTCGCGGTAAAGGCGTACCTTATAATGTAATATGCGTGAACGGCCGTTTTCTTGCAAAGCAACGAAGTCGTCGTCGTCGCGAAGCTTTTCTCTCCTTCGCCTTAGAAATCTGTGGTATCGACGTTAACCTCAATTATTATTCTTTTCTCAGCGTTTTGCACACTTTTTTCTTTTCACATCAACGGTGTCATTTGGCGACGTGTAACGAGTGCAAATCTTGTAGTGATGTTTCGGGGAGGCTCGAAAGGCAACTGCGATCGAGCCGCACGAGGCTTCGGCACCAGCGCATGACTCAAATTTTTGTATAGTAGTGCGTGCGGTGCAATACGTAGCCTCCCTTCAAAATTCATGACTATACTTAATTCCGTCCTGTGCTTCAGTTCGATCTCTAGATGTAGGTGACGGGGGCTGATAGGCCGCAAGACGTGTCATCGCGCGGGTGCTTTAGTCACAAAAATGTTGCTGTTTTCAGGTGTCGGTTACTAATAACCTACTAGTAACCTATTAGCATAATAATGGATACAATTAAAATAATAGATACTAGTAACTTACAAGTAACAAGTAGTAACTTACTGGTCTTGATATTCTTGAATAAAAATATGTTAGTTTCTTTGATTTTCAGATAAGATAATCAAAGGTTCGAAATTTATTGACCCCTTCTGCACCAGAACTCTAGTTCCTTCATAAGGGTTCCATCTCGCTCTGGAGTCTCAAAGTTTCAATTCGGAATAACGTAACATGTAACGGGCTATAATGTGAGCTCCACCTTTCTCATCGTTTTTCGAGTGTTGTTTAGCACCGTTCGAACTTTTTTCTCTTTAAACACCTCGCCAAACTTTGTTTTTCTCCCAATAAAGTTTGACAATTCAAAAGATCCGATATCGCGAGTCGTACTTATGCGCATCGATATATCCTATTGTTGACTTGCACAGGTGTCATTCCATTCTCAACGAGCTGGTTGTTTTGGTTAAATTAATTAAAAATACATTTAATTTTGTATAATATTTTTAAAATACAATGTAGATTTTTAGTTTTTGTAACAAATTTACAGCTATTTATAACTGTTAAGATAGATTTTAGTTATACCGAAAATATTATAGTTGGCGTAAATAAATGGTTATTTGCGGCATCAAAAATTTCGTAATGCATACCACGATTTTTTTCCGTGTACGACGCGTAGGAAAAGGTGTTTAAAAAATTTTCACTATATAAGACCAAAAGAGTGTTCAACAACTTTATTACAATTGAAAACCTCATATGCATTCCATGAAATCTATTTGGAATATTGAGCTTTGATTTTCTACGAAAAAAAATACATTTAAGTTCGATCTACAAGACAAGTACGAAATAATTCCGTTAGTATATTATAAATAATATGATGGCTCAACTAATGTTTGTAAATACTTTCAACAAAAGTGTATGTACTCTGTACAGTTAGTAGTTTATTATGGTTATAGCTTTTGATTTGAAACGCGTGTTTCTTGAATCTAATTAATAATTCAGTAATAAATGTTAGTTGGTGAGTATCCCAAACTTTTAATCAATTTTTAAATTCCATTTTTACTCATGATTACTGGTTTGAAAGTCACAAAATTAACGTTTTCATCAGTTTCAATAACATTTCTGGATACTCATCTTTATTGATCAACCGAAAACAATGGACCAAGATCAAAAAAACTACGCGAGTGGCATGTGTCAAAATTCATTCACAACTCAAGAGAGTGTGACTAGACGCTTTACAATAACGTTCGTAGGAAAAGGAGACTCCTACGAATATCAAATGTACCCAGAGACGTCTGCGATTGAACAGAGCTCGACAAAACAACCCGATACCATCGAAATACGAAAAGACCACGTATGCGACGTGTGCTCAAAAGCGTTTTTAACTAATTGGAACTTAAAAAATCACCACAAAACCATTCATGAAGGACGAAAAGACTTTGTATGCAACGTGTGTCAAAAAGCATTTGCAAGAAATCACAGCTTACAGACCCATCACAAAACTGTTCACGAAGGACGAAAAGACTATATATGTGATGTGTGTCAAAAAGGGTTTATAAGAAATATGACGTTGGAACGTCATCGTAAAACTGTTCACGAAGGACAAAGAGACTACGTATGCGACGTGTGCTCAAAAGTGTTTTTAAATAATCGGAACTTAAAAAGTCATCGTAAAACTGTTCACGAAGGACGAAAAGACTACGTATGTGATGTGTGTCAAGAAGCATTTAGAACTAATCAGTATTTGACAAAACACAAAAAATTAGTTCACGAAGGGCAAAAAGACTACGTATGCGACGTGTGCTCAAAAGTGTTTTTAAATAATCGGAACTTAAAAAGTCATCGTAAAACTGTTCACGAAGGACGAAAAGACTACGTATGTGATGTGTGTCAAAAAGGGTTTACAATAAAGAGCAGCTTAACACGTCATCGTAGAGTAGTTCACGAAAAACAAAGAGATCACATTTGCGACGTATGTCAAAAAGCATTTCGAAGTAAACATAATTTGACAGATCATAAAAAAAGAGTCCATGAAGGACGAAAAGATCACATTTGCGACGTTTGCCAACAAACGTTTGCATCAAAAAATCACTTAGAAACTCATCGCAAAACTATTCACGAAGGACAAAGAGATTACGTATGCGACGCTTGCCAAGGAATATTTACACGACAACACGAATTGACAAAACACAAAAAATTAGTTCATGAAGGACGAAATGACTACGAAAGTGACGCTAATCAAAAAACATTTTTGAAAAATCGTAATATTGCAAAACCCAAAAAAACCTTTTACCAAGAACCAATAGACTACGTGTGCCTCACGTGCCAAAGGGCATTCGAAACGAAATATATTTTCGAGACTCATCGATTATTACACCACACAAGCTAAAGGGACAAGGTGTAACTTGTGTCAGAAATCATTTACCTAACATCCTATAGGTATAGGCTTCAGGTCCGAACTAAGATGTTTCAAAGCATTTGAAGCGAAAAGTAACGTCTAGAAATATTTCGCAAACTATTTTATCATAAAATCACCAATAAATTATCATATCGAACAATCAATGTCATTTTTATTTTATATCACCTCCAAAATATAGGGATAAATTATTTTTTGACCGAGACTAATTTCATCGTTCAATGGAAAGGCAGAAATAATACGTATACACTTCATCTAATTCAGCAAGATTTTCCGTTGTAATATTTATTGAGAAAGGCACACATACGGTTTACGTATTTATGATCTTTCTGTCTCTTTTCTTTCTCGTTGGCTTCAGCCGGCGATTGTTTACCGAGCTATTATAGTTTACACGCTCGCTCGCGCCTGGCCGTGTATTAGCTTTTACGCGATACGCGCGACGCAGTGCTGCAGCTACTATAGTCCATGATGGGCGACGATAGGTCGCAGCAGCAGCGATCGCATGCAAGCGATACACGCGGCAACTGCGATTGTTAATTAAATTCATTTCCAGAGCTCGAGCGCTGCACACACTGCACTCCCTGTGCCGCGCTGCTGCTCGGTTTCCATGCCGAGATATATACAATGTTTTATAATGTATATTTTCGAATTTGTCAGTGCGGATGATTCACGATATTGTGTTACGGTTTCTACCGCTACTATAGGGATGATCTACGCGTCATTATCATTATCATTGTTTATCATTATTATCATTATACTTTATGTAAGTCTTGCCGCAAGTATACGAGCTCACTTTCATAAATAACCGTTATTTGTACCATTTAAAGATTGGCTCGTTGCGCCACGTGTTGTTGCCTGCCGCTGCTGCTACGTTGACTTTTCCTTTCGTTACACATTATGTAGCGCAGCGTCGCGAGTATAGCACAAACGAGAAAAAGCAATAACGCTTCGTTTGCCTTCGTCAAGGCTGTATGGAGAGGTGACGATGTCTCGCGGCTTAATGTGTGCACGCGATGGAATGCGCGCCGCGTGTCTTTGCCTGCATTAAATAGCCGCGCGCGCAGTCACGTTTTCAAGTGGCAGTGTGCAGCGGAGGCCTGTAAGTAGCTTCTGGGGACGATCGCGGCGATGACACTTGCGCGCCTATACTCATAAGTATACCTATTCTGACTAACGTTGCGCGAGAAAAACTGAAAATACGACAGGCAAAGGCAAAAAGTCGACGGTATTATAAAATGCAGTTGCAGTGGCAGCCTATAAGATAAGTACGCGTGTACAGGCGCACGAGAATCGAATACACGCACTGTATACCGAACGTACAGCCGAGTGAACAGGCAGCGAGTGAGTAGTAGCCATCGTTCAGTTCCCTAATCCATGGCAAATCGTCGGACGTTTGCCCGTTGCCGCCTCTGCTGCTGCTGCTGCTGCCACTGCGTTAGCGATGAGCCGTTCTCGCGCTATTATGTCCTGCGGCGTTTGCGATTCGATCCTCGCTTTGTTGCCGATTTCAGCGTATACTCCGTGTACACGCGCGCGTGTGTGTGAACGCAAATGCTCAGGCACACGAGTGCGGATCCTATAGCTCAGCCGCTATTGCAATTTATGGTATGCTTGCGCATCTACCCCTATGTCAAGGCGATCGACTAATTTATCGTACCGCGCGCTGCCGATGACAAAAGCTCATTAAGCTATAAAAATTCTCAACTGTAGTTGTACAACTGTGTAGGTCTACGTTTTTCATGAGCTTTTTAGTTGACGATTTCTTTCTTTTTTTGAAAGTCAATATTCACACGTTATATTGATCGCCAGAATTTTTTTACAATTATGTTACAAATATTACGTGCATTTAAAATGACCTGAAAATAACAATTTAATTGTTAAAATGAAATTCAGATCAGTTTTGTTCCATTTTAAATAATTCAAGTCTTCACCACTAGATGGCGAGTACCTTAAGACATGAATCTGCAAGCGGAAAAATAAAAATTGTATATAAGTTGAAGTACGATTTCAACAAATATCAACAATCGCGAAATGGATAAAGTAGAATAGCCCCTTAACGTGCAGCAAAACCAACGTCATGGCCACCAGCATACGCTTGATGTCGCACGAGAAAAGCCATGCTCGCAATCGCAAGCAGCGCAAATAAATATGCTGATAAATATGCTTATTGCAAGTAATAGAACATTCAAGAGGTTACTCAAAGGTTTTGCACATAGTGCGACGGAGTAATGTTACGTAAGACAAATATGGGATACCGGAAAATAAACCTCTTAATTTAAAATCGTCTTTGTCTGACTTTTTCGCTCTCTCGCTCGTCAAAAGCTTCGCGCTTTGGAAAAAATCCACTACCGGTGACCGAGAACACGTGCGAATTAACATGGAGCAGCGAGAAAATCCTATATTTTCGCCTCGTCCTTGACGACAATTCGACTCGCAACGCACAGCCTACAGCACACGACGCACGCTTGCAACAACAACAGTAGCAACAACAGGCGGCTAGGCGAGCTCGCACAGGACGCCGCCGCTGATGTCGCGCAGCTTGCATCACGGCGTACGCGCTATGTCGCAGCTGCGCGCATCGCATTATGCGCGATACACATAATACGATGTAGCAGTGTAGGTATACGCAGAGCGTTGGCATCCCCCCGTTCATATAGAGGAGGCAAAAATTCAAAGGATCCGTACTATAACAGACTGCGCGCAGGCATATACATATAACAGTAGGCTAGAGAGCGAGAGGGAGAGACAGTGACAGGCCGCGCGCACGTACATGTATACGTACATACAGCTACGATCCTAGAATTTTGCTTGCTCAAGCGCGCGTGTACACACACACACACACACGCTCACACACAATGTAGGCAGAGCGCCCGCAAGCTCGTGCGCGCGCGACGTCACGAAATTAACGCTGCGCTCCGACGAGCTCGAGTTTGAAATTCTCAATTGTATCTGCATTGTGTGTGTATGTGAGTGTGTTCTCGTGAGCGCCAGTCATGACGCATCATTCGCAGTTGCTATGCAGCTCGCGCCGCAGCGCCTATGCCTCTGTATACACGGGAGTTTGATGCTGCGTTTGCTTTAACCTACGTCCTGCTTTTTTTTTCTTTCTTTTCCCTTTTTTGGCCCCAATTTACACCGATGTCACGTTAGTGCCACGTTGTACGCTACGACGATCCGCGATCGTATCCGCATTAAAACAGACGCACTGCATTAGTAATATAACATTTGGAGAAAAATAGAGGACAGCGACGAAGAAGCGAGCGAGCTTGCAAAGTATACCCTCTCGAACGTTTCGTGTAGTCGTCTCGCGCCTGTTCTCTTTGTAATTTTTGTTTTGTTTTGTTCCGCGACATTCTTCCAGCCCGAGCCAATTGTACATTTTGAAAAAGTGAGCAATAAAGTCGGGTCGACTCGAAAGCTCGTCGCTCTCACATTGTCTACGCAGTATACGCCCGCGTATATATACACGAAGCGTGAGAGCGACGGAAGATCGACTACCGCGACTGGAGGCTGCGCGAAGCTATAATACCTCAGACGAAAGAAAGACAGGAAGTTTGCCGCGTTACAAATGGCTGGTACCGCTCTGCATATTCAACTAGCTCGCTCTCACTCTCTCTCTCTCTCTCTCTCTCCCCCTCTGCCTATACTCCTGTAATATCTTCCGAATCCTATCTACGCCCCCTTTCCCGTTTTTCCTTTCTTCACCCGCCTCTGTATCCTCTGCCCTTCGTCTACGCGCATCTCGCAAAACGTGTCCGACGAACGAAAACTGCCTATGCGTGTGAGTATAATGAAAAAAAGCTCGTTTATCGGGTACATTCGGTACAGCGATGATTTGGACTCAAGCTTGGGCGTGCGCAAGCTCGGCCAGCCAAGAGACCCCGTGTCAGGGCAATAGCAGCAAAAAAAAAAAAAAACAAGAGAGAGTCGGGGAAAGAGCAAAAAATCAGGCAATAAACGCGAGAACAAAAGACTTGTATAAACATGACGTAGACGCGCGCACGCACACACGTTGTGTGTGTAAATATCGACGGGTGCAGAGCGCGCGGGGCCGTCGTCGTCGTGTGTTACTACGGCTTTCGCGACACGTCCGTGTGTCGAGCGAGCGGCAAACCACGCAAACGTGCATCCACTTCGAAAAAAGCACCCATCGACGGCCGTTAACGCTTGGTTCTTTCTCTCTCTCTCTCTCGCCTACACATGTCTATATACGTGTACCGTGCACATACCCACCCACCCACTTACACACACATACACACACAAATGTATATAGCCAGGGAGAAACTAATCGGGCCATTTTTACGGCATCAGTCGGTGAATATCAAGAGTGTGAGAAAGTCGCGAACGACAAACGATAGCCGATCCATCTGGCTCAACGCTAACGCCGTGGCGCACTGCTCTCTTTCTCCTCTCTCTCTCTCGCTTTTTTTCACCAGGCCTGGAGCTAGCGATCCAAACGACGCAGCTTCTTCTCTCACTCGCTCTCTCTCTGTACTTTATTCCCTTTTTTTCGTCATTTTCTTTGGAGAGCTACGTTACGCGGCTATATACGCAACCTCCTCTCCCGCGTCAATCTTCGAAGCCCGACGCGCACTCGGTCGTTCAACTCGCGCGCGCGGCCGGGTATTTGCGCTGCTACTGCTGCTGCTGCTGCTGCTGCGGAGCATCGATGACGTATCGCGGCTCGTTTTTCTAGCACCGACTCGATGATTGGATACTTTGTTCTACTCTAGCCGCTAATTCGGCCATTTTTTAATTTTATCCCGCCGGCGCAATTTGCGCGCGCGCGAAAAAAGATACCGCGTGGCAATAGAGGAGCGCCCTCAAAGAGTGAGAGAGAGACGTTACAATTAAGCCGATCTCTCGACGCGCTGCTCTACGCGCGCGCGCGCGCCTTCAAACAGAAGCCAATTTCCTTTAATTTTGCTTTCTCATCTTACTAGTAGAATTAATTCGCCTCTTACTTTTATTATTTCTTTTCCATTTTACCTCGAAACTCACCTTACCTCTTGCCCCTGATGCCTCTTATCACACTTTTTTTTTTTTTAACCGCGGCTTCTAATTAAGAAACTAGATGGTTAACATAATATTCGTCCATAAAAAAATATCAAGAAAAAAATTTTAAAATATATGAATTTCAATTTATTTAATCTTCGCCACTTGTTCTAATAAATATTTTTTTCGTAATTCTTAGAGATCGCTCGGATGAAATGGATTTTGCAGGGGTCCAACGTAGGTCGGTTGACGGCTTTGGAACAACGACAACGGGATCGGGCTCCAATTCTGAATATCTGTTCTAGCGCAAATCAAGAAGAAGAAACTGGCGAATATGCAGAAAATGGGAACCGCGATCATCTGAATTATGGTCAGGGCATCGGATGACTGAAATCAAACAAAAACGTTTATCGTTTGCCCTCGCGAAGGATAAAAAGTTTCAGCAATAATACTCACGTAGAAGCCGAAGATCCAGATGAGCAAACACATGACCACTTGATTCGCGACTTCGGAAATGGCAACGAGCAAACCGGCGTAGTACGGACTCAGGTCCATGTGATTGATCAAGAAGCCACTGGACTGGACGCAAGCCAGCCCCCCAAACACCAGCACGCCCAATTTCACCACATTAAAGACATCTTGTTGATAGTAGGTATGAAAGGAGGAGACGTAGAGGACTCTGAGGAGTATGAGGCCGCCCATCGGCACCGCTCCGCCCAAAAACTGAAAGACCTTGCGGGATCTGTCTCTGGTCAAGCGGCCTTTCGCCACCAGCCAGTCCGAGAGGCAGCCCGAGAGCATAGTGCACGCGATCCCCACGAAGAAGCGCGGAAGCTCGGAAACGATTCGCTCAAACTGCAGGAGTCTCAGCTCTTCGTACGTGGTTAGATGGTAAAAATTGACGGTCATGGTCTGACCGAGTGGCGAGTAGAATTGCGTGGCGAAGTAGACTGCATGGGTGACGATGAGAGTCCACACGGGTAGCGACCTAAACATCTCTGACCACGGTACCAGCGGTCTGTAATTCGGGCTCTTCTGGTCGACGAATTCGTAGGAGTCGTTTTTGTTGCGGGTGATCCAGATGTAAATTGAACCCAGAGTCACGGTTATAAAGGCAAAGACCATGAAGGCTGTGTTGTATAAGACGCACGAGATCAGCCACGAAAAGGGCAAAATAAACCACTTCATCGACAGCACCAAGGAGCCTGGAAAAAGCGAAAAAAATCAGCTATAATTTTAAGTATCGACGTAATTTATGTAACAAAAAGAAGAAATCAACTCACCCACGGTGGCTCGATAGCGTGCGGGCACGTTGCGCGCCAAGATGGTGTAGGCGCTGGGTAGGAAGAACGAATTGACCACGCCGTGCAGCACGTGCCAGGGTTTGTACAGCAGATACGTAACCGCCGGGTAATTGTACGGGTGGTACGGCCATAGGTGGATCATTATCGCGTAGACGCAGTGCAGCACACCGTTCAAGATCAGGCCGTGGCTGAGAAGCCGCTGGGGGCTGTGATGGGACGCCCACCTGCCGGCCAACAGGATGGACCCGACATAGCCCACGGAATACAATACCAACGGCCAGAAGACTTCCCAAGCTGCGAGGAAAAGATTCGTGGCGAGTTACTAATGTACAAGCTTGCGAGAAAAAAAAGTACTTACGTGTAGTTACTGAGAGATTGTAAAGGTTGAGGGATCCATAGTGCATATAGTAAGATTGATAAAATATCAATAGCCCTATGCATACCTGGAGAACCTGAAGTTTATATTTATGTTTACTCTCTGCTGAAACAAAAAACAATCAACTTGTAACCCTTCACTATCACTTTTGACGCGGCTCTTTTGACAAACTTGCGAATCATCTGTTTGAAAAACTGACGCATCGACATAAAGTTTGACGTAATATCCATTTTACCGGCACTCATGAAAATGATTAAATATTTGAGCAGTGATTGAGCAGTGATTGTAGTCAAACCACCACTCGCTGAAAGTGATTTTGTAGCTGTTTTTTTGAGAAGAATCAAAATGTTACCTATAATATCATGGTAAATCGGTGGTTCTCCGCTTTTGCCATAATTTTCTGGCAAAATCCTGTCGCGATCGACGTAATAATCCGTGTGCTCCGAGCAATTACTCATGACTGTAGGCGCGTCCCGGTCGTGTTCTTGGCGACACGATCGAACCGCGACTAAATTACACTGCCAAAATGACAGTGAGATAACGTTTATTCGGGCTGATAAAAATGAGATAATGCTCGAGAGAGCCTTAATGGCCTAATAAACATGAAATTAAGCTATCTATAATTCGATACGTCCGGCCGACAGGTGAGCTGCACGTGCAGCTGCGATAATAATGCGTGTGCGTTTCTTTTTTTTCTCAATGTGTCGCACTTATCCCTCTTTTTTCGGTGAAATTTTCACCAGTCTAAAAGAAAAAAAACAAACAGTCCAAGGTTGGAACAAATAGTGCCTCGCTCACTTTCTCGCCTCGTTAACGGCTTAACGCGACCACCCGTGTATCTCGCTGCAACTTTGTACCATTAAGGGGCGAGGAAAAACGGCAATGGTACTTCTTTTAACGGCTCCCGCGGTAGCATGACCATTGCGCGCGTCCATATAACAAATTCGCCTTTTACGATCTCATCGCGCACGTGCGTGTGTCGGCGCAGGTGAAGCCCCGTACGTATAAATACGTGCCTCGTTTGTGTATGTGTGACAGTCGACGTGCAGCAGTACACACAGCAGCTCAAACGTTAACGCGCTGGAATTTATTCAAGAATTAGGCAAAATCGATGGGACTAGTATATACGGACGATGATCGTTGTCTGTTCGATGCACGCGTATAGCGGGGAAGTTGCTGCGGGGGCGAGCAAAACAAGAGTGTACCTCTTGACTCGCCGCATGACTTTTGATCTGTGCTCACCAAAGCATTTGCTTCTGATGTCTCGCTAATTGGCCATTCATCGCTTTATACTCGCACAGAGCACGTCTATTGTGTTATATATAGTGAAGAGTCAAAACGATATGTACGCACGTGGGCACGTTGGCAACTGCCAAATACATAAAGAGACGCAAGCTCGATTTCGAACGAATTCATTAAACTCGACTGTAATGAATTATTTCGCAATTTATCAAGCTGACCCAGAGCGACGTTACATCGCTCTTATTTTCGAATCATCCCAGAAGAATATCAAAAGCTAGCAAGAGATGCCTTCAAGATGTTTGCTTAACTTCCTCGACGCCAGAAAGCAGCAGCAGCGTATAAAAGCTGAAAAGGTGGCAAAAAAGCTCGCACCACGCTCGCGTACAGCAGCAGCGGCGCTCGAGATCAGTAGCCGAGAAGTACATCAGAAACTCGTTTATTACAAATGAGTTGCGCGAGTACGCGAGCGCCCAAAGACAAAGAGAAGAAAAAGAAAAAAAAAGAAGAGAAGAAAAAAGAGAGAAAAAGAGTATCTTTTTAGAGAGAAGCGTCAGTAAGTAGCCTCGCAGTGCTTCAGGGTCGGTTTACTACTACTATCCATTACAACGAGACGAGCGACGGGGGGTGGTGGTGGCGGTGGAAATTAAAAAAGCTTCACGTTGTAACGCGCATCTCCGACATCAAAATCCAATCAATCCGACGAGCCACTAGGTATATACAGCTCAGGCATACATATAGATAGCATCGGTACATAACAGCGTTACCTATATACATAAATATAGCCTCGACTCTCTCTATATCGGGCCAAAGCCTCTCGAGCCGAAAACCGAATGCACTCGTAGTCGTCGTCGTCGCCGTCCTCTTCGTCCAGAGAGTATATAACTCGGCAAATCCGAAATTCAACGTCAGAAACTCTCTCTCTCTCTCTCTCTCTCTCTCTCTCTCTCTCTCGGTATATAGTCTGCACGCGCGCTGAGTATATAAGATATAGTATATAGACAGCAGGGAGCAGCAGTGCTCCTACGTAGCATATAACCTAAGGAGAGCTTCAAGTCCATCTCAGGCCATGAGCGAGAGAGGGTTCAGAGGGAGAGAGAGAGAAGACATCACCATTAAAGAGCCAAGCTCGAGGCATTGTCTCTGCGTTAATGCACCAAGCCAGTAGTGGTAGTCTCCTAGGGCTTTACTCGCTGCCGTAAACACTCGCTCTTCCTCTCTTCCTCTCTCCCTCTCTCTCTCTCTCTCTCTCTCTCTCTCGACGCGCGTAAATTCGCACTCCTCTCTCTCGCTCTGCCTCCTTCGTCTTCTGTCATTGTACGTTCATGTGCACGACTGCAGTATATGTGAGTTTGCAGCTCTCTCTCTCTCTCTCTTACACACACACACACACACACCTACACACGTAGGCTATACAGATGTATGTGTGTACAGCGAGCCGAGGCCGACTCGACTCTTCTTAGCTCTCGAGTGTCGCTTTTGCGCTTGACGCTTATACACCAACAGGCGCGACTTTATACGCAGTGACTATTGTGCAACTAATGCTTGCCTCAGCTCTCTCTCTCTCTCTCTCTCTCTTTCTCACACTATTTGTGTATAGACTATGGCTATTCGCGTGCACCTGCTCAAAAGCGACACTGACTTGAGTTGTGGCAAACAAAATAGCAAAAAAATAAACGTATACGCGATTGTAAGCTCGTTAATTCCATTATTATAAACAATCATTACTGCCTTATCTCTTTGATTAGTCATTTTCCAAAAAGTTAATCACGTCACCGTCTTTTTATGAGCATGCACCAACACATCGACGCGACGCCTTATATTATACCATTATGCAGGCAGAGCGATTGAAAACACGCGTCGCAGCAGCAGCAGTTCGTTCAAGAAGAAGCGATAAAATTTCGGCCATCGTGTCTCGTTACTTACAATATTTGCCGTATAATAACTAGTGAACGCGTGCAGTGTCCGCCTCCACCCCCTCATGCTCTGTCCATAAATCAGACACACTGGCCCCTCCACTGCCGCTGCCGCCGCCGCGCTTATGCATACATTAGCATACTCGAAGCGCATTACAAGTTTTTCTCCGCAAGCTCGCTCGCGGGAAAACGTACATAAAAGCATGTGCCCGGAGCCGCCGCCGCCGCCGGACGAGAGTATGGGCATTAATATATAATGGAGAATATTGCAGAATATAAATGTTTGCCCTCTCTCTCCCTCTCTTTTGGTGTTTATGCTCGGCACGTGTTGACCCAGTAATAAGCTAAAACAAACACGAAAGCTGTGCGAGGCTCGCGCGCGAGCGACCAGCGTGATGGGATGCGTATACGTTGTTGTGTCCGCGTGCACGCGACGTCAAGAAAAAAATTGCATTATCTCGCTGGTCTGATAATGATTTCACTCGTAGAAGCATATACAGCGAACCAATCCTGTTTGTACGAATTACCGAAAACACGTCAGTTATCTCCTCCGCGATAACGTATGTATAATCTACTTACTATCTCATACGTCTACGCACATTGTTATTACATACATGCAGCGTATTCGTGTACTCGCTCGTGCTGTCAATCCCACGCGAAACTCATCGTCTTTGTCATCGTTCTCGGCTCTCTCTGGTGTCTTAGGCGCGCGACTTGCAGCAGTGCACGCACGATCGGATCATCGTCATCCTGTGCAGCTACGACGACACTCGGCTGTATACTCAGCGGCGGCGGCGGCAGTCACTCGCAAACGGGAGTTTCGCACAGTGCTGCATATGTGTACGTATGCATGCATGCGGTGCATTATTATCGTGACGTTTACAATGACGAATTCAATTGGACGCCGACTATGACGACGACGACGACGACGACTCGAGTCCATATAGAGAAGGTTAACGCGCGGGGTCAAGCGCTGGGAATTCGGTGTCGCTTTCAGAGGAATCTGCCTCGTCGTCGAGTCGTACCGTACAGTCATCGTCGTCGTCTTCGTCGTCGTCGTTGAATAGAGACTCGAGCTCGACGCGTTCGTCAATCACGAGATCTCCGTGCCTCGAGCATAATGTACGAGCCGTGCGCAGCATATGCAGTACATGAATATACCTCAGCCCCATGCTGCTGCTATATGAATACGTACGGCCGATCGCATTCCACGACTACTTAAAACCTTTTATAATTGATAGAGAAAAACGAGCGAGTTTATAGCTCGACTGCGACTGCGACGCAGCACTAGTACAATATACGAGTGAAGCATGTGTACGACGATTGTTGCGTTGACCAGTAAAGTTGCATCGTCGTGCGACGAGCCGCGTAATTCGATATATTTGCTCGCGAAGTAAGGCAAAAAATACTCGCAATTCGACTTTTCGCCGAGCGGCTGAACGTTTCGACGATCGACTCGGTTTTGTTGCATTAATTATGCGCCCTGCAACGAGAAATTCAATTAATGGGGGGTCAAGCATTGAAAATAGTAAATCACGTATATCTTTATTAGCTTTTAATCTTGCCCGAGCTGTAACAATTACGATCTTTCGATAAACCGATACGACGTAGCTAATAACAATTTTATTAAAGTTACAAAATCCATTCGAGGAATTTCTGCTTCACAATGCGATCGGAGCATGTAAAATATGAGCCAACACGTATCTCTCTTCTCCCTCTCTCTCAGTTCCGAGTTATTGCACACACACACGAAAAGTCAGAGACGTTAACTTCGGACTCAACTATGTGAAAACGTTCATTTTATCCATGCCCGAAAATTTTGTACTCTAGAGCAGCAACAGCAGCAGCAGCAGCATGAGCAGCAGCGGCCAATTTGATGCTTCCCGGGGAAAAGTAGCCACTGCTTACGCGCTACGGGATTTCCATTGCTGTAGCTGCAACTTTACATACTATATCCGAAAAATTACGTTTCTCATAATCATGCGTGTCGGACTACAGCGAGTAGCGCGCGGCGCGGCACGAGTTTTGGGCCACGCGCGCTAAAATACATAATATTCCCAGCTTTTCGCAATTTCGCATGCAAATTGTGACCGAAAAGTCATAGCTCGAGCTGCTCTCCGCCGCCAGCAGCGGCAGCATTTGTAAAGAATAATGAGAGTACAGGACGAAAGTCATTTTCGCAACGCGCGGAGTGTGCGTATATAATACGAGTTATACGCGCGAATCAAGTAGAGTAAGGCGCGAGTTACGTATTATACATGGACTTATATTTCCCGTTTGTTTACAGCAGCTCCGAGTTTTAACTTCTTTTCGCGTTGCGTACGGCTGCCAGGCTCTCTCTCTCTCTCTCTCTCTACGTGCCATTATGATAACAGCCATAAGTGTGAAACGCTCGCCGAGCTAAAGGGAAACTCAAGCGCGCATATATGTGTACGCGCGTGTACGTGTGTGCTGCAAACGAAACGTTCCTCGCGTTTTGTATTTCATTACGGGCGCGAGCACGCCTAGCCTGTGTAGTGTGTTTGTGTAATATTGCGCCGTCCCTCGCGCGCTCCTATATATACATACTTATACTGCACACACTCGCGTTATAAGCATGTCGACGTCGCGATAAAAGTCAAAAGCTCGAGTCCAGCGGTGCACGCGCTTACTTGGGTCATTTTTTTCCCTCTCCCACTCTCCTTCTTTCTCTCTCTCTTTTCCCGCAGAGTTGCACGAGTTCTCGCGTACGCGTCGAATTTCGTACGCGCGCCGCCGACTCTAATCCGGATAAGCGTCGAAATTTTGCCGCTGGGACTCGCGAGTTTGTCGACGCAGCCGAGCTCGCTCTGGACGCGGCAGTTTAAACGAAAAAAGAATGAAAGAAAAAAAAATAACGTCGACACGACACACACGTACGTAGCCGAGTGCGATCCGTACATTATGCACTCGTCGGCCGAGGCAATCAAGCAATCAGAGCCGCCACCGCCGATGTCGCATCCTTCCTCTCTCTCTCTTTCTCTCCGGGCGACGTTTATCGCCTATTCGGGCGCCCAATTTGCGAATGGCTCGTCTAACGCGCGCCGTATACACAAACTCTGCTGCGTATACTGTATATCTATACCGTGTACCGGATGCGAATTTTCGATGCGTCGAGTCCCCGACTCTACGATCGCTTCGAGCCCATGGCACATAGAGTATAGGTTATATAGTTAGGTTGTTGATGCTGCTGCTGCGAGGCTTCGGCATCGTCGTCCTGCACCGGCTGACCTAATTAATCACGGGGTCGGTAACGCGACACGCCGCAGCAACAGCAATGGCAGCAACGACGACGAGGCAATATCTTGCCACGAAGGTGAGAGAGAGAACTGTTATCGCGCAAGGTGCAATCGCGTAAACGTACTTGTACTGCTGCAGCAGCAGTAGCGTCACTTTGACCTCCTGGTTCTCGTTGTATGAGCAATAATATGAAAAATTTTCGAATGCAAGACCAAAATCAAGATGAAAACTTTTGTCACTTTTTGCAGATACTGAATATTAGAAACTGTTTGTGAGGATTTTCAAAAACATGGGGTACAGCGTGAACAATGGAAATTTATGTTAAAGAGGACGAAAAACTAGTTTAACGAAGCCCAAATCATTTGGAACATTTTTCTGACTCTTTCATTTTGCCAACTTACCTCACAGGCCAACACACCCCGTTCTCCCCAACATATTTTCAGAATTGTTCGAAGATCTTTAAAAATTTGGCATTTGGACCAGGTTTTGAAAAATAAAAGATGTTGTGTTGTAAAAACGAAATGAAGTGTTATTTATTGTTTAAATTTATGTTTTCACCAAGACTAGGAAAAAGTATTTCACAGTCATGGAAAAATTGATAAAAATATAAAATCCTCTACAATTTTTCAACAAAATTAAAGAATATTTAAATCAATAGTTTCCAACCATAACGTGTAACGGGGGGAGTTACGAGTGAAAGGGGTAACTGATGATTGCGTTGGTCGCGCTAGCGACCGGGTACGTGTTACCTAGAAAAATAGAGACAAGAGGGGAAAGGCAAACAAATGTGAGACTTGAAAAATGCGACCCCCGCGCAAGACAACGAAGAAGGCAACGGCGAGCAGAACGTCGAGGAAGGAGCGGTTGGCGGTCAAGCAGCGGCCGAGAATCAACGCCAACCCGAAGAACAAAATGTCGACCTACAACTATCAAGCGACGAGGAAGGCGTAGTGGGTGGCGCAGGGAATGCCGAGAACTGGCAACTGGTACGAAGACGCAATCACGGCAAGTCGTCGGATTCGGAAACAGATGACGACGACGTCAGCATCCACCTCGAAAGAGCAGAAATTGAAGCGATCACACGCCTAAGCCTAAGAGACGAGTGTACGCTACTCGAAAGGAGAATCATGAAGACATTGAGATCAAGATGCAGAGCACGAGCCCTGGTAGCCGATACCAACGAGTGGCTACGCGACTTTATCGCTCGACGAGGCGAGGCCGGCAGAGAAATGGCGGGAAACACACCGCAGGAGTTTGACGACCTCCAGGAGACAGCCGAAAGGGCCGACCAGTTCCTCCACAACCTGCGAGAACGCCACGCTGCACGCGAGAGGGCCCTAAGGGAACGACAGGCCGCGGAGAACGAGCTCCGCGCATTCCAAGAAGCGACAAGGCGCCAGGCGAAAGAAATCGCAAGGAAACTGGCAGACGCGACGCGCACTCTAAAAATCTGCTCTTCACGCAATACTACAATGCGACAGGAACCAGAGCGCACTTTGAGATGCCCAATCTGTGGCCTGGAATATGTTCCCTGAGGTCGGGACTGCCCAGCAATCGCGACCCACCCCGCCTACAAGCCAAGAGAATAGACGCAAGCTGCAACATCATTAATATTTTCATGTTTTATACTTCCTTTGTATTTTCTTTCAAACTTTTTTTTGTATCACTATGCAATGTATTATCAAAACATTTTTTTTCTCCTTACCTTGATTTTAAGAATGAAAAATTAATATTCTTTGTATCCTTTCATGTGTTCTACGTTATAATAAATACACACAACAAAATGTAACCTAACCTAGCTCAATTATACCCCAATAATAAACCCCGCGAAGTAAGTCGCAATGCAATTAAGCAAACATAAATTCTATTAAATATTTAAATAAATAACATTTCTTTTTTTTTCTTTTCTTTCTTTTCTTAAAATTTAATAAATTAACACATCGCTCATATGAGCTAAATGCAAATGGCTTAGAGAGAGAGAGAATTGTCGAGCTGGCCCGTCTCCGGCTACCAGCGTCTAGGGGGAGGGTGTGACGAGAATCTGGATAAGATCTCGTCTCTCTCTCCCCCACAAAGCCATAATATAACTTGTACTCATACATGAGTTTATTGTTCCAGGTGCAGAATCGCGACCACGGCAAACGACAAGGAAAGAGAGAGAGATTTTAGAATCGCGCGCGCGTCGGAGACTGCGCGAAACGCGAGCGCGTCGGGAGAAAAACAAAAGAAGCAGCGAGCTACGCAATCGGCAATTAGTACAGTTTGGGCCAGCTTGTAAGCAAGTCGCGCTTGCACGATAATTAAAGAAATTCGGATTAGCGAATCGCAGCCCGCTGTAGTCGCGTCGCGTCGTATCGCGCCGCGTAAATCGAGGAGTGCCACGAGTGCATCGGGAGCGTGTGTGTGTGTGTGTGTGTGTGTGCCCTGCAATCCAGCGTCGTAGATGGGCCGCGGAATCACAACCGGAGGCAACTGCATATAAGTGCCAGTTTCGTTTCGACCTCTCTCTCTCTCTTTGCATTGCGACTCGCGTTCGCTGGTTTAAGCGAACACTCGCGCGTGCCGTGGTACTGCACCTCGTTGCCGTCCTGAGCACGGCTGTACTCGGCCCATATTATCAATAATAATTTATCATATTTCTTTAATTTAATTCACCCTTCTCACATTTGTTTGCCTTTCCCCTCTTGTCTCTATTTTTCTAGGTAACACGGACCGGGTCGCTAGCGCGACCAACGCAATCATCAGTTACCCCTTTCACTCGTAACTTCCCCCGTTACAAACGATACTCATATAAATGCTAATTTATTGTATCTGCATATTTCGGGACAAAGTTCATTTTATCAACTTACTTGATAAAATTATCGATTGATGTAACTATGTAACCTTTTATCATATTTGTTCGAGCACATGACTTCAGATAAATCTCTCACTCAATTTTTGACCAATCTCGCATTCAAAGGGTTTGCTACGATTATGTACCCTAATTATGTGCCTGTTGAGGTTTTGTTTCACTCCAAATCTTCTGTAACTAATCTCACACTCAAAGGGTTTGCTCTGATTGTGTACTGTTTTGATGTGAGCTTTGAGATTACCTTTTTCTCCGAATGATTTGTGACAGATGTCACATTTTGAAAAGTTTAAGACGATTATGTACTATATCTATGTGACTTTTGAGTACACTCTGGTATCCAAATGATTTCTGACAAATATCACATTCAAAGGGTTTGATTCGATAGTGTACTTCGTTTATGTGTTTATTGAGGGCACTTTTTTGTCCAAATAATTTTTGACAAAACTCACACTCGAACGGTTTGTTTCGATCATGTACTACATTGATGTGTTTTTTGAGGTCACTTTTTGTCCAAATGATTTGTGACAGATATCACATTCGAAGGGTTTGCTCCGGTTATATACTACATTTATGTGTTTATTGAGGTGACCTTTATGTCCAAATGGTTTGTGACAAATCTCACACACGAAGAGTTTGCTACGATCATGAACTGCGCATTCATACGGTCTAATATTATCGATCGTATAACGTATTGCTATGTTTCTTGAAATTAGCTTTTGCTGCAGATGTTTTTTGACACATTTTTTGGTACATATGATGGTTTTTCGTCAACAATTTTTTTAAAACTTTTTAGCATTTCGCATTCGACAAGTTTTAGACTGGTGTTTACATTCGATTGACAGATTCCACTACAAATAAATCCTTTTTTCATCAAAGTTATTGAACTTTTTTCATTCATTTCGTTGATCAAACTTTTGCTTTCTTTTTTAACAATAAATTGAGATATTTGAAACTCAGATGTGCAGAAGTTTGTTGTTAAAGTCTTCAGTTCGGGTTTAAAGTCTTTGCATTCGAAAACTATGGATATATTTTCATTTTGATCATTGGTTTGATTTTGCTTTTCTATTTTTACAACTGATTGACAATTTTGATATTCAGATTTGCAGTTGGTTATCAATGGAAACGTCGGTTTCGGTTTTACATCTTTGCACTCGAAATCTACGAATAATTTTTCATCTGACTTTTCCTGCAACACAATAATCTCATTCATGTGATTTGCTTCAAATTGAAATTGTGAAATAGTTTTGGTTGGTGAAAAAAGAGGATATAATTTTAATTATTGAACTTACTGATAATTTATAAAATGGAAACGTTTCAAAGTCTTTGCTTTCGCAAGAGTCCACCAAATCGAAAAAATGATCGTTGCCTTCATCTGACCAAGTATCATTCGGTTCTTTTTTCACTCAAGAGAACAATCACATTTTATTAAACGATCGCTTCAAAAGTTATTATTTCGTGCAAAAAAAAGTTTTACCTAATTTCGTCCTTGCTGCTTTCCATTTCTCACTTGATTATGTTTAATAGCAAGGGATTACTACGATATGCACTGAGAAATTTGAAGGTTATACTCTGAATATTTGAGGTTAAACGACTCGAGTAGTCAAGATTGTACCTCAAGTCCTCGACACCAATACACTTTTTCGTAATAACTTGTAAACACTTGCTTGTCGTGGCATTCGACTCGATACTATATGAATGCGCGCATTAGTCGTATGTAAGTAGCGAGTTGATCAAGCGACTGCGATAGCTCCATGGCGAAAATGTCTCCCTCTACCGTCGACTGCGTCTATAAGCACTTATTGTGTACAATAAGTCGCTTCGTCCTCTGTAAGTTACATACATTCTGTCATACCAGCCGATTTCGCGACAATAGTACTTTACGATACTAGTAGCATAAGTAACACTTTTTGGCACGGCGTAGTTTAGGGCCCGAGCACAGCGAGGGTCCTAATAGCTGGGAAAAATGATACTATTTCGATGCCACTTTTTGAAAATGCCAAAAATATTCTGATAAAAGTTTTAAATCATTTTGGCAGTGATAAATAAGGAAATAATATCAACGGAGAATATGAGACTTTCGTCCTCTGAAACATAAAAATAATTATACACGAAGTGTTGATCAAAATTTCAATTGTTCGTACATTTTCTGGTGTTTTGGTGCAAATCGACTGATTAAACGTATTTTTGTCTCTGACTCGGTACTTCTCCTTGTTATCGTGGTCATATTTCCAACAGTAGATCTCTATTTTTTACTCCCCCTACGGGTCCAGTAAACTACTCGATGGACGAGTAGCCATGTGTGTTTCGAACGCAACAACAGTCGTAATTCGCGTTTTGAAATATTTTCGAAGCGCTTGTGACTGTTGTGCTGTTACGTTGTTTTTCTACTCTTGGCACATACACGCACACACTTGATCGAAAGCTGCACGCGTTTATTGCACTATTTCTACATGACGTTGAATTGGCAGACTTTGCGGTGGTGGGCGCGCAGCAAAGTCCACCATAGACGACCATTAGTTACGCGAGTTTATTGTAAAATGTTAATGCATCAACGTATGGCAACATTGAGTTGAAGCTATAAAATTACTTATTTCTCCAACCAACCAAGTGCGAGAATTTCCTTGTCGAATAATTTCGACATTCTCGAATCACGAAAATTTTCAATTTGTCATGCAAGGAATAATTGCCGTGCAGGGCAGCTCAGACCAGAGCGAAGCTATTGTTCATCCTCGTGCATTAAGCTCGTACTATATAGATGTACACATCGGGATCGGTAAGAAAATAAAACGGCGTCCCGGATACTCTCGACGCCGTGACTAATCGCATTCATCCTTCACCTCGTGTATATACAGATACACCTTCGAGTCGAGTCCGGTATACATAGTTATGCTCGCCTCGGGCGGTCTACCTAAAACTCGAGGAGCTGCGTGTCCTCTGGGCCGAGCTGCACATCGCTTCGCGGCGTCGTCGTCCTCGCCGTGAAGGATCGCCGCGATCGTCCAGGGTCCCGAGTCATGTGTCATTCTCGGGACACATAACGAGATCAGAGCTGCTGCTTGCGTTGTGCCTGCGTTTGACATTGTCGCTATTAACAAGCACTAAGACGCTCTTCTCTGCCTCCTTCTTCGCAGGTGTGTTTCGCCGCTGCTTCTGCTCCTCCTCCACTTCTCTCTCCGGCGCTCGTTCGCTCGCTCGCTCCCGACGTACTTAAAAGGCTTGCTAACAAGACACGAAACTCGAGAGCTATTGCGCGCTATGTCTTTGCTGGCAGCGGAGCTTGATAAACTTTGACGTGTATATGCAAGCGCCGGGCTATATAGCTCGCCCCGCGCGCTGGTATAAGCCAACCGCAAGCAGCACCAGCTGAGATTCCGCCAAGGCGCTGAAAAATTCATCGCGCGCAAGCTCCACTGCTGCCGCTTGTACTGCTGCCACTGCTGGAAAGAAAAGAGAGAGAAAGAGAGAGAGAAAATAAAAACGATTTTCCGCACTCGCACTCTCGCTATCCGACGACTATAGGAGAATATCAGATTTTTAATTGGCTTCGTTAAGATTGCTCTGACTTTTGCATAATAATGCCTATATATAAATGTTGCACGCGAAGAATTGTTTCTTGAGCTTGGCTGCTGCTGCTGCTGCTATGCGCTGTAAAAAAGATCATCTTTGCCAGCGTGTGCAATTTTTACCCGAGCTATATAACGCGGAATAAATTTTCGACCGCCTTTATACGGTCGGTCGTGGGGCGGCGTGTATAGTGCAGATCTCGCTCGTTATTTCCACCGCGAAAAAGAGAGAGCAAAGCAGAGCAGAGCGGAGCGGAGCGAAGCAGAGAGAGAGAGAGACGCTCTGCGGATTCTCTCTTTCTCGGAGGTTAATTATCGAGGAGCTTCTCTCGTCGCTACGGCGTTTTTGCGCCCGACTTATTCTTCGAGTGATGCGAATTTGCGAATTACGTAAGGCGCCGACGAGCAGCGCGCAAAAAGTTTCTCACCCCCGCCACCGCTTCTGCTGCCGCCGCTCGTCTTTTTCTTGCTCGCCACTGCAGCCAGGATATCGTCGCGTGTAAGTCTTGGACCGCTTCTCTCTCTCCCGGAGCTTTCAGCTTTTTTTGTAATTAAAATTTCTTTAAAACATAGCTCGCATAGTTGGGAATCGAATAATTTTGCAAATTTAATGAAATTGTTGATTGACCGATGAGCTCTCTCTGCTCTGCTCGCTTTATGAGGAATTATTCCTCACCCGAAGCTCCTGCAGTCCGAGGGGGGGCAAAAAAAAAAACGTCAGCTAGCATCGGTAGCGCGCGCTCGAGAGCACTGGCATATCGTTATTCAAGAACTCGAGAACAACATCTTCTCTGCTCTAGCGAATTGCTGAGCTTTTTTTGTCCTCCTCCTCCTTCTCCTATAAACTGCGGCATTGAAATATCATGAAATTACATAAAACGCAACTGGAAGCGTTCCAACTTGGTCGCGAATTGTCAACGCGCTGCTTTTCGAACTGCGCGCTGCACGAGGCAAGAAAGAGAGAAAAAAAAGGCACATTTTCACTGGCAGCAGACCCGATGTGCGATGTACGCAGCAATACCCGCACCACAAGTTCTATACGACCAAGATCATAACGAATATAATATAAATACTACTCTCGTGTAGCTGTACTCCGCTCGTCGCCTAGTGAGAGATAGGCTCATCGATCCGCAGCCATGTGTGAAATAACTCGGTCCAACAGGCGCTCAGCCAGGCGATATTCCGCGCGAGCGTGTATACATACGCAAGTTTTACCGAAACTTTCGGTCTCTCTAGTCTGTTCGCGTGTCGACGAGCACCAGCAGCGGTAGTAGAGTTTATGCTAATGCCCAAAGAGGCGAAGAAATAAAAAAAAAAAAAATACCAGCGCCCCGACGACGACGAGCCTGCAGTCGACAGTCGAGAGAGCTGATTCCGAGAGTTGTTGATCGAGTTGCGACTCTCGTTGCTCTCTGACAATCGCGAGCTCGTGAGCTTGCGAGCGAACCCAGGCAAAATAAGCTCCCTCACCTGCCTGATACTTTGCTTAACAAAATCACCGAGCCACGGCGCGACGAAACAGGGAAAGAGTGCTCGGAATTATACATTGAATCGAAGGTTTTGATATTACAAAAATCATTAAACATAGTTTTCGACGTATTTTCATTCTCGTTTTGAATCCAAATCTCTCTGACACTGACAGAAAATGAAAACTTTTTTGAAATTTTTTTGTTATAATATGGATTTTTTTTGCTTTTTTGAAATTTTGCCGAAAGGAAATTTTCGAGCATGTCAGGTGGCTGGGATTCAAGACAAGCATACAACACTATACAAAAAAATCACGTTTAATTATTTTTTACATCCAAACCAAGTTCAAGGACAAATATTAGGCATTTTTTCACTATTTTGACTGACTTTGCAGCTCGCATAAAGCTCATGGAAAACTCAACTCGCCATGATGTGCATATACGTACACGCTCAAGTAATGTGTACTTTTGCGCAAAGCCTTTGAATTCTTATAACAGTGCTTATATCTCGAGAATGCTTAATCAATATCGAATGCAGGCAAAAATTATTCGACTCGATCGACTGCTCTTGAATTATAGTACTTATATCTGTCATCATAATGACGAATTTTAATTATACCAATAAATGGATCGCAAGAATTTAATCAACGAATCGTGTAATTAACATCCCGCAATGTCTATGGGAAGATAAACCCCTGCCGATTGCCACGAATACACATGTTGCATTTTTCTAATATTAATTTGATTACGTTCTATGCAATACATATTACATTATTATTTAAAAGCTGAAACGTTATCCCTCTGACCTTATTCTAACTTATTAATTAATTGTTACACCTGGAGACTGGTTTCTTTTTAGGGAGGCAATTTGTTATGATTATTGCAATTCCAGAACGTATTTTAAAAAACACTTTGCTTATTTTAATAACAATACCAATGATAAATGTCTAATATTATACACAAGTGAACATCTTGGAGATGATTTTTAAAAATCTGTTATACAATAATTTCATATACCAATAAAATCGAACTAAGAACTCTTGCCTTCAGCCAGCTAGTGTTGTACTGAATTCAGTGCTCCCAGTTTTAGCTGTTCCAATTTTGTCACTCTTTTGTTACTCTAATGCCAAAGGATTATAAACTGTTCTACCTTAAGCTATTTATCCTGAAGCATTGCTTTTTTGGAGCGTACTGAATTTAAACAGCCTCGACTGTAATTCAAACCAGAGAATTCGACATATACTCGTCTTTAGCCACTGCGTGCGATACCAATTTCGCTATCGAGGTATTATTCAAATTCGTCTTTAATTGTATACTTGCGAGGACATTGCTTTTATTTACTCACACTATATACTAGCTCCTTCTCATGGGGCTTGAATTTTCTTCTGTGTAATATTAGCCATTGTCGTCGGTATTGTAGGAAATCGACGCACTTTTAAATGAGACGAGACATAAGTACAATATGTAATACTGCGTGAATTGTGTTCAAATTAATAATTGAAAAATATAATTCGGCTTTCGGTACAACAATAGTCGGGCTCCACGAGAGGGAGTCAGTATGAAGTAGGTAAATAAAAGCAATGTCCTGACAAGTACATAAATAGTGATTGATTCGGCAAAGACCTCGATAGCGAAATTGGTATCGTACTCGCCGGCTAAAGGCGGTTTATGTTCTAAATTCGGTTCAAATCCTAGTAGAGGCTGCTAGTAATAGCGAGTAGTAATAAGTACGCTCTAGGAGTTAGCAGAGTTTTATGTTGTATTCTGCATAAGAAGAAATTGTCATTCCAGATCAAGCTACGGCTTTAGGAATGGCAGGCCTTTCAAGATCAAGCTATGCTTTAGGAAGGTAGATGGCCATTGATAGATCGTGGTAATTAAAAACGTTCCACAGCTAAAAAAATCCAAAAAAATTTTAAAAATTGAAAAATCCAAAAAAATTAAAAAATTAAAAATCAAAAAAAATCAAAAAAATCTTTCAGGTTGTGCTAGAAATATTCTCTCTTAGGCTTGCACTTAAGTTACGAGCTACACTGGGAGGAGCACCGAATTTGGCAACACTCGCCAGCTGTAGGTGAGAGTTCTCGGTTCAAATCCGGGTCGAGGTTTAATTTTTTGCTATATACAATTTGTTAACAACAAAGTTTGAAAAACATCTAGGAGATGTTTAATTCTGTATGATATTTTCCATTGTTATCGGCATTACAAAATCAGCGCATTTTTTAATTGTCGCTCCAACAATAAGCTCATCTTTAAGAGTGACAATTGTAATAGTAAAAATAGGGTGGTCAAGAATAGCCTTAACATTTTAAATATCGCTACAACAATTTTTAAAGTATTGACTTGTTGTTTGTCGATACAGAGAAAGAGGCAAATTTATGTAGGAGGCAGCTAAAAGATGTTACTTTTGCCCCGGCTGCTGTCGTATGCGCGCGCGAAAATGAGAAACCACGTGCTGCTATATATCGCACGCATCACGATGGTAATATATAACGCATAACTCAATATCTCGTTACCGGAAAAAATATCTAAATATATGTATATGTGCGCAAGCGTGTACAAGCAATCTCGGGATTGCTGCGTGTGCAGAGCTTTCGCAGAAACGCGATTTCGAATAAGTCAAAATCAAAGGCAGCTATTTTCTGCGTCTCTCTCTCTCTCTCACTCTCTGTCTCGCTTGGCATCTATATCTCGCGCGCCCGAGCGATGCGTATCGCATATCTCTCTCACTCTTTCTCTTGCCTCGTGCAGATGCGACGCATATGAATACGATTATTTCATTGACGAATAAGCCCAGTCGCGCAGCTTTTTTACATGCATACCATATGAGATTGCTCGCTGCTAGTCTATACACCCTGTATACGTTAGTATGGCGTGCGCGCCTACACACATTCGTATATACGTATATATATATATAGCCGACGAGATGCGCACGATGAATCATAAAAAGAGAAAAAAAAGGGCAAGGCAAAAATGATGATGTACCGAGTACATGTACACTTGTATAGGGCTCGAGCGATGTGCAGAGGATCGCGCATATACACACGCTGCTGAACTCCGCTGCGGAGCGATATTCATTCGTTCGAACAGATGCGGGAAAGGCGCGGGCGGGTGCGCGCTGGAGCTCACGTCAAGATCTTTCATTCGCGTCATGATTTCTCTTTTCTCGACGTTGTTACGTTGCAGTGGCGGTGGTGGCGGCGGCCCAGCGCAACTCCATATACATAATTCCATCAAGCTCGACTTTTTTCCCATTCGTATAATGCATAATGATGAATGAATATCGAGAGTATCTTTTTCATTATCCGCACGGGCGCATGGCAGCAGCAAGCAGCAGCGTCTTCGTCTTGTCATCTATAACTTTGAATATACACCATGTTCGGATACGTTAGATTATTTTTTCCTTCTTCCTTTTTCAACGTGTGCACATTTTACGTATATGTGTGTAGGTGTAACTCGATCACGCGTGCACTCGCATAATGTTATTCGTCGCTTTATTATTCGCACGCGCGCTCACAAGCAAGTGCAGCAGCTCTCCTCTGCCCCGGCAATCGAAATTCAGCGTGTAAGAAATTGCGAGCTTCGACATTTTCTCTCTGTAGCTTGGCTCTTTCTGCGAGGCACGGGGGGCGATATTACAACTGCTGCTGCTGCGTCGAACGCGCGCAAAAATTTTCAATATTTTTTTCCCCGGCAGCGCGGCTCCTTTCGCGAGAGAATCGATCTCCCATCTCTCCTGGGCGCGCGCCCTCGTATAGCTATATAAATCCTTCAAGCTGCGAGCTGCACAAATAAATTTCCACACGGTGTCCAGAGACGCGCGCATAATACACGAATTATGCGCAAAAATTCCGTCCGAACGCGCGCGGAGCATCGACGTTGCTGACATTTTTCGTAGAAAACTCGAGGCAGCAGCTCGGCAGCTCGAGCTCACCGTACGTACAGCACATCGAGCCACGCGCGCGTCTAGCTCTTCTCAGCGCGTGTTTGCACGTTCTTCAAAATTCGCTGGCTCGCCTCGCGCGCGCATTGATTAGCATAATAGCGAGATGCAATGCGCCGAGCGCCGTATAGATATATATGTACGTATAGGTAGTCGTCCTTTCGAACAACGGCCCCGTATTATTCAGCTGCCCGAGCATGTGTACATGTGTGTGTGTGTGCGTGGGTACGGGGGGTCTACAGCCGCGATCAGTTAGCTCCCATAAATATGTCGTTGACGCCGCCGAGGGCTAAACGTGTGCGTGTGGTGTGGCGCGCGCCTGCACCGGCATATGAAATGGCAAACCTTACACAGCGAGGATGTATTGTGATCGCCGAGCTACACTACTCCTCGCTCTCGCTGCGGCTACTGCTATGGGATGAAGCCCACGTCCGACTGCGGCAAAATTTATCGCTCGAGGGAAGCTTTGCTCATTTTTGAATTTTCAATACTCCCGTATAGCGGCGGTACACGCGCGACGTCCGGTGCAACAACGTCCTTCAAACTTTAAAGAGAAAATGCCGGAAAAGGTTGATGCAGGAAACATCGCTTACTGTTGCTACTGCTGCTGCTGCTGCTTCTGCTCGACAATTTTCCTCTTCTTTTTAAGCAGCCTACATTTCATACGTGTTATGATAAATCTTATTGAAAATTATTTGTTTCAAAAAGCTCGCGCAGATGAGCCAATTTTTCTTAATTTGCAATTAAGTTGAGTAATTTTGTAATGAATGATAGGAAAAAAATAGGGTTTGTTTACAGGGCAACCTATGGATCTGATCGTCTCATTATTCTTAAATATTAAACTTCACCTAGGCACGCTAGCTCACATTTTTTGCCCTGAATTTAAGAAAAATGAATACGAAAATGTATAAAAAAAATCGAGAAATCAGTATTCTGAATTTAAAAAAATGTAATCCAAGAAGGAAAAACCTCTTTTCCAAAAATCGCATAATTTCCTTTTTGATTTTAAGGTAATCGTAATCCCTTGAGTTGAAAAATACAAACCAATCCATTGGCCTTAATTTTTATAATTGATATTAGGAATTCATATTTAATTCAGACTACTGGATCATTAAAATTTTGAAGTACATTAAACTTGATGTCACTGCCTTAATCCCAACTCAATTTTTAGGACGCAACGTGAAACGTTATGAAATCATGTTCAATGCTTTGTTAATTGAAAAAAAGAAATAAAATTTTGGAATAAAAACCGTCAGTTTTTCATATAGACTGTGATTAAATAATATAATTGCGAAAAAAACAACTTATTGACAATCAGACATTGTGTAATTACAATTAGTAAATACATAAAATATGTATGAAAATAATGACAAATTATGGTGAGTATAATAGTACTTTATGATACACGTGTCCCCATGGCACGAGTATCGTACAAAATTTTTTATAATCACTTCGTAACTTGACAGATTTGAATGAAATACAACATTTTGGAAAAAATGTATTTTAGAATCAGCCTCTACGATTCATGATATGCCGAAAGTCAAATTTTTTTGTTCGTTTGAAAATTGATTAATTGTGACTAACTAAGAGATTCACAGCGTTCCTTTGTTTCAAATTCGTTTTTAAGTACATTTTATTCATCAGAAGTTTCTATTTTTTAAGGTCTGTTCGATGAAGTATCAAATTTATTTACGCAATTTTTGCGTACTTCATCCTCGAAAGTTTCGAAAATTTTTTCTAGGAGATCGATAAAATTAAGCACTTCTGAGTTCCACTCTACGCATGTGTTTGGTGGGTAGATTTCTTGATCCATTTCTTCTGCAATTGCTAAATTTTGATATTCGTTAAAATTTGATAGACTCTCAGATTCAGTTTCACTATTTCTTTCATGGTCAAAAGTTTTGAAAATTGTTTCTGAGTGATCGATAGAATTAAGCACTTGTAAGTTCCACTCTTCGCGTGTGTCTTGTAGGTAGATTTCTTGATGCATTTCCTCTTCAATTGCTGAATATTGATTTTTGCTACAATTTGATAGACTCTCAGATTCCTATTCCCAATTTTCGCGTACTTCATCTTTAAAACCCTCGGACATTTTTTCTGGGAGATCGTTTGAATTAAGCACTTGTGTGATCCACTCTTTACATGTGTCAGATAGGTAGACTTATTGATACATTTGATCTAAAATTGCTGTTTTTTGGTTTCCGTTCGAATTTGATAGAATTCCGGATTCATTTTTGCTAATTCCTTCATGCTCAAAAGTTTCGAAAATTGTTTCTGGGTTATCAATTGAATTAAGCACTTGTGTAATCCATTCTTCGCATGTGTCTGGTAGGTAGCTTTCTTGATCCACTTCATCTGCAATTTCCGTTTTTCGGTTTCCGTTCGAATTTGATAGAATTTCGGGATCATTTTTGCTAATTCCTTCACGCTCAAAAGTTTCGAAAATTGTTTCTGGGTAATCGATTGTGTGACGGTGGACTCCCCGTGCCCACCGTACACAGGGCGTACTCGCTGCCTGGCCGACTTTGTCGGTATTCGACGCGCCAGACAAGCGACAGCTTGTCGTCGGCCAGGGTCCGGCTAGCTCGATATGGGTCGGGAAAACGCGCGAAATACTACCTCTGGGTCGTGGGTACGACTCTCCTCCTGGAGGGGACGCCGACGGGTATGGAGCGGGGTCTCCGGTGACTGCAACACTGCACCTATAAAAACACCTGTAAACGAGAAAGTCCGCGAGAGAGAGAGGAAAGGAAAACGACGGGTCTTGTAAATAATAAGACAGTGAATTTCAGTTAAAACAAATACTCTTTTATTGAAGCTACTCTGAATATTCATTCACACACAGCCGAAGCTGTCGCACACTCAATCACACCGGGTCGCGGACGCGAGCTGCGTTGCCGTTTGGAGGGTCGGCGCGAGCGCGGTAATACCAGTAAACTACTCACGGTACTCCTTGCCCTCGAGGCTCGCGACCACACGGGTAGACTCCGCGTCGCCGGGGTCTTAGAAGTTCCTGCTGCTCTCTCCGTAGTCGCCTGTTGGCCACAGACGCGAGAGGGGACGGGCCGGAGGGGTTGAAACTCGTACGCTCGATGACGACTCTTGGTGCGCCGCACGGATCGCCAGCACTCACACTCGATTCGTGGCCACCAACTTCACAATCTCACCGATTCACGCCTTCAACTCACTCGCACCCAACAGCACACTTCACTACTCACACACTCTACTCTCAACTCTACAACACTCCGACAAAACTACTCAACAATGCTCGCGTACATAGAGCTCCGCTCTGCTCAGCGGTCCAACAACTGATCTTCACTCTCGGACTGCTCCAACTCAACTCTCTCGTCGTCTGCACACGTGCAGGCTCCGAGTTCGCAACTTGCAATCTGGCACGGGCCGCCCGCGCGCA
The DNA here is from genome assembly GCF_000599845.2 of Trichogramma pretiosum. Classification (NCBI taxonomy): domain Eukaryota; kingdom Metazoa; phylum Arthropoda; class Insecta; order Hymenoptera; family Trichogrammatidae; genus Trichogramma; species Trichogramma pretiosum. The sequence continues at coordinate 148,822 of NW_019641650.1, read as the reverse complement.
GTCACGTGGTACTGCACTCGCGAGAGGCCACAGTGGGACCGACTACAATGGTCGCGACTCAGGCACACATTCACGCGAAAACCTCACATCAGACGCGTTTATGACGCGTCGCTTGCGTACCCCGACGTTCGCCTATAGCGCAACGTCACAATTGAATTAAGCACTTGTGAGATCCACTCTTCGCATGTGTCTTGTGGGTAGATTTCTTGATCTATTCTATCTGCAATTGCTATTATTTGGTTTCCGTTCGAATTGGATAAAATTTCGGGATCATTTTTGCTATTTCCATCATGCTTAAAAGTTTCGAAAATTGTTTCTGAGTGATCGATTGAATTAAGCATTTGTGTGATCCACTCCTCGCATGTGTCTTGTGGGTAGATTTCTTGATCCACTTCATCTGCAATTGCTGTTATTCGGTTTCCGTTCGAATTGGATAAAATTTCGGGATCATTTTTGCTATTTCCATCATGCTTAAAAGTTTCGAAAATTGTTTCTGAGTGATCGATTGAATTAAGCACTTGTGTGACCCACTCCTCGCATGTGTCTGGTAGGTAGCTTTCTTGATCCACTTCATCTGCAATTTCCGTTTTTCGGTTTCCGTTCGAATTTGATAGAATTTCGGGATCATTTTTGCTAATTCCTTCACGCTCAAAAGTTTCGAAAATTGTTTCTGGGTAATCGATTGAATTAAGCACTTGTGAGATCCACTCTTCGCATGTGTCTTGTGGGTAGATTTCTTGATCTATTCTATCTGCAATTGCTATTATTTGGTTTCCGTTCGAATTGGATAAAATTTCGGGATCATTTTTGCTATTTCCATCATGCTTAAAAGTTTCGAAAATTGTTTCTGAGTGATCGATTGAATTAAGCATTTGTGTGATCCACTCCTCGCATGTGTCTTGTGGGTAGATTTCTTGATCCATTTTATCTGCAATTGCTGTTATTCGGTTTCCGTTCGAATTGGATAAAATTTCGGGATCATTTTTGCTATTTCCATCATGCTTAAAAGTTTCGAAAATTGTTTCTGAGTGATCGATTGAATTAAGCACTTGTGTGACCCACTCCTCGCATGTGTCTGGTAGATAGATTTCTTGATGCATTTCATCTGCAATTGCTGGATTTTGGTTTCCGTTCGAGTTTGATATATTTTCAGGTCCATTTTCGCTCTTTTTACATGCCTCATCCTCACAACTATCAGAACATGTTTCTTTGAGATCAATTGAATTAGTCATTCGTCTGAAGCACTCATCGCTTTTTTCCGATAGTTTGTCTGCGCCCATCTCCGCTTCATCTAAGCTTACCGCTTTTTGTTTTCCGTTCAAATTTAATGGAATTTCAAATTCAGTTTTGCTATTTCCTTTATCCTTGAAACTTTCGGGAACTATTTTCGAGAAATCGGCTGAATTAAGAACTTGTAAGATCCCCTCATTACATGTGTCCGATAGGTAGATATCTTCATCAATTTTATTTGGAATGAATATTCTTTTGTTTATATTAAAATTTGGATTCTCAGATTTATTTTCAAAACTTTTGCGTGCTTCATCTTCAAAACCTCCGAAAATCTTTTCTGGGAGATCGATTGAATTCAGCCATTGTGAGCAGCATTCTTTGCGTGTACAAGATTGATAGATGTCTCTATCAGTTTCATCTGAAACTATTGGTTTTTGGTTTCTGCTCAAATTTGGTGGAGTCTCAGATTTATTTTCGCACTTTTTGTTTACATCATGTTGATGATTTTTGTGTACTGCTAATGCGTAATCTTTGCGACCTTCGTGGATTGATTTTTGGTGTCTATTCAGATGTCCTTTATTCCCAAATTTTTTTTCGCATTTGTCGCATGCGTAATCTTTGCGACCTTCGTGGACGGCTTTTTGGTGTGTTATCAAAGTGCCTCGTTGCCCAAATTTTTTCTGGCATTTATCGCATGCGTAATCTTTGCGACCTTCATGAACTGATTTTTGGTGTATGAACAAACTTGATTTTCTTCCAAAATTTTTTTGGCATTTATCGCATGTGTAGTTTTTACGATCTTCGTGGACTATCTTTCGATGATTGATTAAATTACTTTGATCCCCGAATTTCTTTTCGCATTGGTCACATTCGTAATCTTTGCGACCTTTGTGGACTACCTTTTGGTGTCTGATTAATTTGTATTTTTGCCTAAAGTTTTTCTCGCACTTGTCACACGCGTAATCTTTTTGTTCATTGTGAATCATGTCTCGGTGTATTATCGTGCTTGATTCTAGTGTAAATGCTTCCTGGAAAATATCACAAACGTGTTTTTTTTCGTCTGAAACAAGATTGTCGTGTTCGCTCAAGTTACTATTTGAGACAACTAGTTCAACTTTTTTATCACTTTGATCCATTTTAGCTCCTAAATTAAATAATTGATTTTCTTATTTAGTACCACTGTAATTGAATGAGTAAAATTTATCTTATGGTATTAAGTTCTGCTTCGCCGACAAAGGCAATACTCATACTAATTTGTTTGGCTATGAAAATTTTCAATTATTAAGGCACGATGTCAACATTGTTTATTTTCATGATGTTTACAGTTAAGACAAATTTATGTATTGATGTATTATCCTTGTATAATGGATTATGTATTGTTTATAAAAAAAAGTTTTTTGTACTGATACTTATAATGCCAAAAAATTATTTTAATATTCTCTATTGCAATTGATTTAAGAAAAAAAGTAGAAGATAGAGAACTGATACGAAGAGTTTTTCGTTTTCTTAAAAAAATTCATTGTGGTTCATCTTTGAGTTATCTATGAATTATTAAGGTCTTACAGGTACAGATAACAAAAATGTATTTAATTTTTAGAAAGGATTTTTTTCTCTTTCACATCCCATTTTTAAACGTTGAAATATTGGATTCTCACTGAGCCTTTCCATGAGATTTTAATATATTTTGTGTCGATTTTTTCTCCCGTTTTCTAGCGAAACATTTTTTTTCAAGTGCTGTAATCTTTAGAGCGAACCTGCTGATGTAAATTTTTGAAGTATCGCAATCTCAGACGAGATGATCGGATTCATGACTCACTCTCGTTGTAGACCTTGATAATGGCTACAACAAATAAAAATAAATAAATACAAAAGTATGGCCCAGTGTTCGTGGATCGAATATCACCTCATCTGAAAAGCAAAATTTTGGAGTTTCTGAAATTGGCATAGAAAAGTGTAGGAAAATTCTTCTAAAAACTTGATTAAAAATTGTTTCGATTTCGAGCCCGCCACTGAGTCCTTAAATGCACTCGACACCATAATATAGAGCCAGGAGCTTCTCGTTTATTCTCTCTCTTTTGCCGGGGTTCCTGTGTAGCGCAACACTCATACCCAATGGTTGCGGACGCGGGGAGAATCGCTCGCCAAACGCGTTTCGCATTATGGACTAAAGCGGAAAATTCGATGAAAACCCGTACATATACCTACGCAGCAGCCGCAGATACTTTACTAGGTGCACGCGCACACACGTAGATGTATCGACAAGCAGAAGAGAGAATACTCATAACCAGTATCGGCGGCTCTCTCCCTCCCAGCAGCAGCAGCGATGACAGTACAGGCAGCCACTCGCTCGGCCGCGGAAATTCATAAGCTATGTTGTAACGAGAATGGAATGTGCATGCAAGCGCTCAAGCTCTCGTTCTCTCTCTCTCTCTCTCTCTCTTGTGAGCGCGACGATGAAACTGAAAGGTTTTGGAATGATTAATCGGATAGAGCAGTGGATATTTCCACGAGAACACACGCACTCGCGCAGCCAATAGACGAACTCGCATATCGGCACACACGCACGCACAGTCACAAGTGCGCGAAGTAATGTGCATTGTCGAACGTATAGCACTGCATCGAGCGTAAAGCTCAGTTCTGCCGTGTATATACACGCGCGCGCATATATATCGGGGGTCTTTTGATTCACTCGATTGGCACTTGCCATTTCACGCGAATGCTGCAACGGAGCGCGCGCCGCTACTGCTGCAAAATTATTGGAAATCGCTGTGCAAGAGACAGAGAGGAAAGAGAGCGCACACACAACTTGCGAGCGGATAAATTGAATTGACGTGTATAAGCTTGAAAGCTATGCGATCGAGCTCACGGCAACACGATATACAACGGATGAATGTTTTGCGCATTTGTGCTCATTGTCGAATTCGGGCTGTATCATATCGCGCCCTGCTGCTGCGCCGAGCCCCCGTACAGAACCGGTCTTACGCTCGTGGGCGCCAACTCTCCGTCTGGAAAATTTGTTTGTGCAATTCTCGTGTTTCCCCCCGTTGCGCGAATCAATTTTCCGAATCGCGATACGGAATTTTCAATCAACGTGGAAAATTTGGAAAGTTACTCGTTACGTAGTACATCTCTGTAGAAATATTGTGCAGTAAATTCGTTTGAAATAAAATTTTAAACTACAATTCTCAGAGTTTGATACTGTACCCTTTAAAATTACTATATAAATTTTCGTAAATATGCGATCATATTAAATTAACAATATTTATTAGAAAAACAGATGCCGTTTTATTCAGAAATCGATAACTTCAAGTGGTAAAGAAAGCGCCACGATCGTGTAGTGAAATGAATTTCTCGCCACCGTGGGTAAATTCAGTCAAGTGCTCTTCTGTCGGTAAACGCGATCTCTGATAAGAAAGTCTGAAACGTATATGAAAGTACGCGGCGTCGTTATCATCGATAAATATTAAGCTAAAACAATAGGATCAAAAATGACGTATAATCATACAGTAATATTATTTAAAGCCATTTTCTCTTTATTGTAAAACTTTCATAGTTTCTTTCGAAAAGTTTACTATAAATTGTTCAAATACAAACTGATTCAATCAACTTGTTGCACTCAATTACTGTGTTTCATTCCAAATCTTTTCGACATACCTATTCGTATGATAAACATGCAATTTAAATACCTACTTTAGATCCATAGCGAGACATTGTGGAACGTGACAAAACTAATTACATCAACTCAAAAAACTTGTAAAACGAACCGCTCCATTTTTTCCTTCATGAAATCTTATTTCATTAATTTCCAAATTATTTTTAGTTCAATTCCAATGGGATTATGCATAAAATAACTCGAATTTTTTATTTACCAATGATTTTCAAATATATTATTCATTTTCTTTTCTTCGATCATTTCCTTCGATAAAATATGTTCTAAAACAATGTTGAACATTTCAATTTATTTACAATATCCAAACTTATAGGCTACAGTTGATACCAATAGCTAATTCAAAAATTATACAAGATAGCATGAAAAGTATACAGTGACAAAATAATTCATAAAAAGTATTCATTTAAAAAACACTAATCGCCATCCCGCTTCATAGGCGTCAGGAAACGAGGAACAGATATTGACTATTAAAATAACAAAATAATATGCCTGGCAAATCAGTCTTTACTATGCACTGCCACGAGGCATAGTCGTATTTTAAAAGCTTCAGTTTTTTCGTTAACATTTTTTTTGTTCACCAAAAAATTAAGTACATTATAAAAGTTAGATTAAATAAAAAAGATTTTTTTTCAAAAGTAAACGTTATTGAAATATTTGTTGTGAAATTTACGAGTAAGCAGCCAATCCGTCCTATGACTTTTGTTTTAGTACATTGATAAATTTTTCATTATCAATCGCAAAAGTCCAGAGGATTTGCTTAGGGTAAATAAATTTAAAACCTCGTCTTCATTTTGAGATATAACAAAGTACCACTCAACGAAGAGAGAGTCAACCACGCTTATAATTATTTTAAACCATGGCATAAAATTTTAACCAAATTAATCTGGAGTTGAACCCCTGTGTGGAAATATGTAAAATTCCAAGATTCCTTACTAAAAATTTCAATACATACCTAAGCAATTATTTATATTCACAGAGTAAATAAAGATCACAAGCGTCTACGGATTCTCCTAAGATATCCGGGTTGAAACACGTAAAATAATACATACAATACACACTCTAAATGCGAGGCTTATAATGCTCGTGTGTAAGAAAAACATGTCTAGCTACGGTTTAATTTAAAATAATAAAATTAATCTTAAATTCTTTACTGTATTTACAAAGTTCGTTCACAAATTAATCTTCCAATGTTTTTCGCGATACCTTAGAATATATACACTTACAAAAAATTCAATTCTCTTCAACATTTTTCTGTATCACAATTATCATTTTTTCATATGCTTTACAATAGCCTAATCAGGATGAATCGTCGTTAAAATATAAAAATAAAAACGAAAACAAATGTTGTCAATCAATCATGAAACTGTGGTGAAGTAATATTGGGTATAAAAAACTGTTGCATGATCCATCCTGGACAGAGTCAGTCGTATATAATTGCACCGAGAAAAAAGTTACAATTTTCCATTGCCCGTATTTTTTGAACGAAACTATTGCACTGTACGCATATTAACTTAAATACAATATTTACAGTTTAAATTTTACAATTTACAAGTTATCTTCCTCGCTGACACATTATCTTCTATTCTGCGTGAATTACAGTTCAATTCGGACGAACGCGCAAAGGACTAGGCACTGAAATGTTCCATCATTATAATTCACCTTTTTAGATGAAAATAATATTTGCACTACAATAAAACTCAAAGGTCAATAGCCTCCTTTAGGGCAGCCAGTTGCTCTTCACCTAAATTCACCTTGTCCTGAATCTGATTCGCGTCTATGATGATTTTTGCTTTCATGTTGATGAAATGTTGATAATCATCTATTTCTTCGTCGTCCAAGTACTTGGCCAGTAAATTAGACAACGACGCACTGCGACGATCGACTTGCAATTTGAGGATCTTCGCCTCCTCCAGTTGGTCGGTCAATCTGTCACGCTTGATTTCCAAAGTTTTCTGAAAGTGAAACGACCAAGTTAGTATAAGAATTTCCACGATCTTTCAGTAAAAATTTAGCTTTAACGAGGACATACCTTTTCGGGTTGATCCGATTCCATGCCGTAGAGAATATTTTCTGTTAAGGCGAGTCTACCGCTCAGACCGAGAAGCAAACTCGTAATTTCGCCGATCTCTTCGACGTGCAATTGATACTTAACGAAATCAATGGGATCAAGGAGAGTCGAGACTTTTTCGGCTAATCGGGCTCCCAAAGCTTCGTTGAGCTCTTCTTCCTCGCGCACGGCATCCTGCTCGGCGCGCAAAACCACCAACTTCTTATCCAAGCGAACCATCAATTCCTCCTGGAGAACAAACATAAGAAAAACAAGAAAACATCAATGAGCTTTGCCATTTAATTAACATAATCGATGCATTAACTTTTTGCTCTCTCAAGGAAATGTGTACGTTACCTTTTTCTGCTGCAGCTCGGCATTATCATCGGGCGTCAATCTGTTAGCGCTACCGGTTAACTCGAGGCCATTCGACTCGTTCTCCGGTATTTGTTCTGTCGACATTCTGTCGAGGAATCGAGCTTTGCTATCCGCCGTCGCGAGACAGTTGCTCGATTTAGTCGATAGAGGACTGCTCTCAGTGTCCAATGCCGCTGGCGACAGTAATGTAGCTGGTAGCGACTCAATCCTGCGCAAAAAAGAAAATTCAAAGTCAGTAAACAATTCACCGATAAAAAAAAGTCTAGGCTGTTTTTAAAAAAAATCTTCGGATGCACAAGTGCGCACGTGCAAGTCTCGCTATGGCGCATCAAAATATTCAAATTTATTCTTTTTTTTCTCTCATAGAAATATTTCAGGGTAAAAAAAATCAAACTGGTCAAGATAGCGCAGTGTCTATTCATTCGATTAGAATCATAATAACGCCAGTTTTGGCAGGCTGTGAAGCCCGGACACGCTTTTCAATATCGCTGCTTACATCGGGCCAAGATAAAAAAAAAGTGAAAAATAACGCTCTATCTCACGTCGCGCAATTAATAAAACAAAACAAACGTGTGTGTTTGCGTGGTGCAGAAGCAGCACAAGCTACACTACACAGCATAAAGGAGCATGACTCATCGTCGTCGATTTTTCGCGGTCGTCTTTTGGCGCGATTAATGCATATTTATGAATCAATCGGTCAACAACAAACTTTCTTTAATATATACGAAACACCGTGAATGCTGCGTGTATTTTAAATGTATGCGTGTGTGTGTGCGCACGCCATGGTGTATGTATTTATACTTGGCTCTCTATATAAGACACAAGAAAGGCCGAACGCGTGCTCGTGTTATAGAGCTCGTCGGATAACGGGAAATTCGTGAGTCGCGCGCTGATACAAAAGCGCGCAAGACTACCTCTCGGCTTCTTCTCTTTTATCCTCGCGATCTTCCGCTTTTTCTTTGCTCAAGCAATAGCTCACATATATATACCCATACCTACACGCCGAGAGAGACCGAGAAAGAAAGAGAGAGAGAGAGAGAGAGGGAGACGCAAAGAGCACAGGTTTTCTATGTACGAAGAGAAAAAGAGAGGATCAGGACTAAGCTAGCCGTAAACCTAGGTGTACTACACTCGTTATTTCCATGAAACGAGACGCTAGGCGATGGGATTATTTTTACAGCGACGACCGGCCAGAAGAGAGCCTCGCGCGAGATGACTGAGGGAGACTTTCGTCGTGAGAAAAGAATGCCTTTTTATCGCTCATTGAAATTCGATCGTGATTTTTCCTTCTTCTGACTTTTACTCCCCCTTATCCGATACATTTTTCTAAATTACGCTTCTTAATGCGAGGCGCTTTTAATGAAGCAATCTCCGAGAGTGAGGTCGGATAATAAACCCCGCGGGAAGAAAAATGCGCACGAGGCACACCATAGACACGTTACATAATTATTATTTTCACTTCGCCGTATATAATGCCATGTAGGTACACCGCAGAGCTCGAGCCTCGCGGTAATACCCGCCTGCATGTGTGCATGAATGTGTGTATGTGTGTCTATGCATGTGCATGTACATTCTAGCTCTGAGAACACACACAATAGTAGCAAAATTTCCTTACATAAAATCGTGCGAATAATAAGACACCGACGTGCATTTCGACATTTCCTGTGCGCCGAGTTTGTGTGCATATAGGTACGCGTCGTGCTAGGGATAGATCGACGACCATAAAATAAACGATCCCAGCGACTATTTCGAATAAATGTCATTTTCACTCCGTGATATTATATTAATTCCTCCATTAAAGCATAATACACAGGCATGGGTAAGTGACCGTTGATACCGTTGCCGATACACTTCCGGAAGTTATCATATTAACTCTTGAGTGGCAAGGCGATAGCGTTTGAAATAGTGAGAGAGAAAGAGAGAGTTAAAAATATGCATATGCAAGATCCGAACTCGATGCGATACGTCCCAGCTCTGGATTAGAAAGGCGCGTTTGATATAATATTCGGCCGTGCACGCGTATGCGTGTGTTTTAGCAGAAGAGGACAACGGTGAAATGATTAAAATATGTTACGTTGTGTCAAAAGAACTGATCAGACGTGCTCCGAATTCTCGAATTTTCTTGCTGTTCGTGTGCATTGAAGCTTCTGCTGCTCGTATACGCACGCGCGCGCCCATTATCGGTCGAAATTCGAAAACGTGCGTGGAAAACAATGCGGCAGATCGCGCAGTCATCAACAAACGCCTTTGTGCATACAGCCAGTGACTTTGCAAGTGGAATTTTTTTTCATATATCGATGTATGCGCCGCTGATCGCTCGGAGCGTATTAATGAGCGAGTTGCTAAATCGACGAATGATTATTGCAACGATCTAACTCCGACTTGGGCCCCCGCTTCTTACATGATTTCCTGGTTGCAGGATCACGACTGCCGATCACGCAGCATCTTGGCAGAGATTGGTAGCACAGATGACAGTGGTTACACATTTATATACACGCACAGTTACACACGAGAGCACTAAAAAAACTGCGAGACTGAGGTTAACAACACTGTCGAGGTCCCTCGCGCGTCTCACAAAGTCTCGGGGGTCTCATGCGGCATGAATGACTGTTGGCTCGCTACTGAAACTCGCGGAGTCGCCGCGCGCTGCACGTACAACCTCTCCGCCGAGGCGCGTACATTATATACTATACTCGTCGTATAGAGCAGCAGAATGCATATATACAGGCACAGCTGAGAGAGAGACCGGAGCGAGTGAAGTGAACGAACGAGCGAGTGTAAGAGAGAGAGAGATAGTATATATTATATCGAAGGAGTACCAACCAAGTGTCGGAGAGAGATCGCTGTGCGCGGCGCACAACAATGCCGTGTGGCCGTCTTTCAGTGTCTGTAGGTATGTGTGTATAATATAAACGTATATAATGTACAACATATACGCTCGAGCACGAGATACTCTGGCGTCTGCACGCCTGTCTCTGCGCGTAGTATGTGCTCGAGTGCCTGTCAGTGTGTGTTTGCGCGCGACTTACACGCATTGACTCTCAAGATCATTTATACACGCTTTTCTTTACGACTAGACTATTGCGTAAGGCAGACATATTTTCTAAGCCTGTCTTGCGCTGCACTTTCTCCTAAATCTTGGACGGTAACACCGAGTTTTTCACTTGCAAGATGACCACTACCACCACCAACTCTACCAAAGTCCTTTCCTATGAATGCAATTTAATGCGCGTTCGTTTCGAATACTAATCACTTCATTAAACGTCGCGTGAAATAGCACTAAATCTATCCTGTCATCGTCGATATATGCAGTGCATCAACTTTCAGGACTGAAAAATAAAATTGATTGAAGTTCGACTTACTTTTTCTTTTCGCCGTCTGTTGTTGTTGTTGTTGTTATTGTTGATGCTGACTCTTTTTCTGGCTTTTCGTCTGCTGCGATCGGCTCTTCGTTCATCGACTTGGGCCGTGAACGTGGTTGCGGAGCCGAGTCTACCCTGAACAGGTCGACAATGTAATCCGTTGACTGTTTGTGCTCCGGTCCTGGAACTGAAATGTCATTACGTGTTTAGTTTAGGCGCGACTTTCTACCGTTTTTTTTTGTAAATCGAGCAAACATTGATTTCGTCCACTGGTGACAGCTTATCTTTAAAACATACGATTTTTTCTGACCCAATTTCTCGCGCAGTTCTTTTAGCCTATTTTGACAGTAAACTGCGGTAGGTAGATAACATAAAAAACGTAATACGCCGCGCTCTCCCCTTCCTTCGTCTTTCCTACTCTCACGGTAATCATTATTGGCTCGGTTATCGGTTTGCTTCTTTTTTTTTTACTTAATTTTCCTTCCGCGAAGCCATCAAGCACTCAAGAACGAAAAGTACTAATCGCGCCGTACAGTTTGGCTAAGCAGACAATTTGCCAACGAAATTAGCGGTCGTTTCCATGTAAACACGCGACACGACGTGCAATGTTGACAAAAAAAAATGTAAACGCTCAATGAGGCCTGCCAGTGACAACCGAGTGCCTACAATTATACTAGACGGTAATTGCTAACTTTCATCGAGATAAGGGTGTGTGCTCAATTTTTCGTTTATCGCAGCTGTTTTTATTTTGATGACATTAGAGATTAGTACACCGGGTTTTTCAGTCGATATTGTCATACTGCCACTGAAGGATAAAAATCTCAAATGCTAATACTTGAATAATATTGCCCATCGATCATCGGTCCGATCACGAAAAATTTTTCACATTTTTCAAGTCTCGTAGCGCAGGCGGTGCTATCGTTCATTGTTCATAAATATATAATTATCGAATTAAAAACTTTCACCATTGAAATTAACAACGTCATATATCGTCAGCGGACGCGGTTGACGTTACATAAGACTCGCGCGTGATTCGTTAAAGTCAATAATGGTCCATTAGTGCACAAAAATACAAACTCCGACGTTGTCAAACAAACAAAAAGTCTCGCACCGGCAAACCACGCCATCTAAGTGTGAACATTTGACGCACACACAAAAGTCGAAAGAAATCGACACTATACTACGTGCGTCGCAGGCAGCAATAGCAATGCCAGTGCCCGCTACGCTCACGCGCATGTATAAACGAAAGTTGACGAACTAGAAGCTTTTTTCTCTCGTCCGCTGCCATATAGACAGACAAGTGCTTTTTTCCGTGGAGAAAAAATATGCTAGCGGCATTCCAGCAGCACACTCCGATGGGAAGCCAAGTAAAGGTTTCACTCATGGCGCCTAATATGCTCAACCAGTCTAATTGAATTTGCCAAATAAAATTGCATAGTGGGAGTGACAGAGCTGGTTTCATTTATTTATGCATTCTATTTCACATGTATTAAAGGAAAAATGTTGCAATGAATTGTATGAGAAATTGCTATTGACTAGTTTTTCGTGCCAACTGACTTCTTTTTGTACTCTATGCCTTTTTAAGAAACTCGAGCGAACATTTGAATATTTCTAGATAATTGGCGCTTTTTGCGGGAAAGTTTATAAGATTACATGACGATATAATAAAACTAATCGCAGTTTTCGGAGGCTTATGAATAGTTGCTTACAAATTTTCGTGTTTCAAACCATCAGGCTCTAAAATACTCACCTAAAATTGGCAATAGTTTATCATTCGGTGCTAACTTCTCGGCTAAGTCTCTGCTGAGCTCTTCGCAGTCGAGTTCTGCCTGAGTTTTCTTTCTTCCCTCGGCCAGACTTTCCATCTCTTTTTCCTCCTTCTCGTCGCTGGATTTTTCCAGCTCTTCAGTTTGGGACGCTACGTCGTTGGTAGACGCGTTGCCCTTGGAACTGGATTTGTTGGACTGCCGATTTTCGGGCTGCGGCGAGACCCGAGGCGACGCCGGCGACGACTGCCACGTCGATCTAGTTGGCGTCGCAGCCGATCTGCACGGAGACGTCGATTGAGCCGAGCCATTCGACAGGCTTGAGCCCTGACTGCTTGAACTCGCGATACTCCAAGCGGTCGGCGTTCTGGAAAAGTCGTTGAGGCCACGATTCGCGGCGTTCCAAAGCGACTGCGTGCCGTTCCAGTTATTGTCGGTCTGCGTCGGACTGGACACTTGAAGTTGAGATCGATCCGAGAGAATTTCGGTGAGGGCCAGGCTGCTGCTGCAGTTGCTTCCGGAGGACAGGCTCACACCTTGGCTATCCAGTATTCCTCGTGGCGGCGATGGCGGTGGACTGAAAACACACATTCATCGTCATTAGGCATTCGCAACTTTGCTTATTTCTGTTTTTATCGTTTTCGAGACTGTATACTTTGACTCGTAATGGGGCAATGAAAAGCCGAAGTGTGGTGAGCATATCGTGGCTAGGAAAAAAAAAGGTCAGCGGAAGCTCTGCGTTACGTGCGACATTTGTTTTGCCGTGAGGAGTAAACTGTTACATCGTCGGAGTGCGATTGATTATTTCATTTACGTACACACTCGAGCAGTTCTTTTTTCTAATCTGTCGAACGGGAATGCTACAAAACGTCGGCTCACTGCAATTTCACTCGCTCTAATTTACGATAATAACCAATACAATGAGTTCTTCAAGGATTTTATGTGCGCCTTTTGTCTACTAAAAGTACATTATGCCACCGATGGTTTCGGGGCAATAATATTTTTTTTTTCCTCCGTGCGATCGATCGCGACGAATGCATTACACTTCTCGTTGCCCCACTTCGTTACGTACATAAAAATGCTTGAAAGCTCATTGTTTTCGTCTCGATGCGCGAACGAGTCTGACTGTTGCCTATAACAACACACGTACCTATTCGAGTCAGTGCCGTTTACGCTATAAGTGACGTTGATCGGGGCCAGCCTCTGCCTCTCGTTTTTCCGATTGAGCATCTCCACGTTCTGCGAGGTCATCTCGATGGTCTCGGCGTGCTCGCGATAGTAATGGGCGAATCGTGGCTCGCAGCTGGCGGCCAATTTTCGCCTCTCGCGCTCCAGCTGTCTGTTCCTGTCGTTGAGCGCCTCGACGCTCTGGGGCGACAGCCTCTGCTGCTGCTTGCCGTTCTCCTCGGATTTGCGCCCGGCCAGCAGGGCGTCGGAGCTCTGGGACTTGCCGAGCTCGTGATGATGATGATTCTGCGGCTGATGATGATGCCTCGTCGTGGGTGGCGACGACGACGATTGTTGCTGCTGCTGCTGATAGGAGCCGTTGAGGGGACTGTTGCTGCCACCGTTGCTCGAGACCGTGTACGTCGAATTGTTGAGTTGCTGCTGCTGTTGCGTGACTTTGAGAAGGACGGGATCGTCGACGCGCGCGTTGGGCGACATGGTGCGCTTGTAGCTACCTCCGCACTCCGGAGCACCGCGTTCCCGACGATACGCCAAGTAGGAGGCCTTGGATTGACTTCTGAAATTCACAAAAAAAAAGACGAAAACCATTAGCATCGTATTGAAAAAAGTGCGGGGGAAAATTCCAAAATCATTATCATCATGTACATATGCTGTACAAGCGCGCATATCTAACACACGCAATATACTGTGTTTATCCGAATAAAAGTGAATAATTCCGAGAAGAGCAGTTTATCAGTAACGCGATCCGGCGAGCAGTGATGAGACTTGATTGCGACTATGCGCCGCGCTTCCGAGATGCATTCAACCGGTTCTAAGAATGAGGTAATATTTGCTTAAAGTATCATCTAGCTGTAAGTATGAAGTTTCATCTCTCTCCTCCTCCTCTTTCTCTCCCGGGCGCATTTTTCGTTCTAAGCAAGTAACAATCTTTTTTTTTCTTAATTCTGCATACTGCTGCGTCAAGGAGGCGAGTATCGGCAATTTTTTTCTATCCCCTCTATTTCCCTCTCGGCAGCAGCAGCGTAGCGCGAATAAAAATATTTCAGTGTCCGTGCCGATTGACATAATGTACCGTTTCCATTCTGTGCCTTGCGCGCGTGAAAAGGACGAAAAAAAAAAGAAACAGGTAAGAAGCGTTGAGCGCGATAAGCGCGCGTCGCGCGCTGTAATACGCGAAAGTACAAATAAACATCGGGAAAACTTGTGCATTCACAGCGTGGCTCTTCCGATATAAGTACACCTTTTCTCGTACCTCGAGTCTCGATCGCGCTAGTGGTTTATTTTATTTGCGCAATCGTGTCAAAATTCACGTTGAGATATATGCGCACGACGACGGCGACGAAGACGACGAAAAACCTCGTGTGAGCAGTGGTGCGCAGGAAAGCTGAAAAAAGATTGGCCAAGTCGATTCTACACACGTAGCCGGACGCGCGAGTTCCTTTTACGCACGCAAGTACACGAGTCGATAAGCGCGTACGACTATAGCTCGACACGAGTATTATAATGTACGAGCCTGTACGCGTTATGTGCGAAAAGTTTCGGATTTTCTATCGCGCGGAGCGGCTCACATATAATATAATATTATTCGCGCAAAGTTTCACCAAGTTACTGCAGTTTCTAGCGGCGGCAGCAGCTGTGTGCCTGCAAACCTCACGCATTATAATAATATACGCCATTTACGGGCAATACGAGCGTTTGTTTTTTTGCTGCGCGAAATTTGGCTCGAGGATTTAATCGTCACGGGCGCATTCAAGCACTATAATCGCCGCATTATAGAGCTGTACTATACTACGCACACACATACACACGAGCTGCAATTATCCATATAAATATACGATATAAACGCACTAGAAGAGGCAGCATGACCTTTTAGAGCTAGATGAGGAAAGTTGAAATCAGATATTGTTTGTTGGCTCGTAGCGCCAAGGGCTTCGCACGACACGCGTATTTTCCCTGAGTCATGTCGACGATACCAGTCAGCATATAGTGCAGTAATATAGCTTTCACGAATTTTACCTTGTTAGAATTAGCCTGAATCCTGCTTTTATTTCTTCCCCGCCCCCCTTCTTTGACAATCAGTCGAATCATCCTCGAATTATCGTTTGAAAAAAAAAATTTTTTTTTTAATAACGCTGGCAGCAGGATCAAGTCCCCGGTGCGTTAAGGTTCGTACATTCATCTTAACGGGTCGTGCCGAGGCAAAAGCAGAGGCAACAGTCGGCGGAGTATATTTACATGTATATACATAAAAACTAAAACAGCACCAGCTAGCTCTCCGCTGGTGGTGATCTCTCGAGCGAACAAATTCGTTTCCGGTGCGGCGTCGGCGGCCGCCGCGGAGGAGCTCGAGCTCGCCGCGCGACTGCTGTACTTACTATCATATACTACCTCGACCAGTACTAGGCAAATCTACAAAATGCAAATTGTACACGAGTCAAGGATTCTCGCTTACTCTCTATCTCTCTCTCGTGCATATTAGCATTTGCAGAGTTACGCGCGCGACGAGTGTAATGTAACAGACAAATGCCCTCGAGCCTGGCCAACGCGCGCATATAATAACAGCGCACTGTGCGTATATACCGAGCGCAGAGGATCAATCAAGCTCTCGCGCACCGCACACACGTTGAAGTACGCTTATAGTCAAGTTTTTCGACTCTCGTGATCGTTAATTATTACCACGCGCGCGTCTGCAAAAATGGAAGTCAAGGTGGAACGGCCCGAAAATCGAGCTCAGGCAATGACGTAGCCGATAAATATTTAGCCAAAGCTCGACTATAATATACAAGCTGCCGAGCTATTTTGTTCGGTGTACAAACGGCGCGCGAGCGATATACATTAGCGAGCACGAGCCGAGTCGTGACGCGCCGCATGCTCGCAATATACCTACGTTGTTGTACACGACTCTCTCGATATACCTACGTATATAATATATATAATGCGGGCGGAGACCTCGTGCACTCGCTTATATCATTCGTGACGCTCGTGACACGTCGAGAGAGCTACATGCTATATGTATGTACTGTACGCTCGACTATTTTCGCTTGGAAGAAAATACTTCTGTTTAGCACCTTGGTACTAACGAGCTGAAAACAAATGTCCCGACGATAAGCGTTTACGTATCATTATTATTGTTACTGCTATATATGTATCGCGAGCGAGTATAAAGTCGTATTACACACATATAAATGCGAGAGATCGAGTAAAAGATCGACGACGATCGGCAGCCGTGTGGTGCCGTCGAGTAACTTTCGATGTGTGCGCTGCAGCTGTGCGCGCACGCCTTCTTTTTCTCGCGTTTTCTCTTTCTTCGAGACGCGATCGTCTCGAAATCGGATCGTCCAAGAGTACGCGAGCGTTTGTTTTCTCGCGATCGTTGCAAGCTCACGCACCGCACGCGGATTCGTCTTTTTCTAGCACAATCGTTGCCACGCATTCGGAATCGAGCAGAGCGTACACATATCGTAACGATAATCGGGCATGCGGACAAACAATTACGAGCCTTCCCGCGAAACAAAACGATATAGCCCCGACGATTTGTACTTTCATCGCTCGACCATGCGGCGCTCGTGTGTGCGTCTGTGTATGCAGCGCAGTACGATATACATATCCGGATTAAGGACGCAGGCGCACGAGCTCACGATTTCACGAGGAAATTCGCGATGTCGAGCGACTGCTTCGGCAGCAGCAGCAGACGAGAGCTCGAGACGGAGAAAAAAATTAGAAGCCGGCCGAGTGTCGTGTGAACGAACTCTTTCGAAACTGGGTCTCTGATATGTATGGCCTGCTGCTGCTGCCGCCGCTCGAGACGTGCACTGCTCATGTGCATGGCCTAAAGCACTTTTGATCGATTGCTATGTCTTTTTCGATTATACGTCCATTTTGCTCGCATTACCGCAGATATGAGTGGGTACATATAGATACAAGTATGCTGTACGTCGATCGATTGCACCGAGCGCACACGAGCTTTTTCATTAGCCACCGATATGTCGTAATTTTTATTATTGTTTCGAGCTCTCGGGCCCGATGTGTATACGTATGTATAATACAATAGCGCATGTGATATCAATTCGAGCTCGAGCGCAATTATTTTCCGATCAAGCTACCGAGAGCGGCGAAAATCGAACTTCGTGGGAATGACGATCGCTGAGCAACGACCATCGCTGAGCTCTTATCATCGTGGCATTATGAGACGTGTGTGTGCGTGGGTTGCGAATTGTAAACGCAGCACTTACACGTGCCAATCTTGTATAGGCCTGTATACGTGTTATTTGTGCTCCGAGAAGTTGCGTCGGTCGAATTTGCGAATCATCTTTTTCCATCGCGTCGAATCGGGTCAGTTCATTGCAATGACTACTGTGTACATTATTTATACGACGTGATGACCGAGCGACGACGACGATGATGAGCAAGGCCGCAGCTGTATAAAAAGCTATTCTATACGTATTATTCAACCATCGCGGGGGGATTTAATTGCTCCAAGTATGCAGCAGCAGCGCCCGATGATTCTGCAATGCCTTTTTTTAATGCTTGCCTACGATATAACGTAATAATCGTAAATAAGCACACGCTTTGGCGAATGAAAGAGAAAAAAAGAAGACGAAATGCTTCTCGCCATTCGCGAGAGAGAGAATCATTATTCAACCGAGCAGAGCTGCTGTTGCAGCTCGCGCGATAGAGCTTCGAGGTGTGCATGGTTTCTAAATTCAAGCTCCTATAGCAGTTCGGGCTTTATAATTGGCTGTCAAAGCGAACAATTTTAATCGTACGATCTTGCGCAACTTATTGCACCCGATCTACGCCTGGCATAAAAAAAATTAGAACTAAAAGCAGCAGGTGCCTGAAAGTCTATTGTGACCAGGAGCGTATACACTGTACACAGAAAATATTGCATGTATATATATTTTGATATACACAAGCGCACAGGCGCAGTTCTTGGAGATCGAGAGAGAGAGGAAAACTGGCAAAACTCGTTCGATAAAAAATGATTGCTACAAAGCGGCGTGGCGCTATATACCTTTCTTTTTTTCCTTTTGGGTGTATGGATTCAGAGACACACGGCAAAAATGACAATTATCAACAGCGGCGAGCTGCAGCTCAGAATGCAGAATAATCGCTAACAAATAGCCGAGGTACACGATGACCTATTTTTGCCTATATATATACAGCAATGACATGACTCTCGATGAATGCCGCTTGCCGCGCGCATTTATGAGAGAGCCCAGCAGCGATATGTCACCCCATATCGCTCCGAGTTGCTTTTCATTTTAGAAAATCATCTGTATACGCTGCGCTGCAACTATAACACACACACACGGGTAGTAGGTATGTATATATAGGCGAGCGCACGCATCGTCGCTGCGCTGCGAGAAATGAATTTTCATCCTCGAGCTCTCTTGTCTCCTGTCGATCGGCATTCCGCGCTTAGCCGCGCGTCCAGCAAAAGCAGCTGTCTATAAATGTGTGTAACACGAAGAGAAATTAACTTTTATTAGCTCTCGGCCGCTCGAGCTCGCGCCTCATTGCGCACAAGCACATCGTGTGTACCTATATAATACGCGCACGGTAAATGCACACACGAGGTCTGCTGTCATTTTATTTCGTTCAAAAATCCGCGTCTCTCTCTCCCTCGTCAACGATCGTGTGTCTCGTTCGAAATATATCGTCATCATCATTACCATCGATCATCGTCATTATCCAACTAATTACAATGATTATTTGGTTGGAAAACTTCCGGCGCGTATACGTACGTGTACTCGAGTGTGTGCGCGCGCGCGCAAATACGATATAAACTTAATCATGAAAATTTATTATATTCAACTCGTGTGCGAAGGATATATCGAGGGGGGCCGGGGTCTCTGCGAAATTGGCTCTCGCGGGTGCTTGTTATATTACATCGATGACACAGAGAGTTTGCGCCGCGTCGAGAGACCGCAAGCAGCTGAGATGCAATTATTAGTTATTAGAAATGATAAACGAGCCGCGCCGCCGCCGCCGCCGTGCAGCCACGAGACGCGCGCGAGTGTTACACTACACAGCGAGCGACGTGACTTATGACCTCGAAAATTGGAAACTCTCACTCTTGCTGCTATACAGAGAGAAAAGGATCAGCTGCGAAAAGCTGCATTAGACGATCGTGCACGGTACAGCCGGACCGCGCGCGATTATTAAAATAGATTAGGCTGCAAGTGTTAATTTGATCGATACTCGCGCGCGCCTTATAGGAACGGAGCTGTAGCAAAGCGCACCGAGCTACGAAGCGGGTTTCGTGCGGATCGCGCACGAGTAGTCCTATATACGTTTGCTCGTTGTTGCGCTGCTGCTGCTACGAACGGTATCGATTTAATTGAATTTTCGTGAAAGGCGTCTCGCGAAGATGGATTCTGCCAATCAATACAATAGAAAGTTCCGATCGGGGGCGCCCCCGTCTTTTGCGTCATTTACAACTGGGCTCCGTGCAAATGTAATGATTAAAAAAAAAGGTAAAAGCAAAAAAAAGAAGAAAGAAAGAAAGAGGAGAAAATTCGTATTCACGTGTGCGCCGAGAGAGGTCGGCTGCAGTGCTCCACCAGTGTGTACAGTGCTCCAGTGCAGTAAAGCTGTACATCGTGAGCCGAGGCACCACGTCGTCATCGTCGAAAAGTGCACTGCGCTTCGCTCGTCGTATTATAACGCCCAATCCAATTACGTTATATATATCGAGTTACCCGGAGAGTCGTCTCTCTCTCTACGCGAGAGCAGCTCGTCCACGCGTGCAATGTCCGCGTGAAACCCCTCGCGTGCGCGCGGCATTGCACTCTCGAACGAGAGAGAGAGAGAGAGAGAGAGAGATACTATATAGCTTAAGTACGTGTGCGCTTATACGTATATATACCTATATAACGTCTATACAGGCCGGCCTTTTAACGAGCGACGCCCGTATAGCTTCGCTGTCCGTATGTATCGTATAGTACCTAGTACGTACTGCTTCAACGAGCCCGCGAGTCTAACTTTAGCATAGCGCATAAGCCGTATTATTAATCTGCATACGTGCAGGCATCTACACACACACACGCATACACACATGCAGGCCCTATTATAGCCACGATTGTTTGACTGGCGCCGTACGTTTTCATTTTATTCGCAAGAATTTGCTGACTCTAATATTTTTCCTTTTTCATTTCTTCCATGTTTTTTTCTCTCATTTTTTTTCATAATTATGAATGACACACACGCACACGCTTGCGCGTGTTTACGCAAAGCCTTGTTATCTCTTTGCACGAGCGGCAATAGATCGCGCTGCTGCTTCTTCTTCTACTTCTTCGTGGATTAAATAACGAGCAAAGAGAGCTGCTTCGCTGCCGCTTCATTTTGTTTCGCTCGTAATGCAAAGTCTGCGGATTCCTTTCGATGATTCCTCGATATTATAAGCTCGGGCGTTAATCGAGGATTGCGCAAGCCCTGTGTGTGCGCGCATTTCACCGCGCGCGCGTATTTCATACGCACATCGACGAGCAAAGGTCGAGAAATTTTCTTTTTCTCATTAAAAAAAGAGGAAAGAATTTAGCCGCGTCGATACGTAAGCTATTTCAATATATCGCTGCGCGCGGAAAATTGACTGCGCGCGGCTCGTATATAAGGTGCATCGATGCGTTTCTCAATTACGCGATGTTTTATAATAATACGGCGACGAGGACGATGGCCGCGCCGCGTCTGCGGCGTGCGGTGGCTCGTTCGAGCGTGACCGTGCCTACAAAACGTTCGCACCTTTTCGCAGCCCCCTTGTGCAATTGTGGCTGCTGTTGCTACCGATTCGCGCCCGACACTGCTGCAGCTGCAGCGTAATATACAATATAATCGCGCGTCGTACGGAAGCAGCAGAGGCTAGCTAGTCGTCATCGTTGTAGTTGCGCTTTTTTACACGCACCGATGCGCGCCTGATCATTTTCCAATCAGATCGCCCAGTCGGTCGTCTCGAAAAAAAACAAGCAGATGCTTCGCAAAGCGCAGCAAACACTACGAGAATGCGCGTCGTTTTCTGCAACTGCAGTGGTAATAAGTAGTCGAGTTTCGCTCGCTCGCGCACGATATGCATAATACCACCAAATCGCCGGCTTTAGTTGCCGAGCTCGGCTAAAAAATTCCGTGCACGAGTCGAAAATTTAAAAAACACACATGCGGTCGGTAAAATATACTCGCGCAAAAGGCACACACCGAGTACAGAAAAAGAGAGAGAAAGAGAACGAGGAGCGATAATGTAATTCACCGTCTTCTTGGTTCACGACTCAAGCTCTCGCGTATAGGTATAGAATACACGGGCCAGCTGAGGCTATAACATTGTGACCAAGTGTATCGTGGTGTGTAGGTATTATACGGCAGAGACTTGTAAAATGACTCACCGGAAAAAGCCGTTTGAAGCGAGATTTTCTTTTTACCCGAGACTCGTCCCTGTTATGTTTCGTACGACTTAACTTGCACATCTTGCGAATAAAATGATATGTCGATTGTAATAGAAAAAAAAACAAATTTTTTCTTTCATTCACCGGTTACAAAGAAGGAATGAAAGAATTTGAAAATGCAGAGAGATAATGGCTGAGGATCACGCATTCCTATAACTACACTGTGTGTTTAACACTGCTGCGTACCTTTTGACGTGAAACTTGTTACTGCCGAAAACCATCGTGTTGATATTGGCAAACAAGCCGTAAGCTCCCAAATTCAACATATCACAGAGGCAGCAGCACCGTATACCTACATACACTCGCGCTGTATTGAACTAGCAACACGGGGTACACACAGATACACACAAACACACACATGCACGCACTTGTACACCGTTGTCACTTGGAGCACGCACGCACACACGCACGCACACACTGAGAAAGTGATTGAGTGTAATATGTATATATATTTCACTTGGGCAGAGATAACAGAAACGAGTCGGCTGATAGCGACGACAACAATAAAAACAACAACACTACGACGACGGGCGGCGTCATCTCGTCGTCATCATCGCACGTCGACACAGTAGTCCAATCGGCCAGACGACAAATAGACGAAGAAACGAGAGTCCCCGGCACGCATTTTGTCGAGCCTATAATGCTATCTTCACTGCGCCAAGATCGCGCGACGAGGTACGCGTGTAATAATATAACGAGTGTATATGTGTAAAAGGTGAGCGCGTACTATACGTGTGTATGTGTTTATTACAGTATGAAGAAACTGACTGACGCGGCCGCGTCTTTCGCTCGCTCGGCTCTGCGCCAAAGTCCGGATGTGACTGCCGAGCGGCTGGCGCTGTGGAATAGTAGAGACAGACGTCGGAGCTCGCGAGCCGAGCCTCGAGCGCGTATATATATACACATTGGCTGCGATGCGCGGGTGGGAGATACGTATACTGCAGCAGCGCGGCGTTTGTTGTGCTCAACGTCGGAGCTCGCGCGCGCTCGCGACCCCGTCTCGCGAGACCGTCGTCGCTCGCTCTTTATTATTATATTCTTTGCGCTATCCTCGCCTTACTGCTGCTACAGCGCCGCGCGATGCACATAAAAAAAGGAAAGAACGAGCGCAGGATTACTGCAGCGGACAAAGGAGACGATATATACGTTGATATATGCAGAGCTAAGTCGGGCGATGGAGGCTCGAGCTCCGATGCATGGCGGAGGCGGCGGCGACGGCGATCGTCGCCATCCGTTCAAACGCCGCGTATGTATATATATAGTCGATTCTGCAACGAGGTCAGCACACACATACACGCGAGCGCGTTACATACCGATCGCCGCGGTATTCGCCAATTCGCACGCAGGTAAAAGTATATTATATTATATGTACGTTTTTACGTGCGACACCGCTGCCGCCGAGCGACAACAAAGCTTATAACGCAGCGCAACGACGACAACGACGCGGCGAAAATAATATGCATCGCGCGAGCACGTATCACGTGGAACGATACGCACGCGTAAAAGGTGATAATGGCCCTCGCGCACACGCAGCAGCGATTCTCTTCGGCGCGCTTTTTCTTTTATATTACACGTATGTGTGGTTCTCGCACGTATACGCCGAGTGCGATAAAAACGATTTCGATATTATGCAAAGGAAAAAGAAGAAAACAATTACGTAACTGCATTTATTGCGCCGAAAGTGCGTGAAAATCGATTCGCATTGTCGTGCGGATTATAAAAGCCCGCGTAATACGTGTGTCGCGAAGATCGGCGTTAAAAAAACCAGTTAAAGCTCAAACGTTTAGCGCAAAAGAGAAAAATACGAAATCGATCTTTTTTGCTTTTTCTCTCGAGTTATGCGGACGAACTGTGCGTAATATCACCAAGGAAAATAATACATTTTAATGATCGGATCGTCAACATCAAGCGACGAGCTAGTAAAAAAGCGACTATATGAGCAAGAAAGCTCAAAAAGGCGCACACATGCAAATAAGCATAGCAGAAAATCCAAGTTCTCTCTTTGTCTTTGAACACATGCACACACGTACACACATGTCGAGGCTCGGGACCGCAGGCGCGAAAAAGGAGCAATAAAAAGGAGTCTCGAGTGAAACCGCATAGGCAAAGACTACTCTCGCTCATCATCAGCCATCATCGTCGTCATCGTTTCTCTCCCTCTCTTTCGCCCTCGCGCACTCACGGCTGTCCGCTGCTCTTCGGAAGGAAAAGAGAAAATGCGCTTTGCGGTACGCAAAAAAGGAAAAGCTCACTGCGATACATTTTTCCTGGCCGAGCACGCGCACGACTCGTCGGGGTGTGTGTGTGTGTGCCCGCACACGCTAGACTATATAATAATATGTACGCTGCTCATCTCGTGTATTTTTCACGTGACTGCCTTGCAAAGGTCACCGCGCTGTACACAAAACGTATACATACACGCGTGTAAAAGTAGAACAGAAAAACATGTTATAGGCTGCTCTGGAGATGTAGCTCGACTTAGCGCGCGCGCGCGAGACGAGATAAAGCGTGGAAAAGTCGCGAGCAGAAACAAACGTTCGCTTTTTCCGTGTAATGTGTGAATTATAACGCTCGTGTAATGTATAACCCGCTCGCGTAAACATCATAGCTTCGCGGAAGAAATACGAGGCTGCTCTGTGTGACGGGGGCCCCATGGAGGGATGCGTATTAGCGCCGACAACGTCGAGCCGACGGGGTCGCCTAGTCGGAAAATAACTGACGCTCCAATTATTAAAGCAGCAGCAGAAACAACAACAGCTACTACTAGCGCGACTCGACTGTTTTTGTGCAGTAACGTGTAACTTTGTGACCCCGCGCCGACTTCACCATGATATTTTCAAATGCAAGCGTTAGCGCGCGACCAGGACAGAAAATCGCGAGCTCGCGGATAATCCGAGAACACTAACCTACATCTTGCCAGCCACCACACGACCTCTCCTCCTCTCTCTCTCTCTCTCTCTTTGCATATACAATTTTTGCGAAACAATAGAGCCAACACACAACTGCAGTACAGCGCGGGACCAACCAAGAGGGACTGCAAGAAAAGTTGAGCGCGCGCGCGACGCTTCAGCTGCCGTGGGTGACACCGGACACGGCGATATAATACACACAGAGCTGCGCGCTAAAAGAAGTTAAGGACCGTGAGCTGCTGCTGCTGCTGCTGCTGCACACAGCCTGCGCAAAACTTGGAAACGGGATATTTCATCGGTTCCTTACTCTCTTTTGCTCTTTTGTGCAAACTGTAGGTGTTTGCAAGTGTGTATGTAAGCTCCTCCCGAGTCCCGTGGCTTCATTATCTCTTTGAGCTGTGGCGACTTTTCACCGTTATCGCGCCAAAGACGACGACGACGACGACTTTTTTCCCTTC
Organism: Trichogramma pretiosum; assembly: GCF_000599845.2. Taxonomy (NCBI): domain Eukaryota; kingdom Metazoa; phylum Arthropoda; class Insecta; order Hymenoptera; family Trichogrammatidae; genus Trichogramma; species Trichogramma pretiosum. The sequence continues at coordinate 123,379 of NW_019641650.1, read as the reverse complement.
ATCCTTGGAATTTATCATCGCGCCAAGCTCGTAACTACGCTGTTATATGTGTATAATGTATAGTTTAACGTGTTTGACGAAGACTCAACTCCGATTTATATACGACTTGATTATGCATCGACGACGATAACAATACGTGTGCTGGGCCGACGCCGACGTCGCCAGCAGCAGCAGCGGCGGCGCAAGTGTGGAACGTCGTCGCTCGCAGGCTAAAAAGGCTCCGCGACTGTGTAAACGATCAAGCGCGCGCTTTGAGAGAGGCAGATTATAGACACAGAGAGCAACGCGGCGCAGCTCGTGATACATCTATATCATCATTAGTAACGCTTTTTCTTTGGGGTTCTGGCGAGCGAGCGATCCGCCGTGTACACACAGGCGCTGCTGCTGCTGTTTTTTCATCCTCAATCTCATTTTTATAGGCTTCTATTCGCGGCACTATGTAAACGATTTGTTTCATTGATTCGGTGCAAGCAGCAGCGCGAGACGTTCGACCGGGAGAGCACAGCAGCAGCAGCACGACTCGACGTCGAGAAAGTGAGGTCTTACTTTATCATTTTCTCCATCTTCTTCTATGCTGCTCATGGTCTATGGGCGCACGCGGTATACATGACATTTTTATAAAAGCTGATCACCAGTCAAACGTGTCACACTCGGCGCGATGACGACAACGCGCGATCTTTATCAGCGTGATAGCATTTATAATTGATGATTACTATGCGTCTTCATTATCGTCGCATCGCGATCGCCGAGCATAATAGCTGAAAAAAAAGACGATCGGATCGCGACTCTCGGTTTGTATACACTGCAATCAGCGCGTTGTCAACGCGATGACGAGGACACGTTATATTACATGATGTATCGTATATGCGCGAGCGTTTTCCGAAAACGAATCATCGCGGCGTCGTCGAAAAAGTTCCCCTACGGACTCGTGCACGAGGATATAGAGAGAGAAAGAGAGAGAGAGAGAGAAAGAAGAGATAAATCGAATGTATTTACTCAGCTGGCCTTGTCAGCTCGTTCGGTTGCCTCGTGATTGCCGCGTAGATGCCTCGCTGGCAAATCGCTGTTTTGTTCTCGAACAAGCGTCGATATACGCCGGCAACGCAATTTTCACCATATTTCTCAAGGCCGTTGCCGTGCTCTTATCGGCGCAGTCTATTTTTCGCGTTTTATAGTTTTATAGAGTAGCGTGTATAGGGGCTACTTCGGTGTAGTGCGCACGAGATGCAGATCAGGCGCGGATGCGGCGGTGGCAGAGGAGAGGAAGGAGGATCGCGTACGGCTTCGGTTTCACCGTGTCTGCTCCAGAAAGCAGAGAGCAGCTACTACGTTGCTATATGTATATTCGACGTATATTTTTGCGAGCGAGCACACAGTGGCCGAGAGAAAGGAAGTCGATTTGGCGTATTACAAACGTATATATAATGTATCTTATACAAAGCGAGGAAATCCGACGCGTGTGCAGTCGTCCTTTCCAAGGAAAAGTGTTTGGCTAAAGTCGATCGCGAACGCGCAGGCGGTCTTATGCTGCCACAGACAGATACACACACACAGACACATGAATATGTATATAATATATGAATGCAACAAATCAGCAAAACAGATGTAACCGATTAAAAACTTTATGATATTGCGAAATTTTATCAATCGGATTACGAATCGCACGATTGCGAAAAATTTACTTTGAAAGGATATAAAGAAACGTTACCGGTCACTGCGTGTGTGTGTGTGTGCGATCAATAGAGAACATCAATGTACGTATTCGCGCTGGGATTTCTTTATGCGCGCGTGTAGTCATATATAGGAGAATAAAATATGTAAACCGCTGCGGTGGCAAGTGCCTCGCGAGCCAGTCAAAGAAAATCACTGATTTAGCTAAATCGAATCTGTCCGCGCAGATCGCATGTACGCGCTATAAAAGCGCGAGCGAGAAAATTAATGGAGCAAACGAAATTGTGTATTATATATAAAATTCTCGCGGCTCCGCACACACACGCGCGTCCTTGACTAATAATAATAACATAACATAAGCTCGCAGCGAACCGAGTATACGAAGAAAAGTCTCCTTGGTTTGCGCAAAATTATTTGTCGATTAATTATAATTTTGCAGCCGACGACGATCTTTGTATGTTCTTTTTTTTTTTTTTTTTTTTTTTTTTTTTTTTTTTTTTTTTTTTTTTTTTTTTTTTTTTTTTTTTTTTTTTTTTTTTTTTTTTTTTTTTTTTTTTTTTTTTTTTTTTTTTTTTTTTTTTTTTTTTTTTTTTTTTTTTTTTTTTTTTTTTTTTTTTTTTTTTTTTTTTTTTTTTTTTTTTTTTTTTTTTTTTTTTTTTTTTTTTTTTTTTTTTTTTTTTTTTTTTTTTTTTTTTTTTTTTTTTTTTTTTTTTTTTTTTTTTTTTTTTTTTTTTTTTTTTTTTTTTTTTTTTGATACATCACGAGACATGATCGTGACGCATAATTGCTAACAACGCGCAGGCTATTCAAGCTCGTTGTCCGTGCGTAGGACTCGCGCGCTCGATCTATCTTATAACTATAATATACCTGCTCCCGCGCGCGGATGACGATTCGCACGAGTTACCGTTAGTTCGACGTTTCCTTTGGGAAGGTCGTGGTGTATATAGTACGCAAAAGCTAGACCAGAGATGTTGAGGCTTCTATCTTTCTCTCTCTCTTGCTCGTCTCTCTCACTCTTTCCTATCTCCGGCGTGGCTCATCAAGCCGTGGCATCGGACAAAGGAAACTCTCTCTCTATAATATCATACTCCTCTCTTGGTCAAGAAAGAAAGATTATGGCATTATAAGTATAGCTTTTTGCAGGCAGCTAACGCCCGTAACGTACTTCTCCGCTCCAGCCTAGTCTTTGTTATATTATTGCCTATGAAATTGTGCAATATTACCGAGTAATGGACGAATAAATGAGGCGGATTAATTTTTCCGAGGAGCACGAATATATAATACACGAACGTAAATCTACGTAGGCGTGCACGCGAAAAATAAGAATCGTGCTATACTAGTCGCGCTTTTGCAACACCTTGACCCGAGTTTCGCTGGCTGCACACCTGCGTACTTGTAAAACGCGAAAATTGTATACACAAAGCGACGAAAAAACAAACTGCAGTAGAAAAGAGATCGCGTGGGTTTTCTCTCGCGGTCTCGATGTTATTATAAAGGGACATCACCCAGAAGTCGCGCGCGAGGTCCAATCAGAGCGAGAAGGAAACAAAAGAAAGGTGAAAAGACCAAGACTCATCGACCCGTAGCTCAAAGTATCCTCCTCCTCTTCCTCCACCTCCACCTTTCTTTCTGCACGCGGACTGCAGCAACAACAACAACAACAACAACGTCGAACCTTGCAATTATCGCGTGGATGTATATTCTCTCCCTGCAAAAGTGATTTCTATTAAAGGCTGCGCGAGTGCAGAGCGCGCGGAGCAAACGAGCACACACCTTATTTCCTCCTCTCGCGAGGACGATGTTTGGCCAATGACGAAGACAATGATTCTTCCGGATGGATACCGTTGGCTTTTCACCTTTTAAATTTGCCATGCCGCCAAGTTCGGAATAAGAGCCCGTAACTGTGCTTAGTCTGCTCTGCACAGACAACGCTGCACTGTATCTGCCGCTTGGATTTATGTGCCTCGAGGAGGAGTGTTCTCGATCTGTATGTGTGTGTGCGTGTGCGCGCACCGAGCAGCAGGTTGCGCAATTTCTTCAACGAGTAGCGCATTAAAGTTTCGCTACTGGATGAGCACGGACAAATGCGAATGCGATTCGAGCTCGTAGAATACAATTGTATGGGCTCTTGCTTAAATGCCACTTCAATCGTAAGAAGTTATTAGAAACCGGAAATTATATTAGCTTGGAAATCAAACAAGATAATTTTACAATGTAGCTAATCCCAATGAGCCTGAGTGATCAACTGTTACATGTTATACTGCAACTTTTATTGCTACAATTCATTCCAGAGAGACGCGTATCAAACTCTATACATAACATGGAATTGCCATTGAGCCTGAGTCTCGTATATTGCTTGTTATTGGAAAATAAGATTGTAAATGAGAATAGCCAAGATTAAAAACTTGTCCAATATTGCTTCGAAATGAAATTCATTTATAAAACAAAAAATCGAAAGATGAATGAAAATAGAAACTTGATCGTGCGTTAAAAGACGGCTGACATTAGTCACGTTAAACGCTAAGCTTGCTTGTCGAACATCTATATATATCAATGTAAAGAATAGATTCAAGTGTCTAACATTGCGTGACTCATCCTGTTTAGATAACAAATACTTCCAGAGATATTAACTGCATAATTCATTCGGAATCGAAGGAATGATCTATAATTATCTTATATCATATTGTCATTTTTCTTTTCAGAAAAATTTATGTAAATGACAGAAATTTTACTGATGCTCGTATAATTATGACAAATATACATTTTTTCAAAGTACACGAAAGGACAAAAAGAAGTAAGCAAGCGTATTTGATATGTCGTCGTCGCATATAGCACTTGAAGATATGAAAAGCGATGAGACGTTCAAGCCGACTCGTCGAGGTGAAAGATTTTTTCTTTGCAGATAAGATGCGAGCCGCATTCTCGAGTTATACATATAATAAACGTGAACGTGTTTGATGATCTCGTAACTTATCCCGATTTTTCATTCGTTCTAATTTACACAAACAACCGAAAGAGATCCTTTAATTTAGCGTTTTTTTTTCATATAAAAGCTCAAGTTTAAGAAAATCTTATAAAATTTACGAGTATTTTAAAAACTTTCAAAAAAAGTAATTTTGTGCAACTAATAAAAAATTGTCGAATATACAACTTACCCTCGATTGTGAATAGGAGGCGCAGGTCTTGGTGGTGGCGAGATTTTTTTTGCGTTGCTAATTCTAGGCGCTAACGGCGGTGGTGAATCTGGCGATGATGGGATTCCTGGCGCTTCCGTATACTTGGGAGGCAGTGCTAAATAGTTTCTCGTCTGATACTTGGCTAGATTATTTCTCTTGGAGGCATCGCCATTTCGGCTGGTAATCGGACTCGTTGTTGAAGGTAAGACGTTACCCTTGATCGGAGCACTTTTGGCCACTTGTGGACTGGTTCGACTCTGCCTATTCGGCGAGTTCCGCGTCAATGCTTGATTGTGTTCGAGTGGAATGCCATTGCTTGACACAACTGGTACTTGAGGAGACGCTCGTTGACAGCCAGAATCAGAATACTTCTGTGCCAATAAATCAGCCAAAACGTTTGGTCTGCTCTCGGCGGAGGATTTACCCATCGCAACCACTTTTTCATTCATCACTTGTTGCTGAGCTTCTTTCACTTTGAATTGTGTGTGTGAATCTATTCCCTTATCTGCCAACTTTCGACTGGATCTTTGCATCTCAGAATTACGATCCTAAAAAATATTCAGAATTTATTTAAATGTTTCTAAATAGTCTTACATGAAACTAAAGAGTAAAATTGTAGCAAGAAAGATAAGAATAGGCACATCAAGAAGCAAAGCGTCAATGGATATGACAATATCACTAAAACAAAGCAAAATATTGAAAGATCAAGTTTTACAGGAAAGATGAGATCATTCAAAAGTGTAAATATGTTCAATCCATTATTCACTTTGAACTCGTTGCCAGTAGAAGAAGGCGCATCATCTATAAAGCACGAATTTTCACGCTGTTGACTCAATAACGACCCTTCGGTCGAACATACTTGAGAAATTTCTGGTGGCGGTGGTGGCAATGGAGCATCAGGATTATTCACCTCGACTTCGGTAACCATTGGTGGCGATGGTGGTGGCAAATCTGGACTTGGAAGCCTCTCGCTGAATGCAGCTCTGAAAAAAGAATGACACGTAAGAATACTTGCACGCGAGTGAAATAAATGTATACAATTTGTTAAAGGTAGTGCGCTTGCGCAACTATCGACTGTTAATAATAGATTTACCTTAAATGTGGTTTCTTAGGTGGTCGCTCGGGTACCCAATCGTCAATGGAAATCGCAGGACCGATGATGACCGGTCCAACGAGATCAGATGATAGACTTCCACAGCTATTACTGTGTTGGTGTCTTGGTTCCAAAATTACTTCTCCTACTACCCCCTCAGAGGTCGTAGCACCATTGCAATGAGATTCTGCATGTTGATTGTCAACTGGCGATCCTCCACTGGCTGTTTTTTCCTTCCTGGCGGCGGCGTAATCCGATGCACTGGAAGCCCGCCTGGCGCTCAAAGGCCGAGGTCGAGGTGGCGGTTGCGGGGGCGGTGGACTGCTCTGCTGCGGCGGCGACGATGAAAACGACTTTTCCGGATTCAATTGCGGTTCCGAGCGCCACGAGGCCTGTTGCTGGTGCTGCTGGTGTCGCTCGTAAAAAGACAGCAGAGCCTTTTTCTGTATGGCTTTGAGAGTGGGATCGGAGACCCGAAGGCGCTTCTCCGGGTCCAGGTACGTGTAGCGCATCTGCTGCTTCTCGAGCTCGCTGACGCGCTCGGCCACCGTTGGGATAGCCGACTGCGGCGGGCTCGATGACGCCGGAGGACTCCTGCAAGCACAAACATAATCAAGTTTATAAAAAGTTATGTACACTAGCAGCCCACAAGTTGTGTAGGCGATCGTCGTAGAAAAACGAGGCCTTATCGGCTCGAATATCTCGCGCGCGCTAAATTAAACTCTCATCGTTCGTTTATGCGCGAGCGCGGCACAGACACAGCTTTGCGTGATCGCTCCCTCCAATGCACTTATATACGTGTTCCTGCATTGCAAGAAACGAGTAACGAAGTTATTTCTCTAAAGTTTCTCGTTCCATACACATACACATGTCGCATATGTAACTGCGTCGAGATAAAGATCGGCAGGCCGCGCGCAAAACAGCCAATAGGATAATGATACATATGGCTTGTTCGGTATTTATAAGTACTTATACACACACTTACACACTCGGTCAAATAAAAACAAGTGAAATCTGTATGCTATATAATGCTAATACAAGAAGAGTTCCAAGTAAACGGAAAAATTGCAAATGTTTTTCCGTGGAGCTGCACTGTGCCGGGGAGAGAAAATCGCAGTCGTCGTTGTCGTTGTCGTCGCCGGTTGAGAGTAATTATACAAGACAAACCTCGTTATATTTTCCTTCTCGTCCAATTTCGTCGTGCTCACGGGATATAGCTTTCTCTGATTTCTTTCTCGGTCCAAGTACAGTACGCTCTCGGAGTGATGTCTCTGTGGCGTCTGGACCCTCGAACTGTGAGCTATGAGCTGTTTGCTCGCGGCACTCGACGTCGACGGCGACGTAGGAGTCTGCGGCGACGAGGGCTGGCCACCCTGCGTGTCCTGCCGAATATCCGACAAGGAGCTGTGCACGGTAGGCGGCTGATCCCAATCTTGCACGCTCGCGTCGTCGTCGCCCATCAATCTCGGATCGGCGACCGAGTGATAGCTCTTGGAAACCGCCTGATTCCAGCTGGTCGGGTTCAGCCACTGCGGCGGTATCAGATGATTTCGATGCTGATGAGCAGAGTGCTGGTGATGGTCGTCGCCGCTCTTGGAGGCTGACGTGCTGCTGCCGTTGATGCTGCTCAAATCGGTCATGGAGCCGGCGCTGGTCCAGCGCTCCGACGGATGGGTCATGTTCGACGATCGGGAAATCGTCGACGCCGGCATTCCCGAGGAGACGCTTACGTCCGACATGGAACCGTGCCATTTGAGAGTTTCCGAGCTCGACGCGCTGCCCGAGGACGTGGTCACCACGCTATCTCGGCCTTCCCGAGACGATGAGCTCTCCTCCCACCCGCCAATAGTTGGTCGCTGAACGGCTTCGCTATCTCTCCGCAACCTGCAAAATTAATATTTTTACTAGGTAGTCGTTTCATCACTTTGACGCTACAAAGAAGTTTATGTATTAATTTTCGCCTGCAGTCATTAAAGCTTGTGTAGATTATCATTCCAGTTAACTGATAACGCACAAAAATCATGTTCACAAAGAACTTACACAACCATACTTATACTCAATATCACGTGTACGCAAACGACTACAAAAAATTACTTTTGAAGCTTCAGAGTATATTTATTTCGTGTCACATTTAGTTACTTGATCTGTATCTGTGTTTTTGTACAACTGTTTACGTCACTGTTACATAAAGTGTTGCGTTTATATCATTCAAAAAAACTACATTTGTGTAATATAGATAATGAAGACATTGAACGAACTAATCATTTTATATAAAAAATGGATACTCATTCGAACATTCGATGATTTTGTGGAAAAATATTGAAGTTATCTTTTTATAATACATTTTTTCGTACCATGGGGATTTTATTTGCAGCCTTAACTACTCTAATAGAAATGCACATTAATAATGGCTTAAAAGACCGAAAAATTACCCAAAAATGACTATTTAAAATGTTTTAAAATACATAACCATCAATCGGCTTGTTTTTTCTTTAAAAATGATCTAAGAAAATTTAAGCGCATTTCAAATGCCATTACATTGGCATTCAAAAGACAATTTTGTTCTTTCAAAAAAATTTTAACCAGCTTTTAACCACTTGGAACATGATAATAATAATTTCAGTATCCACCGCTAGATGGCGAGTACGAATATTAGTAAATCTGGAAGTGGCAAAGTAAAAAGAATTGTATAAGTCAGTGTTCAAAATAAAAATGTTACATAGAACTGAATTTGACTGTCATGTCTTTATATCCAAGAAACTTTTTCGTTGACCAAAAACTAGCCATAAAATGTTGAGCCTTACTGCTTGGAATATTTCTGGGCGTTTAGCTGCACAATTCACTATTTACAATTGAAGTAATAAAAGCTTACCTGTCCAAGAAGGGAGTCGTCGTCGTGGTCGAATCGACGCTGGACACGTAACTGTGATATCCCTCGGATTGGGCATAGCTCGCCTGCTGCGAGTGCTGCACCGTCGTGTAGTCGTCCATGCTGGACGGGTCGGCGGCCATCAAATCGGTCTCTCCGTAGAGCGGGACCTGCAAACGACAGGCAAGGAAAATACGTTAGTTTTAGTATAGTCTTACGACCCGAATGTATACCCGCGTGCGAAATCTATCCGGAGTTCGCGTGCACAACGTTTATAATATGTATGAGTATATCCGTCGAAGCTACAGCGTGCCAGCATGCAATTTTCTCCAAAGATATGATTTTTGGACTAAAAGCGTGAACGCACACGATCGTACAAGCTTGCGAATATAATGGCAATGGTGTCTATATAATATATACGTAGGCAACGACGCCGCATCATAAATCAAAAGCCAATGAATAAATCTGAATGCATTAGTCGCGGCAGCAGCAGCAGAGCAGCTAGTGAGTTGCGTGCGTGAGTGTAGGCGCCGCTGCACATCCACTGCTGTACTACGTGCGTCGATCTATAAATGCTATAGACTATGCGTGGAGCTCTAGGGAGGAGGAAAAGCTCTATAAGCCCCAACCTGAATGAGCTGCGGATCCTGGTAACTCGTCGCGTAAGCCTCGATATCGGCCGGCCTGAGGGCCGTCGTCGTCTTGGACGACTCGATAGGCGCCGGCAGCCTCATCGCTGGCAGCTTGGTGGCGTTACCGCCTTGACTGGGCCTTGAACCGCCGGCGTGGCTCTTCTCGCAACGCTCCACGACCGTTTTCAACTTTAGTGCGAGAGACAATTACAGACATATGTACAAACGAATTTTCGACTCGAGGACAAGTCGATCGGACGTAATGCAAGAGAATCGCGCGATAAACCCACCTGTTGCGTGTAACTCGAGTTCGGCCTCTTGGTCGCGGTTCTCTGTTGCTGTTGCTTCTCTTTCGGATAATTCGTCTGTTCGGTCCAATTTTTCGTAGATTGAAGTGGAGGACCAGCGGTCGGCGACACCGGAATCTGTTCTTGCGCCACTGCTACCTGTTGCTGCTGCTGTTGCTGCTGTACTGGATGCTGCTGCTGCTCCTCGGGGCCGCAGCCGTTGCTGGGATAACAAGCGTTGGCCGGCCAAGAGGGATACTTGTCGTGAGTTGGCTTGAGGCTCGATAAGTCGCGCACCGGAGGAATTGGCGGTGGTGATGTCGCGTCTCGTTCGCTGATTGGTACACTGAAACTCTCGAAACCCAAGCTCTCGCTGTACCTGAAAGTACCGAAAATCGAGCTGTCAAGTACATCGAATTATCGTAAAATGTATAACAAAAAGAAGAAAAATTAAAATCCTGCGACCTCACCCGCTATCATTTTTGTAACCAGGCGCGTTTTTTTTCACGTTAAACGGCCGATCCTCGTAATTGTCGTTGACGCCGTTATTGTAGGCCAACTGCTGCTGGCGATGATAGTGCTTGTTATTGGCGCTGGTCGTCGAGCTGACCGCTAAAATTTGCTGCTGCTCGTCGGGTTGTTGCTGTTGCTGCTGCTGACCACGATAACCAGGTGGCTGCAGTTCTGTCGTCATATTGGCGTCGAGCACCTTGGCGCCATCCGGGAAGCACCTGCACGAACACATAAAGAAAAGCTTCGTTAGCTGAATTCGATTCACATGGCGAGCGCTGTGTATAAGCGTGTGTACGACATGCACAGCGTACATTATTATTATGTAGGTCGTAAAATGTGTAACGCGAAATATACAGCTCATCGAGGATGAAAAATTTTCTCGCGCGAGCAAGCAAGCGTGGCTGCGCGCCGAGAATAAGAGGAGGATCATTTATTTGTCGCGGGTGTGACACATACACACACTCGCTGCATGCACGTAGCATCAGAGAGCTCGAGATAACCCAGATTCTCCATCGCAATTAATTATCAACGACGAATCGCGCATTACGGCGCTTGGCCTCGCGCGTCGAGTCGTCGTCGTCGTCGTCTACGTATATACGTATAAGTGTAAGCGCACGCAGCACGATATATACGACACGCAAATTCCATGTTGTAAATGTGCAGAGAGCTTTTGTAATGATACCGCGTGCGAGCGCGCGCCAGAGTCAGGCGGTCCGGTGAAAGACAGAGATGGATCGTGACCGAATTTCTTTCGACAACAAAAGAAAAAGGAGAAAGATTGAGGGAGAACGATGGTCCAGTGTGACGCCGTCGCGGCTGCTGCTGCAGATTCTACGTGCGTAAGTATATATAAGAGAGGACTGGTTCCGTTTCGTACGGTAAATCGCGAGGACCGATCGAAAGGGGCTTCTTCTCTTCGGGATTTGATGCTGCTGCTGATGCGTGCCTCTCTTCGTGCGTATATATATTTATATATTATTACGAACAAACGAATGAGAAATTGAGACGGCTGCGTGTTGTTCTTTTTTTGTTTTTGTTCAAGCTCGCGTATCGGAGTCTTGCGTGCATCAGGATCGATGATCGATGCAGGATATTACTCGAGGCGACCGCGTGTAATTCTCGACTCCGCGGCTCACATGCTTGCGCGCGCTGCGGTGTGCGGGGGCTTTTCGCTCGATATCATCGCAATGGTGCGGAGAGAAAAAGAGAGAAGAAAAAAACAATCGAAACGACGAATCTCTCCCTCGTTCTCGTTGCCACCATCCTCTATCGGTATACGAACCCGGTGAGTCGCGCGAATACCGGTCTCTTAGCTATGCGGAAACTCTCGCGTTGCCGCCGCTGCTGCTTACTCGCGGGACGATTTGGCATCCGTTGGCTCGTGTGCGCCACTAGGCTGCTGCGCTGCGTGGGTGGAATGACCCCACACGTATGTGTATATTATCGCTTCGTGCATCACACCAGCAGCAACGGCAGCAACAGCACTGATGCTGCACATACGACCGCAGCCATATAGAGAGCCAGGCGCAGAGAGTCTCTCTCTCTCTCTCTCTCGGCTGAGGCAGGATGATGATTTGGCTAAAAAGATTATTACACTCGTCTACTATACGCGTTCCTTTTGACGGTGATCACGCGCGCGAAACGTGATGTATTATAAACGTGCGCTGACATGAGATTCGCGGATGATGAGCTGTCATAATATGTGATGCCTTCTCTTTTTTTTACCCTTTTTTTTTTGTTTCTGAAAGCTCGTGTGTTGACTTTTTGTCGTCGTGGTCGTACTACTACCGCCACTACTTATACTACTGCGAGCGTATACGGCCGAGCAAATACTACGCTTAGATATTTTCAAAATGCCTGTAGAGTACACTCGAGAGCGTTCTGCAAGACAACCGTGAAGGACATAATATGCGAATTATAGCGTGTATAAATATATGCTCGTGCGTTTGTGTACTTTGCGATCCGCCTATAAGACCCGAGCTCGAGTAGAAACCGCAGTAAATAATATTATAAAATATCGCTGCGAAGGCAAAAAAATCAGCAGCGTAACTTTTTCATCCTGCGCAAGATGAAAATGTTACGAAATAGGACGCAGATTGCAAAACTGAACGAGATTTTCAAAATATTTACATCGGCCCGGCGCGATCTGTAGCGAGAATTCGCGCGGACACGCGTGTAAGTATCATGCGTATTTGAGTACACACGCACGCACACACACTTACATGGTAGCGCAATAAACGCGCGAGGATACTACTAGATGGATGCCCTCGAGGCAATGACGTCGGTAGTGTAAGGTAGCTGCGGTGCATGTATGCGTCGACCGGGCGCGTGCGATCAATTGCGCAACGGTACATATCTCTCTCTCTCTCTCTCTCTCTCTCTCTCTTTCTCTGCTGCTGAGCGAGAATAATTAGGCTACACCGATGCGTACACATATGAACGAAAATATCTATCCAGCAGCGAGCGCGATGATCAGAGATCGGCACGAGGATATCGATTTTCATTGATAATATTTATTTCAACCCTTGAGATGCCGCAACTGTGGGATTATTTCATTTACATTCCTCAAGGGTCTTTAAAGTTTTGGAACAAGTCAGGCGGCAAAACGAAGACCAGATATTAATGATTAAGGGGAGTCATACACCAATTTATTTCTCTTGGTCATTTTTGTGATATAAATCACAGTTTAATGTCAATCTACATTTTTAACATAAAATTGACATTTTTAAGCCCTAAAAAATGTGAAAAAAGTTGCAGGATATGTCTTTGCATCTAAAAATAGCTCATTTTAGCTATTTTAGCCTTTCGGCACTGTGCACAAGGTTCAGATCAGAGTTATTCAGGTGGGAGTATCAAAATCTTCAGAAAAGTATCTTTTATGGTCTGAGTTTTGTGGAATTTGGATTTAGACCTTCATATCAGTTCTATTATTCAATATGTGCTCGAAAACATTGATAACTTTTTTTTATTTCTTGCTTTTTTCACATCTGTTGGCATACAAAATTTTTTATAACTCTAATCAAATTTCCACAAAACTCAGCCAATAAAGGATACTTTTCTGAAGATTTTGAGACCTCAGGATCTCCCAACCCAAAAACTCTGATTTGAACCTTGCGCACAGTGCCGAAAGGCTAAAATAGCCAAAATGAGCTATTTTTAGATGCAAAGGCCTATTCTGCAAATTTTTTCACATTTTTAGAGCTCAATGATGTTAATGTTATGTTGAAAATGTAGATTTTCATTAAACTGTGGTTTATATAAAAAAAGTTAGAATGTGTGTATGAGCTTAACTTCTGGGTTTATTTAGTAATCATGAAAATAATGCTTGCAGGAATTTCAAGCGACATCTATTGTAATTTACCACACTAATATTTACCACATAATATTCTTTTTATTAAATTTTGAAATAGCATCTAGACAAAACAACCTTACGATGAAAGAGTTCGGAAGCATTCGAATCTTGGAGCCGAACAGCTGCACGCGAGTCTCGGAGCCGAGAGAGGAAGAGCTCGGCATTTTTATGACGCGGCAGTAAAGATCCCGCGCATACGTACATACGTACACGCGTTTAATTTTGAGAGAAACATTGTGCCAACGAGTATACGACGGTCGTACGTATATATATATATATATTGTGCGAGCGCGTGTGTAAGAAAACGTTGCACACGGGGCACGCGCGTGTACGCGAGCGCAGCTTGCAGTGCACAGCAGCGGTGCTGCGTATACGAGAGCGCGACTTTTATCGAGGCACATCAAAAACGCTGATTTTGTTATTATGACGGCAATCACGGGAAGATTAATTAAGCCACTAAATCCATTACGCATTAAACGGACGAGCTATTTTTCTCCGAGACTTAACTAAGGCCAGTAAATAATTCCGCTGCGCGGCTTCCTCGTACGTATTGTACGCCCGCTTACGTATGTGTATCGCGCAGCTTTACTGGCTTTATTAATCAAACTCGAGTCGAGAATCGGCAATCACAATAAATAACAATACTTTTCTCTTTTTTTTTATCCTTTTTATTACCTCCTCCTCCGAGTAGCTCGCAGTTTAAAAGCGCTAAATAATTCGAGAGAGACTTTCCAGATCGACGTAATGCTCGCGCGCGAGTCTCCATGCAGGTATCAGCGCGAAACGAGCCATAGACTCTTGTAACGAACCCCGAGGAGAGCTCGCTTATAATACACGGGTAGATGGGCGCGCGATCACAATCAGATAAAGCTTCATATGCAGACTTAATTATAAATACAACTCGGAACAATTAAGAAGGAATCGCCACTGCTTCTGTGCGGCGAAAAGAAGGTGAAAAAAGCGCGAACGCGAGCGCGCACCTACACACACGTATTATAATGGCATCTTTTCCGTAAACACACACTTGCACGTGCTATCCCCATGACGATCGGCTTCATAATAGACCAATAAGATATCGCGTAACACGACTCGGGCGCATATTATATACTCCGCAAGACCCACACGTTTACCCACATACATAATACTTTTGCGCATTTATTCCGTATATTATATACACGGCGACGATGGAGGCGGCGGCAAAAATATAGGGAAAATAGCTGAAACATTATACGTTTTATACATAGATACACACGAACACACATACACACGTTTACGGCGCGGAAATAAAGTAGCCTTTGTATGCAAGCACATACATACAGGTACGGCTATACTTGCTGTACGCTCGGAGCTCGAATAAAAATTCTTTTTCACGATCATCGCGATCTCATTAATATAGCTCTGCGCCGCGCAGCACCTAAACATACTGTGTATATACACATAGCTATATATATGGCCCCAAAGAATCACGTTCGCCGCTGCAGTATATATATACAGATAGAAAAGGCGCCCCGCGTACATGTGTGCGACCAGCAGCGGCAGCTTCTCGGCGGTGCATAGTGCACCTCTAAACATACATAATGGCCTAGTCTATTCCAAATGGCTGGTTCACGATTTAGATGTTGTGAACTTTTTTTGCGCCGGTGTGTATACGCGCGGGGCTTTTTGCTCTGCCTATGGCGCGCTGATCACCAATATAATGTATTATATTGAGAGTTCGCGAACCCTCGATCGCGCCGTGTTTTTGCCCGAGACTGTGCATGTAAGAGCGCTGATTGTTGAGTCGAGCTTATAACGCAGGGCAAGCTGTGTTAATTATTGTGATTAGAGACTCAGCGCGAAGATTTTACGAGATCGTGTCCAGCGCCTTATATCCGCTTGTGTGTTTGTATACGTACAGTTAAGTTATGGTGATTATTAAAAGTTGTCTATTGTTTCGGTACTGATTAGTGGTGAATTGTAGCGTAAGGATTAACGACGAGAAAAATTCGACCATCCAAAGCAGTGATCGCATTAATACAATCAAACTCGATACAGATGAAGCAAGTACAAATCTTGCAGCGCGATGAAGAAAAAATAGGTGCAATTCGTGTTCGAAGCTCGCCATGTCAAATCGTGTTCTCCCTGCGGGTCACTCGCGGCATGATTACGATCGCAATGATCCGTATAAAAGTCAACTTATAAGTCGCGACGATGACTCGAGGCTTATTTATTGTTTTTGTGGGTATATCATATCGCGTATCACACGATTCACGAGCGCACGCCTAAATTTGCTCCACTTTTTATGTTTTGTGTCACGCCGCCGCCGCCGACGCCGCGTATTGTTCCAATTGTCATTCGTATATAAATAAATTTACCTGCCGCACGGAGTCAAGTATAAATCTTTCCGATCACTGAATGATTGCCGGTACTGTAACTAATCTTTATAAGGTTCTGTCTCGGCTAAATTTAAAATGCCAATATTTAGTCGACGCTCGAAGCTTGACGCATTGTGGATATATACAACTCGCGTATTTCTCGTGCAGTCGTCGTCGTCGTCGCGTCGTGTTTGAACTATAATAATTATAAGTTCGTTTAGCTGGCAAGGCTACGAAAACATTTACCGAACGATTTGAGCCACGTCTCTCTCTCTCTCTTTCTCGTTCGCTCTCTTGCTTGCTCGGCTTCGTTGCTCGTTCTCTGGCGAATTCCGAGAGAAAAATTCTACGTATTATGTACGAGCTGCAAAAAGCCAGTGAGCGCGCAGAGAGCCAAGGCAGAAGAGAAAAAGATTGCATCACCATATAATATACGCGCATCGGGCAATTAGCGCCGGGAGCTCGATAAAAAACGCGCAACGAGCTCGCGGAGTTCATTGACTGGCCGCGCGGCGCAAGAGCGAGCTCGAGCACAGCTGCCGCCTCGAGGATATAATATACGTTATATACGCCTCGCGATCGTACTTTATATACTCGCACAAGTATACACAGACAAACACACATGTACGTACACGCCCACTGCACAGCGCCGATTCACGTGTGTATGTTTGTGCGCGCGCGAGATCGCCAACGAATTTCTGTGCAGTTTGCAGAAAATCAAACCTCGAGAGACGTTACGTATTTTATATATATAGCGTACTTGCAGCGGAAAGTCAAGGCGTACGCGTACGTGTATGTACGTGTGTGTGTTTACGTATAATCGTCGAGCATATCGAGCTCACGAGTAAAAAATGTCATAATTTCTCGCGCCCGCGCTTACTTGTACCGCGTGCTGCGCTATCGCGAAACGCTCTCTAAAAGATCTACACAGCAGTTGCAGCCGGGCCGCATTAACATTTAGAAATTGGCGATGATCTTAGAGACTTGGAGCAGCAGAGTCGAGCATCAAAAAGCAAAAGGATCGTAAATTTTACTCGCGCCTTGAAGCAAGCACCAGGCAGCAACAGCAGCAGCGGTGCAGCTATACGTACATATATAAGTGCGCAAGGATATGGTACGCGCCAAGGTATAGGTGCTGAAACGCTTGTTGAATTGTTCAAGCTACTTTTTTTTTCTTTCTTTTTTTTTTATTTGAATGTCTGCTGGCGAGAAACCAATGATACCTCATGACTGCGCTTACACTACGCGGATCTATGTGTGTATACGCGAGGAGCGAGCTTTATGCACGAGAGGAAGAGCCTTGAAGCGAGACTTTTTAAGCGGAGCGCATCGCCTCGACTATATCTACCTACGTACATGCAGGTATAATACGTTTTCTTTGCACTCGAAAATCGCGACGAAAAGTATATTACAGATGTTGGTGTGTGTACGTGTGTGCCTTTCTAGCAATCTCCACGGTGCGCGGCCATTTTTTGCCTGACTCATCCTCGCGCGCTATGTGCACTTGTAATATACTTTCATCGTTTGATCTTTTCGCGCGTCTCTGTGCGCGCATGTAGGTATATGTATGTGCCGT
This sequence comes from Trichogramma pretiosum, assembly GCF_000599845.2. Lineage (NCBI taxonomy): Eukaryota > Metazoa > Arthropoda > Insecta > Hymenoptera > Trichogrammatidae > Trichogramma > Trichogramma pretiosum. The sequence continues at coordinate 105,856 of NW_019641650.1, read as the reverse complement.
CTGATCGCGAATTCGCGCGGAGCTTGCTGCTGCAATCTATAGATATAAATGCTACATAATATATGTGATACAAGTTTTGAATTAATCGCATGTTTTATTGTCCTCTATCTCACGGCCCGATCAGATGGCATATACTTCAGAGAAAGAGAGAGAAACGGGCGCGCGCCAATTAATGTATAGCAGCAAGATACAGGTATACGGCCGTATACCATATTGTACTCGCACACACACACGAACTTTATTACTGAGAGGTGTATGTATGGGGGTTGCACTTATAACACAGCAGTGTGCCGAGCTCATCATCATCTAAAAAGTCATGAGAAGAAATGGAGAAAGTGTGTTGCGCTGCTCGCGCGCGCGACACGTTCGCAACTCAATGTGCACGGTGTATAAGCGCAAGAGGTTCGAGGTTTCTCGCGCTGTGGCAGACCGTCTGCGATCCCACCCATTATGGTACGACTGCAAACAGACGCGCGCACACACACACGGGCCAGCCCACGACGCGTCGATAATAATAATTGTCGTTACGTATTATATTTGTGCATAATATGGAGGTCGGCCAATTGGTGCCGGGTTCGCGGCGGTAAAATATATTTGTATTAAAATAATAATCGGATGAATTGCCGAGGCCTCGCGGATGAAAATATTATTTCGCGGCTCCTACATGACTCTGAGAGTGCGTATATAACACATATAAGCCGATATATATTATACCTCGTCGAGTGCACAGTTCGTAATTCATATTTGTGTTGAAATTTCGAGCAAGCACGTATGTGTGTGCAGTGTGTTGTTGTGTTCTTTGGCGGTGGTGCAGCACATATATAATTTCGAGAGAAGAATATAAAGGCGCGCACGATCGCGATTCGATTATAAATTTAAGATTTCAATTTACACGCAAGCTCGTCGTCGTCGTCGTCCACACGGCATATAAAGCAAAATAAAAATTACGCGTGTGTGTGTTCGTGCGCATGCAGCATCGGCCGCTCGCGCGAGATGGTTTAATCTCTATGTACACATAAATATACTTAAGAATCATTACGTAAATGTACATTAAGCTAATAATTTCTCCGGTGTGGGACGTTTTTTGTCCCCGTATATTATACACAAAGAGCAGCAGCAGCGGCAGCTTCTTTGAGAAAATAATTCACATATATAATGCATGAGAGGCTTGTGTGTAATATACACGAATTATATTGCGAATTTACGTAAGCGGCGTATATGCGCGCGCGGCCTCCATACGTAAAAGCACACGAAAATAATGATTAACGCGCGCGCGCGCCTCTAGAAGATAGATTCATGGCAACGATCCAGCCGATCGCTTATAAGCGTATATCGTTAGAGATCATTGCCGTACGTCACTGCGCGAGTACCGACTCCAACTTTTTTCTTTTCTCCTTTTTTTCTCCTCCCGTTAATATATACTCCCGCGCGAGCTCGAGAAAAAGAACAGCCTTACGCAATAGAGCAGGAAGTTAATGAATACGTATCCGATACATCCATTAATCTCGAAGATATTCTTCCGCAAAAGACGTCGGCCGCAGCCTGTGATCGATTCGACTGAATGGCAAATAACAAAGAAAGTAAATTCACAGGTTTGATATACCGCGCGATCGATCGAGGCATCGAGCTCTCTGGACTTGAAAACAAAGCCGCCCTCGACAATTACGCCGTATACTGGCACACGTCCACGCGTGCAGCGCGCATAATTATGTAAACAGCTCGTGCGATCGCGACTTCGTATTCTACATCATTTTTCAGAAAGCGAGTGCATCTCGATCGCTGCGCCCATCGATGCGACATAAGCTCTCGAACGACGACGCGCATTTCGATCGAATTTTTCACGAAATGTGTCTCGCGGTGAACTTTTCCAAGGACTGCGGATCGACGACCGGTTCGTTCGATAAAAGCCCGGGGCTTTTTTTTTTGTTGCGCTCGCTCGCTCGCATGAATATGCATCAGGCTCGGGCCCAGTGGCAGAAAAGTGCAAAAAATGTAGCGGGAGTAATGCGAGTCTGTGTGTATGTGTGTGTGTATGTCGCCTTTTCAACGATTACACGACGTCGTCTGCGCGTCGTTGTAAACGGGCCGATGGCCTCAGGTGCACTCTTGCACCGTTCGATACCCACACACACACACACACACACACAGACACAGACGCATACAGACATTGGCGTGCGCGCGCGCGATCACGTGTATACACCGTAAATCAACGAGCGATTGAAAATTAGAGTCCCGTTCCCGGCCGTGTGTCCCTACTGCATGCCGTACGCGAAAAATCGGCAATTAAGCCTGAGATAGCTGCAACGATCGATTTGTCCAAATGATCGGTATACATATCGACGCCTTTGTATTATACAGCCAACGTCGATCTATCGATCAGGATATAATGCATAACAGCACGAGCACTCGTGCATAATTGTGATCAAAATATGATTTTCGTCCATACTCTCGCTTATATGTACGGCGGAGCGCTCCGCAGATTTCTCTTCCTTGCAGGAGCTAGCGAGCAGTTTGTGCGAGCCGAGCCGCGTGTATTAGCCCATTTGCGTAACTCTATATCTTTTATGCGAACGCAAATCATAATACACACATACACATACGTAACGCGCTGATGTGTAATTGATTTTCCTCCTGACAGTTTTCGCCCTCATTAAATCTCATTATGTGCAACGCGCCACTAGCACAACAGCGGCGGCGGCTGCGGCAGCAGCTACAAAGCCACGTGCTGTATGATATACCTTCGCATTCGAGCCAGGGAAAATTTAGAAGAAAAGAGAGAGGCTGGTCGAGCATGAGCTACTACTACTACCGCTGCTACGTGGGCCTCCCCGAACTCTCTATTCATCATATAAAGGTGGGCATATTCATCAAAAAGTCAAAATTCGCGTATATAGCACACAAAAGCTCTCGCGCGAACAAGGCTCGACTCGCGAAGGCATGTGATTCCCGCGCTTTAGACATAAAGAGTAATTTGTACGCTCTGGCGCGAGCGATGCAAACAAGGAGCACATACATATAGGCTGCTAGAACCAAGGCTTTATAGACACACTTTCGAGAGTAAATCTCGCGAATGGCTTGGCGCTCTCGTGCAGTTGAGAGAGAGAAGCGGCGAAACAAACCCGCGACGATCCATTTAACATCAAGCGTCATAAATCCTCGAGCGAGCAAATCCGTCGTCGTCGTCGTCGTCGTTGGAAAGAGCGCCACGGAAAACCTCGTAGCATAGGGTCTGGCTCCGCAGTCCATTTCGAATTGCTTTTTTACACCCACGTGTCGGAGTGCAGTTTCCTATATACATGCATACACTTCCAATAGTATAGTAATGTATGCTGCCCATAATATTTGCGCGCGAGTCGAGCATAGACCGAAGACAAGACGAGAAGACAAGGAAACTAGACGACTGCAGCGCAGCACGTTATACAGAAGCTGCGCGCCGTGTACGTGTGTCTGTGCCAAGGCATATTTCCATATGCCACGCGCATGCATAATCCGACTGCAGATTTTGCCACGACGACGACGACGACTACGACTACGAGTCGCTCCGAAAATATTCCTGCCCACGATTGCATATAAGCCGCGTCTGGAAAAAATATACATCCGATCGGCTTTCGAGCCTCGAGATAATGAGACTAATGCGATCTGTGGTGAGACTGTGAAAAGCTTGAGCTTGCTCGGTAATCGGAGTTCATAAAAGCTTTCGATATAATGAAAAATAAAGTTAGCTTTTACGATCTTTAGCATTTGCCAAGGGTCTTACTCACGCAATATACGTAGCTAAATACGTAGTTATTCGTAGCTGGAATAAGTGTGCCAAAATACATGTAATCACGTGTGTACATGCTTATACTTAGACAGTATATTTCACGCGGGAAGCGTACCTTGTTAGCAAGAAACAATTGGCCCGATGACATTTGCAGGCAGGCTCCTTAATGCGGAGACGCGCGCCCGTTTTGTTCCATTGTCTACCTCTCTCTGTCTTTTACTCTCGTGAAAAAGATTGAAGCTCCCAACAATCGTTCCAAATGCTGCGTATAGGTCAGATTCGTTCGCACACGTGCGTATTATATAGACGCAAAACTCGTGTCCCAGATTACGCGCGCAAATATCGATGCGCGTAATGGGCAATTTTCCAAAGACGCGTGTCACCCGGTACCGTATAGCGAGTATACGGGCGAGAGGAAAAGCCGTAGGCATATCCAAGCTGCTCATAGAAGTTCATTGGTGAGATAAGCGAAACGAGGAATTTGAGTTCAATAATCCATCGTCATACTTTTTCCCTCAAAACCTTTAAGCTTACATTAATAATTATTTTTGAAGTTTTCATTATCGACCATATCTAAACCTTAGCTGTCGCATCAAAATAACAAAATGAGATTTGTTAAAATTTTCCATGAACGAGCTTTAACTTATACAATTATTTTTACTTTACCGTTTGCAGGTTTCGCCATCTAGCGGTAGAGGCTGGTTTTAATTACAATTGAATTTGCATGCATTTTTTAGTAATTCCCGACAATATAATTCAGTATTAAAACTTTAATTTTCAATCAAATTGTTTAAACTCAAGAACAGAATTTTTGTTCATTTCTGAATTAAAAATAATATAGTTCAAAGTAATGATGTATGATTGTCTGATGGTTATATGAATATCTGATCCGACTTAAGATTTGCATTAAATTTAAGGTTTTTTTTAACCGTATATATCGTATATTTGTGCTTTCGCACCGCAGGGTTGGGTCGCATCGATGAAAGTTTTACGTTGAGCTGCGATCAAATTCGTACAATATAAACAATAATAGTAATAATAATGCACAAAGACGCAGGAGAGAAGGAGAGAGAGACAGAGAGATCAAGCAATGAGAAAGAAGGTGGAGAAGCGAAATGGGATATCAAGCGAGTGGATTATCTCCATCTGTTTCTTATATAAATTCGATACCGTAATTGCTTTGTCTCCCGTTTTTTAAACCTCTTCATATAGTCAAGAAGTAATCCCAACGTATAATAATAGAGGTATGCGAGCATATCGTAATGTATGCGCGGATTTATTGCTAGATCACATTGTGCTTCGTGGTGCCGAGCGCGTACGTATACGAGTCGAGTGCATGCGATGCATACGCGAGCGAGTGCGGGGCTCTTTTGTTGATGCAATTTAGCGCATCGATTGGGCGGAGATAAGGCGCGCGTGGATTTGGAAAAAAGCTCGATTGAAAAGAAAAAGTCCGGCGTAGCCCGGCCTAGAGAGCTCGATAAGTCGGTCGAAAATCCTCGGTTCATCTCCACGCGATATCCACAACTGTAAATTCACCCCATTTATATATTTTATAATTTATAATACGTATATATATTATGAAACCAGCAACGTATACAAGCGGGAAAACGGGGAAGGTATGGTATACGTATGTAGGGACAATACGCGGTTGTCGGCCCGCGCGAAATGCATTAAACATAGACGCGCGCGCGCGCAACAGCAGCTATGCGCGCTCTAGCTATCCCTCGCTCTCGCGCGCGCGCGCCGATAATAATAACGGAGTACAGTCGTCGCGCAGTTGTCCGAGCTGCGCACGTGTGTGTGAGTGAGTATGTATGTGTGTGTGATATATACGCAGAGGCATAAGTGCCCGGCCGAGCTCGAGATCTATACGCTGCGCGCGGCAAAAGAAGCTGCTGCTGCTGTTAGCCCGAGCTTATCGCTGTCACGCCTGCAGTAAGTGAGTACATAATAAGCGCATCTCGCGATGCGGTGCAGATCGCTGCTCGCGCGCGACTGTATACAGTACGTGGCAATTACCGTGTTTCGCCCGCTGTATACCATATACTCGTGCACATGTACACACGTTCGTCTATATATAATGTGTGCGCAGCGCGCAAGGTACGGTTGTCGAGCTTTTCTCACCGGATCATCGGATGATTTTGCTGCCGCCGCGTCCTTACACACGGGGAGCCCCTTAAATACGTCCTCGGCTCGTTCGCGTATTATAGTCAGCCGCGGTGCGTAACTGCTAATATACCGAATGGCGCTGTAACGTATATCGAAAAAGCCATCAATCAGTCGCGGCCGCTAATTTCATTCATACACACACGGGCTGCGTATGTGCAGTGCGGTATATAATACGCGCGCTATTATATGGTATAGTCGTTGCCGCTACCGAACCAGCTACTACTACTTTTTTTTCTGCATATCTTTGGAACGCTCGAGACCCATAAATTTATCAGCAATCAACGGCAGCAGCTCTCGGCAGTCGTGTCGCATTGTTCCAATCTCTTCGCAGGATCCTGAAAGCGCATCTCTCTCTTTCTCTCTCTCTCTGCGACTCTTGAAGCTGTGCACAGAGCTCGCTTGGAAAAAGGAGGTGCACAATCCCGCAGCAGCAGCAGCAGCAGCATGAATAACGGGAGTCCTCTTTTCTTTCTCTCTCTCTCCCTGTTTCGCTATAGCACAGAGAGCAGTGTGCTGCGCGATCATCGTCAACATTACACGAGCGTCAACGCATATACGTGCGGTCGCACGGGGCGCACACACATAGTCTAGCTTGCAGCAGCTTTATTGTTACTGTCTCGCCGTCGTCGTCGTCGTCGACACCGCCACCGCAACTAGGAAGTCTCGCTCTCTCGGAGACCGTATAATACTTATGCACACGTACGGCTCGCACGAGTCAACATTTTTTCTCCCTCTTTTCTTTTTCCTTTTTTTTCCAGCCGCTATACACGTGTAGACGATTTTTCGCTCGAATTAGGTGCAGTCGTCCACGACGCTGACTCTTGTGCACACACATACGTAAGTACAGAAGAGTGGGCGTCTCGCGCTCGAGCGGAGCCAGATTCAAGTTTCGAGGTTGCAGCACGCGGAAATGAAGCGTGCATAATATCATATCCCTTGCATAATTAGTTAGCGACGATGGCATATACGGCGCAGCCGTATGCACAATGCTTGCAGCAACATTTTCGTCCTGGACCGCCTTTATAGATAGCCTGCGCGTATAATATACATAAAGGGCTCGAGAATCATGGTGTAACTTAAGAAGCTTGATTGTTTGGGCTTGCTATCATAGCTCAGACGTACACGTATGCAATGCTATTTTGCGATATATTTTCTATGCGAAACTCGAGAGTAAAGCCCGCATGATTTTCAACCCATATAGAGAGCACTGCGACTCGGCTACATTATGGCGATTTCGCGTATGGCGCAGTGAAAGTGACACTCGACACCGTATGTGTATGTGACGGTTAACGCCGGGGTTAAGAGATTTTTTGGCTTGCCAGAATGAATCATCTATATTATATGTGGGATTTTTTAAGGGTCGCAAATTCAGGTAGAAATGCTCTACATTAATAACAGCCAAATTACCAATGAATGGCCATGTAAAATGTTTTAAAATACATCCGCCTCTTTCAATACGATAGTATCATTTTAAGCCTTGACCACTAGATGGTGAGTACGATTATCTGTAAAATACGCAAGTGGCAAAGTAAACTGTAATTTTATAAGTCAAAGCCTTTCTCATGACGCAAAAGTTTGGTTGTTGTAGCGCCATGTGAAGCATGGTCAAAAACTAGCCATAAATATCGAGCATTTATACTAAGGGAAAATAAATGAATAAACAAAAGCTCAAGGTTCACGTGTGGAGAATCTATTTCGGTCTCGGCTCGAATCCGCTTATATACAGAGATCGTGACATGCACACACAGACGACGTACATATAGAAGCTAATGGGCGCGTATACATATTCTACACACACGTGCAGAGGCACTCAGGGCGCTATCGCACAGGTCGTCGTATGCGGGGTGTTCCGTAACGGCACATTCGCACACAGCTGGCGCGCGCGTCGAAATCTCGCGGGCGTGAACCAGGTCGCGAGACTGCGGCTCCAGCTCGCCGCGCGCATGCATAATTGCTCGTTAATTTCAATCGATGTTACGCCAGTTTCGCATTATAATACAGCAGCGCGGTGAACTCGAGCCGCGTTGCGATTTTGATGCGGCGCGATCGTGTCATGCCTCGATCTATGCTCGCGTGTTAGCTCCGGGCAATTAATATATGCACACCATTTTTCACGCAATAAGCAATTGCTTGAGAGATGAGCTTTTGTGTATATTAAACGTCGCCTCGAGCCCATCGTGCCCCGTCCAGCGAATGAACGATCGATTGATACGTTATTCTTCCGACTGTCGGAGCTTTATGGCGATTCCTTGACGTCTTAGATATATGGAAGCAAATGGAATGAGCTGCGCGTTGAATCGTGTTGGCCCTCGAGCTTCTAAACGTTATTTTAATTACATCCAGCGAAGAAACTTATCGATTGTCCACTAATGGCTACTTCTGATCGTATACCGTACGTGTGCCACCTTACGCCATTAACGAACTTTCAACTCGTGTGTCAAAGCGTGATCTATGCTCGCTCGCAGGTCCCCTTTTATCTGTAGCTGCTGCTGCGGCTGCCGTTGCACAGCGAACCGCTGCGTTTCATATTCGTGATTAATAGTTCTTTGCTTCGATATCAGGACTCGCTGGCGGTGCCGTTAGGTTCAAGCTTGCGTTGCCTCTTATTCTTTCTCTCTTTCTCAGCGACTTTTTGTTTTCTTTTATCAGTGATATCGGATTAACAACGCGAAAAAACCGCGTTAATACTCCAAGTACGAAAAATATCGTAAAAACGATGCCAAGCCGTTATAGCTACCGCGGCGCGCAGCAATTGAATCGAGGAGATTTGGAGATCCGAAAAATTGCCTTGTAACAAAAGCGGCCTCGTGGACGTTTTAACGAGTTGGCATCATACACGTGCGCGCGCCCGCACCTTTCTCCGATCTTTTGTCGAAAAATTTATATAAAAACCACACACGTATAATCCAATTTTCACCGCATTTTCGAATTGGAGCAAGCAGCAGCAGCGGTACCAGCGAAATCGAGAGCTGTGGATAGGTATTAGGCACGAGCTTTTATTATTTATCGCGGCTCAAGATGTAGGCCCCGGTCGTGGTAAGGATGTCCTGTTGCCGCTTGGACGTATAAGCGCACAAACGCGTTTTTCATACTTTTAATTCATCAAAGTGGAAATAAAATAAATTTACTCTTGTCTCGTCGAGCGACTTAAAAATCTCTCGTCGAGTCGAATTTGGCCTTTCTTCCGGATTATCCTCGTTTATACGAAGATAAATTGCTCCGCTTACGAGAAAGGACTTTTGCATATTCGAAAAGTATTTTCGCCTCTTCCTCCGATGCACGATTGTTGAACTACGCGCGCGACGACAAATATCCTGCCCGTTTGCGCCGCGCCGCACGCAAAATTGGAACACTGCATATAAATACAATACGCGCGTATACACGGCACATCCAAAGTTTCTCTTGGAAATTCAATCAGCTCGCGCGCGCGCGATTTTCCTTCTGCGCGAGCGCGTAATAATAAATCAAAGTAACACATTTGTTACTCGCGAACAAACGGGGGCCATTTTTTTTCGGTTACAATGAATATTTAGATCGTTGCGGCGCGATCGCCTAATTCTCAGGCCGGCACAAAGCAATTTATATACCGCGTGGCGCGCGCACGCGCGACCTGTAAACAGCTCTTTCTACGGGAGTCATTACCGAGCGCGGGGCGCGTGCAACACCCCGTGCGTATACACCTCTCGCCGTATAGCATCGATAAATCAAACGGCGCGCGCGAGCCCGCGACTTTGAGTATTGTGAAATTTTCCGATTTTTGTCTCTGCACGCTGCATGATAATAATAATATACAAGAGCTCTCCGACAACAGTAGAGCAGCAGCACTACTGCTCCGACTATTAATTATCATCTCACCTGGCGCGATTGGACTCGGGGGAGAGAGAGAGAGAGAGCGACGACTATTTATCTTGCAACTTCCTTAGCAGAGCCAAAAAGTATATATAAGGATCGGGATCGGGAGAGTCTCGCGTCGGCATAATTCAATTTAGCTGTTATTCGGCCGTTATCAGCGGCAGCAAGCCGAGCGGATACTTATATATCCCAGCCGTTGATTTTAATTAACAGCGACTGTTAAACGTCGGTATACGGAACACATATAATATATAAATCGGCGAGGTATTACGTTGGCGAGCAATTAGTTCCTCGCCTGGCGCTGCAGCAGCTACATATATAAGTCTTTGTTTCGTGCGCGCGGCCCGTATTGTAGCTATATGTAATGTGTGTCAATGAAGCCGAGCGCATTATTAGGGGCCGTTAATTATTTAGCTCGCGATCGCGCTCGCACGCGCACAGTCTTTTGCTGCTACTGCTGCTTATATAGAGACCTATAGATTAAGTTATTCTTCTTCGTCCTAATGGTCTGCGTGCTGTGTGTGTTTGTTTTCTAGCGGCGTTTCTCCGTGTTCCAGCCGAGGATCGGAATGCCATAGCTGCGCTTTGCTTGCCTCAAGCTCTGGCAGCGCGGCCTGCGCACGATACAGGCCATTTACATTTAGCGAAATATCCGTGCGGTGCCCACGCGCGCGCGCGCGAGAGAGGAGCACATTAACTACATGCATGCACGCTACATTATAGCCGCAATAATGGAAATGCTTAATCTTGAGGGAAAAATCAATTATCGCTCGGCTCGATCCGAGTCTCGATATAAGCGAATGTATCCCACACAAATACATACACAAGGCACAGACGTACTGCAGTCGGCATCGAACGCGAGCGACGCAATGACCGTAGCAAATGCATATACTATATAAGGGACGCGACTTGTAGGCCTGCGAGCGCGAGACGAGCCCCGCCGCCGCCGCCGCCGCGTGCATGTAGCACCACTACTCTGCGTCTGCGAATAATAATTTCTCCATCGATCCTACTTATATACAAGAGCAGCGGCAGCAGCAGCGGCCCAAGGAGGAACAATACTAACGGTCCCCGGCTGTAAGGCTCACATACACACACGTGCAATTGCTATATCGAATGCGCGCACATTTGAAACACATTCCAATCTCATTCCCAATAGCTGGACGAACGCGTACACATATATATAAAGCTAGATGTACACGTAGAATCTTTCTCTCTCCCTTGCACCCACACGTTCAATCTCTTTTCTGTCTTAAATCTAACAGTAAAAGCCGATGAGCTAAACTAATCGCCGCACCCGAGACGAGCCGCGTCTAAAAATTTTCCTTTAAAAGCGGCGCGCGCGCGAGGCTCTATCTTCTCTCGCTCTGCTGTGTACTTTACTTTATATTTACAGTATATGTGTGTACCCTACATGTATATAAGACGGCTAGTCGTCTTTGGCGCGCGTTCTCGATATGTCGCCGAGGGAACGCGGAACCGCCAAGAATGCGTCGTCCTTCTCCCCCTCCGCCAACTCCTCTTTCCACTTTTGCAGCTGCCTTTTATAAAGGGATGCCCGGCTTCCAAGCGAGCGGACTACGCGCGGCAAAGACGACGTCAACGACGACCCTCTTATCCGGAAAGCCCGCGCGTACGCGACTTTAATGCGAAACTCGTGCTCTTCCGGCATAACCCACTTTTACTTTTTTCCGCATTTCGCTCTGCACTCGGGTCCGATCTAAGCTGCTGCTGCTGCTGCTGCGGCCAACGGGATTGTTGAATTTTTCGTCTTCGACGAGGCCGCCGTATATGTATGCAATGCGCGACTCGAGGTCGTTTGACAATTTTCATGCGGCCGCCGCGGCCATTTCAGCGCGGTTGACATTTCGGCTTGCGGGGGATTTTATAAATATACATGCCATCCTATAGGCCACGCAGTTCGCAGAGGCAGTTGAGAGCGAGTTCGAATATATATGCATCGATCGACTGCACGCGAGTCTGTGTATTATATACCGATCGTCCGCGCGTCCAGCACATGCATACGTGTCGACGTGAAAATAGAGACACACACACACGCGCGCGTGCAGGATGAATTTTTTTGCCGCGTCGCTGCTGGCGTATACGGCATACATATGCAGTAGTCGAAATGACATTAGGTGAAACAAATTGAAACTATTAAATAGAACGAGCCTTACTTTGTATTTATAGATGCTGTACTCGCGTACACACACATAAGTACACGCGCTAGGTTCGCTAACGGTTTGTTTTGACAAGTCACGCGAAATGTGCATTCTCCCAATGGCTGCTACATAAGCATTATTTGTTGTAACTGTACGCGAGCGTCGGAGCCTTCAAAATTTGCCGATACATGCGAATGCGCGCGCCGCGAGAGACGGAAAAATCCTCAAGGCGCACAGACGCGCGTGCTATTATAGTACTGTACGTGTATCGAGCAGAGCACTACATGCTGAGAAATGAAAAACATTCAAGAAGATCGTGGGTAGTTTTGAGTTCGAAGCTCTCGCGTAGCTTTCGAGAACTCGAGTGTATGTAGCGATAATTAATTGAGTTTTCACCGAGAGATCATAAATTCTGGCGCAGCTTGCACGATCAGTGTTGTGTCGACGCGTCGGCTGCAATCGGTTCTGGCTTCGGAGCACCAAATCAATTATTACAGACGACGATGTATGTTAAATGAATACATTCATGTATCCAATTAATAAGATTAACGAAGATTTATGGTTTTTCGAAGTTGCTGTGGCAGCAGCAGCAAAAACTACGAAAAACATCGATAGGCGCGGAAATTTTTCTCGAGATTTTGTTCAACCGATCTCGAGCCGATTTCCCTCGTAGGAAATTCGACAGATATCTTCAACGCCTATACTACAGTCGTAAAATTTAGTCTGCTCTCGCGCGTGCATCGAGCTTTCGGTCAGTTTTTCAATTGAGATGAGCTATAGGAGTGAAAGCGTTACATGTATACGCGCTTTATTGCCACTTCGACGCGTGCTATACACAATATAACTTTATGTACGAGCTAATGTGGGCGCGGGCCAATGTTTTCTCTGTACAATACTCGCCTTTAATGTTTTCATTAGCTACTTTATTTACGTAAGCCCCGCAATGCGTGGTACTCGAGAGATGACGAAATTCGGACCATCGGGAACCATCGTGTATCAATTTGGACTCAGGCGAATCTCTCGGACGCGTCCAGGGCTTGCATTACCTCGTTTTTACGGCTCTCAAAGCATCGTAGCTTTTGTACCGATTTATTTCACTGCGCGGCAATAAAAAAAAAACAAAAATAACAACTCTCGACGCGATGAAATACGGTACGCGTAAACAACCATCATGCGATGCAATAAAAGTCCAAGATGATTTTATTTTTCATTAAAATATCGGCCACGCCATCTCGTATAATATACTCGTTTGTTGTTTTTTTTTTGAAAGATAAAAAAAAAGCAAGAACACACGTTGAACTTCATCACGTACTCTCGCGCGCTCGAGTGAAAAGCTAGATTGCGGCGAGGTACATCATAATCATTCGCAAAAACGATTTAGCCTCTTTTAGCGTTCATGATCGCGAGTCGAGCGTAGGTTATATAGCAGCCGGGCAACACCGCACGATAGTATAGTGGCATGTACGCTTCTTCGCCGGCGTAAACGCGTAAAAACGAGTAAAATACCGCAACTCACCCTTTACGCGCCTCGCTGCAGTTTTACCAACATTCAATTAACTTTCCTAGATCTATATATGCACGCGTGTATGCGTGCGTGTGTGTGCGTATATGTTGCGTAGCGAGCGAGCTATAAGGTCGAAAAAAAGATCGAGGGGGGAAGTAAAAAAAAAGGAAAGGAAACGAGAATCTTCGCGAGCTCGCATGTGCGTGTGCTGTAGATGTGCAGCAGCGGCTATACGTATGGATGATGACTGCAAAGGCTCATTCGAGAAAATTAACAGCAGCGCGTTTGCCCCGCCATAAATCGTAGACTCTCCACGTATGTATGTATGTATGTATAAAGAGAAGCTCGCGCGCACGTCAACCTGCAGTCTCCGACTCGCGAACAGCGTTTTCCCGCGCGTGTTATTCCGTCGCGCGGCCTAGCTTAAAAAAAAAGCACGACGACGACGCGACTGCACTTACACCGCGCCGATGCATATACACGTACTACTACTACTACGTGCAGCTTCCATAGCGATAAAATTGAGCCTATACAGCGCGCAGAGATATATATATATATATAATACACGCACGTACTTGCTGCGCAGCCGGAAAGTTGAGAAAAAACAAAGAGAGCTGGCGACCGAGAGCTGGCAACAAAGTGAGCAACTATATAGCTACGCGCGCGGCAACTACCTAGACTCTCTCTCGTCGTCGACTGTGTGTATATATACCGGGGGGATGATTATCCGTTTTCTCGAAGCTGCAGCTGCTGACGCGTGCGTCAGGTATGCCGCGTGCCGCCGAGACACACTGATCGCGTTTGGCTTTGTCCGGCCGCGCGGCTACTCTGCGACCGATCGACCATTCTGTTGGGCGTGTATCCTTTTTAATGATTCTCCCGAGCTCTCTGCGAGCCGCAGAGAGCAGATTGATAAAAGCTTTCGGGGAAGTACGTATACACGACGATTGTCCGCGTATTAAAGGTTTTTCTCAAAACCATACGTATACGCAATAGCGGCAAAACATCTGGCTGAATTTATTCACGAGAGAAGCAGTTGATGGTAATTTGTTTCGCGCAATTCAATCGACCGAATGAAAAACGCGTCTCGATTTTATTAATATAAACTGCGAGAATATATATCATTCAAGCAGCGCGTTGACTCTTAAATGGTTTTCAAGTTGTTGAATGTCTTTCACTCTACCCTCGTGGCCACAAAAAACCCACATACAAGCGCGAGGTAAAAAAAGCTCATCTCGAATGTAACGTCTCTCCCTTACGTGCGCGCGAATCAGAAATACATAATATCCCACGCAATCGGGGGAACGACCGGACGTCCGAGTATGTATACGCTGTACATTAACGCGAACACTCGAGCTATGCGAAGCTCATCACGTGGAATTTCACCTGTCCGTATATACACACAAATATAGACGTACGTATGTACGGCGTACACACATACGCGCGCTTACAGGCTCGAGGATCTCAAAATGAAACGCGACGTCAGAGATGATGTCAGTCGTGTGCGAGCAGCAGCGAGCGGGTTGAAGAAAAGACGTTTTTCTCCCCGCTGCAGCAGCGCTGTATAGCAGCATGAGGCTGATGATTGTCTCTCGCATGAATCTCAGCGCGCGATGAGGCCAGCGAAGAATCACACTGAATATCGTACGCGTTTTCTGCTCCGTACGTGTGCGTGAGTATACGTCTGCGCGCGCGCTATATGAAAGTATGTACGCTGTACACCTATACACACGTTTATAAATGTACAAAGTTCTGATAGGAGTCGGCGATAAAACACGTTATAATTGCCATTCAATGGTCTCTTTATAACTCGCCGACGCGGGCACATACATACACACATGCATCACACACAGACACACATACGCATAATCGAGATAATTAGCTTCAAAGCCAACGAGTTGCCGACGAAAGCCGCGACTCTCTGTATGTATGTGAAGTGCATCGTGCCAGTCGACGAGAGTGAAAAAGCCTACATAATATTCAAGCGCGCGTTACGTCACTCGTGTGTATGTGTCTGTGTGCCTGTGCGTGATACGATATATCTATATATACGCTGCAACCGCGATGGAATGTTTTCCACGAGCTATACATACGAGGAGATTGAGAAAAATTTTCACGTCAATGATACAAAAAGCAGCGATGCAAGTCGCGCGCAGAGAAGGTTTTTCTTACCCTCGCGGCTGCTCGCAGGCTCGATTGAAAATCTTTAATGATTTCATTTCTGAATGCTATACCGAGTATAGTACGAATGTATAGAAATGACGTTCGCGCGCTTGTGTGCACGAGTAAACGACACGTGTGCGTGTGCGTGCGCGAGCACAATTCGATGCATAAAAGACGCGAGCTTTTGTATAAAAGCTGGAATTTAGCCTGAGGAATGCCTTGCATCTGCGGTTTACGTATGGGGCGGCGGCACACAATAATGCCGAACTTCTCGGAACGAGCAGCCAATGTCTGCTGAACTACATTATGAGGAATCGAATTTTTTCGCTCGGTACTTAGCGCGTGCACGAGAGTATTTATCATAGACAAAAGGGGAAAAACCCACTGTGCGGCGGTAAGTTAAATCAGAGAGGGAGGATGGATATAATTATCGCGATTCCCCATGTGCACTCGGCGATTATTTTCATTAAGTCGAACTTTAAAGGATGAGACTCTTTTCATTTGGTTAATTAGTCTCGGAGCAGCTCGAGGGCTTGAAATTGTGCAAATGCAGAGCAGTGTAACTCTCTGCTATAGGGTGAGGTGTTTTGTGTTGAAACTTACGACGATAAGGTGATCGTGTACAATTGATTAAACGATCGGGGCAAGGTGGTGGCTTTGCCCACGTTGGAAACGTACCTGCAACAGACAAGAAAACAAAACAGATGAGAAATTAATTAAGGATATATCGTGCATTGGTCATTGTAATAAATTTTACCAGCCGAGAGATCGATAAGCCCATATGATATTTGAATAAAAATCCTATTAACATTCATTATGCGCGCGGGACGGGATATCGCGCCGAAGCATATATACAGGGGATTTTTCCTCTCGAGTCTCCCCCTTTTTCCACTTCGTTACTATATATACCCGCGAAGAGATCTAAAAAATTACATCTAATATGTATGAGCATAAAGTGTATCGGGTAGTCTTTAGCATCGCTAATGAAACTTTGCCTCGCGCACACGCAAAGGTAGCAGCGGCAGCGGCGTCGGTACGAGCTAGAGCTACTCTCCTGGAGCTATATATACAGTCAATGAAGTCCTAAACAAGATACGAGCGCTGCTGCAACATCTCAACCCCTTGGCGAGTATATAAACACGGTGCGGGCAGGCAGCTAGTGGCCATATATACTCGTAGATGATATCCCGGTATATAGCCGTTTATACACACAGACCATGCTTGGAGCTTTCAAATAAATACCCCGATCTAATAGTCACGCAGTCTTTCTCTCTCTCGCGCGCGCGGTCGTTTTTCTATACACCCAAGCGTCAGTGGCAGTGCAGTTCAGCAGCAGCAACAGCAGAAGAGAAAGAGAAGTTTTAAAGGTACACGTATATACATGCGCGCGGCAGCTCTCGTTCGTGACTTGGCTATCCGTTGAACCCGGACTTGGTCTCTCTCTCTCGCTCGCTTGCTCGCGCTTGTGGTCCGCTATCGCGATCGGCTAATATACCGCCTATGTATGTGTATGTGTGCGCGAGTAGCTAAGCGTAGTTCTCTGCCAATAAGGAAGAAAACCACGAGTTCCGCTCACGAGAGAGAGAGAGAGAGAGACGGAAAGAAAAGTTAAGCCTCGTGACGCTCGTAGCTTTGTGTACGTATGCTAACTACTTGGCGACCCATTGCACACGCGGCGTATACAGTTGCTGCAGTATCCATATACGTGTCGCCTGTTTTTCAGTGCATTGCACCCCCTCCTCCTCCTCCTGTTTCTCAGGTATACGGCTCGGCGTATGTATCTAGTGCGCGGCCGTATCAACTGGTAGCAAATATGACGGACTGTGCTATAGTAGGCTAACGAAAGGGATCGAATTGGAGCGGATCATGTGCCACGAGGAAGAGTGATTCCTTCGAGATTGGCATTGATATGATTATGGGCCTTATATGCACGTACACAAGAGCTACTACGTATATAGAGCTCTGCCTAAGGGCTTAGGTCGAGATCATGCTAACCTGAATTACACGGCCGAGCGCGCTACGGATCTGTCGACTCTGTTCTTCTCTGGCTCGAGCGAGATCGAGCTACGAAATGTAATTCATACTCTCGCTCACTCACACGGCCCAGGCACGCGCGGGCCTTCATACCTTTCAGTGCTATCTCTCTCTCTCTCTCTCTCTCTCTCTCTCTTTCTCTCGATTCATTCTTTCATTCTTTCTTTCTTTCTCTGACATGTAGGGTTGAAGGATCGACCTAACTGTTAATGCCAGCTCTCCGCGCGCGCACACAACTGAAACTGCAAGATCAAGCTCGAGCCAGAGAGCCTTTAAATCATCGAAAAGCGATTGCTCGCAAGATTTGCGCGCTCGCGAGACGTTATCCTCTCTGTGTGAGTGTGTGTGTGTATGTGTGTGTGTGTGTGTGTGTTCACATAAATACAACGTGATCGATAGGATTAACTGTTGCACAGAAATTGCATCGTTATCAACGCTCATCCGACCGCATATGTACCTATATAGATGGATAGAAATAATCGAAAAATGAAGAAAAAATTAATAAATAACGTCGATCATTTCGAGGCTCGCGCGAGATCGCTACGAACTGCCGATCTAGATTCTTTTCTTTATGTATACGGTTCCGGGCACATAATTCTTTCGTCGACTAGATTATATTATGACTTAATTGGCAGATTTATCGCGCTTGGCGCCTATATTTATGTTTTATACGTATACGCTGTACGCTGTACGTATGAGTTGCAAGTCGCGCAGAAACCGATAACTCAGAACGGTCCCAGCTTACATAAAACATATGTTATAGCCGCGGAATTTCTTTTCGATGCGAAACTTCTTATGGGACCTTTGGTTATAGGGTATAATAGAGGCAAGGACAACGAGCGTAGTTACAGATTTATAGACGATTTTGACGAATGATTTTTTTCAGTTGCGCAGATATGAAGGAGATGAAGCAATCAAGGCATTGGTTTACAATTAGAAAAATAACAAAAAGTATAATACAACTATTAACAAATTTACGTTACGTTACGAATGAAACTGATATTAATATAGTCAATAAAATAATTAAATTGAATTTATATTGATAAATACAATTAAATCAATATTAATGATTTAATTACCTAAATTTCATAAGCACTAGAAGAGAAATTTTAGACCTTTTGCTTTTCTAATAAATTTTTGATAATTTTTTTCAATTTCAGTTTTTTTAAATTGAATTTGTTAATTTTTTTAATTTCTATTTTTTGTAGCATTTCGTTGAAGTTTGAAATTCACGGATCAATATTTTGTACTGTTAGAAGATTTATCGTGTCGAATTTCATTTTTGATTGTGAGCTTTTCGATTCCATCAACAGATGGAAAATTGTAAACTCGCAAGTGATAAAAAAATGTCCGATTAGTATTTATACTTCATAAATTTATCAATATATTCATAATTAACATTCTGGTGCATATTGCGAGTATTATACGCGACTGTTTTTTAACCCTTAGTGGGTCGACGTACTCAACACGGACGAGAACGAACGTAACTGTATCGAGTGAACATCGAGTGATAAATTCGTCTACATCTCAATTAGTGAATCGCTTGTCGATGTTCGAGCGGCAGTGGTGATGGTGGTATATATAATATACGGCAGCCCGCGTATACTCGAGCCTCGGGCTCTCGTGTGTTCGTCGAAATCCATCAACACCTCCCGCAGATCGCAGACTCGCGAGTTGGCCTACATATGCTGATGTTTCTGCTGCTGCTGCTGCCCGCGAGAGAGTCACGAGGGATCCTTGCGTCATTTAACGTGTCTTAGCCCACATGGGAAAGCTCGAAGGTGCGCATGGAGATCGCGAGAAATAGAGAGAGAGAGATGAGAGCGACGCGCTAATATTTCCACGACGCGGATTATGGAGGTTCTGCAGCAGCAGCAGTGGCAGCAGCGAGCAACGTTTATATGATACAGCGTGGGAACACGACAGCAGCATCAATCCAGTTGCATATACGTATGCAGATCTGCGGACGTATACGTATTCATCCTCTCCGAGTCGGAAATAGACACGCACACATACAGAGTGAAAGTCATCTTTATCATCGAGACTCGGTTTTTGTACCCTCTCATACATACGTACATTGCGATCCGCGAGTTTGATCTTACGTGACGCGAGCTAGAACGTCGTCGTCGTCGTCGTTGTCGCGATTCTGCTCCAGGATACACCTTCTCGGACCTCTCTCGAGACGTATGGCCATTTCGAAATCCCAGACGGTTTTCTTCTTATTTCTTTTTTTTTTTTATCTCCAGCTCTTGTTTCCTTTTTTATAATGTACGTGTCGTGATGATCGCCGTCGTTGTTCTTGTAGTCGCTGCTCGAGGGGAAGGTGTAGGGGGTTTGATGCGAGAGATGAATTGTCGAGCGAGAGAGATTCGTGATGCCAGTGACACCGATCTTGGCGATCTGCGCCGTTTCAAAATTGAGCTGCTCTCGAGGTATACGTAAGCGTATACGCGATGAATCGTGACGCGCAGTCGTCGTCGTAGTCGTCGTCGTCGCCACTAACGTCCAAGGCTGGGGCGCTTGCCCAACACAACAACGAGACAGCGATCCTGTCAGCTGCAGCGGCGCAACCATATTTATGTAGATATAATACGAAACATCGGAGTCGAGCTGTTAACCGCGAAAAATCATCGGTTTTTGCAAGAACCACAGGACGACAAGAGGAGCACGACGACGACAATGGACACGCGCGCGCCAAGGCAATTGGTATTAAATCCTTGCCGTCGCCGCCGCCGCCTCCCGACATCCTACAGTACAGCTCAATCGACCTTTGCGCGCACAAAAGCCCGTGCGCGCGGCTATGTACACGCGGGGCCTCGCGTACAGGCCATAAAGTTTTTTCTTTTTTTTTTCTCTCTTCATCCTGCGCGCAGCTTGCATATAATGTACTTGCCACGCGGTGTGTGTGTGTGTGCGCATTATACGATCTGCTTTGATTCCAGGCCACAACAACAGCATTATATACGTCGTCGACGACGACGACGACAACGACGTCTTGCGCAAGTTGCGCCACTCGGTCATTACTTGTCCTTTTTCTCTCCGTGCTCTGCTCTGCTCTCTCTGCCTCTCTTATGTATGCATGTGCTCTACACTCAGCCGAGGGGGGTCTTTATCGTGTATATATAGCCAAAGTGCGCACCGTGCCACCGACTGCACTGCACTACGGAGTCGCTGCTGCTGCTGCTGCTTTGTGTCCGCGCGCGATGGCCGATTTGGATAATGCAGCTATATATGTACTGCGTGATACGTTAGCGTACACGTAATAGTCTCGTTTATGCCTTTGCGCAATAAGAGCGCAAGGATTT
The DNA here is from genome assembly GCF_000599845.2 of Trichogramma pretiosum. Classification (NCBI taxonomy): domain Eukaryota; kingdom Metazoa; phylum Arthropoda; class Insecta; order Hymenoptera; family Trichogrammatidae; genus Trichogramma; species Trichogramma pretiosum. Next base: position 84,901 of record NW_019641650.1, on the reverse strand, counting down.
GTCAACTTGTCGACGAATCGTGCGCGCGCACAGACTCCGAAGGAGGCCAACGCATACGGCAGCCGCACAATGATTTTTTTCGACCGTGGCCAAATGATTTGTTACGAGCTCTCGGCTTTTGATATATATCGGTATATATATATATTATACAGTATTATATTATTATATATATCGTCGACAGAGTGGGTGCTGAGATTCTTTGGATTCCTCCGTTCCGACGCCTTTGCGTCTTATGTGCATGCTCCGTGCCTAGAGTATGTATGCGCCGGAGTTTGATTTATGAACTCGCGAGCGCCGCATAGTATACATGCGCCTGCAGAAGCATTCGCGAGAGCAGGTATTATATTTATATGTAATACCCGGCGTGAGCGAGAGAGAGTTATTCAGGCCACAAAGGAGTCGTCGAAAAATCGCCTACTACCGCTGCTACACATTGTGTAAAAGTCCTTTGTGATAAGCGCGCGCACACACACACACACACACACAATTTTGCACTATTGGAGGAGAGCGCGAGTGCGCGCGCTAATGTAAACATAAATTATTGCCACTTTGACGTATTTACGAGGAGAATTATGATTTTTTTCTCCCCCACGTGCCGCTGCCGTGCGCTTATAAATAAAAGCAGATTGCCAACGATACTCTATAACACGATTGGCATTCGTTGTGTAAATGGGACTTTATCGAAAATCGCCTAGCGCCGCTCTCTGCCTACTTTTTCCTCCTTTAATTTTTTCTTTTCTTTTTTTTTTCATTCCGCGAGCTAATTCAGCGGCACGATCGTTGTTGGTTCGCGCAGCAAACTCTACGGCCGAGTATAATTGATCGCGAGAGCCGCGCGCGGTGCGCCTCGAGAAATAAATCCACCAAGTCGAAGGCTATTATCGCGCTCGGGAGATAGGCTTGTACAATACACACACACACATACACATACACGCGAACTGCGTTTCTCTATATACCTTGTAACGCATACACACTATATCGCTCGGCTTTATCCGCCAAAAGTTCAACAAAGCTGCAATTCAAGCGCCGCAATGCAGCAGAGAGAGAGAGAGATCGTTACGAGTAATTTGCTAATCGCGTCTCATCTTTACTGCCGCCGCCTTTAAATGTAGTATATACGTCTCGCTCCACATTCGCAACTCGTGTATATATGTGTGTGTTACGCGCGCCTTTTATATTCGCTACATTATCCGTACGCTATTATGGTCCGACGAGAGACGTGCGCGATCGTCTTATGGTGCGCTTATCTCGCCCGTCTGCCGTGGCGTTCGCGATTTCGCATGGCAATAATGTATCGCGATTTCGATTTTAAAATCAAACAATTCGAAACGTCGGGGCGCGTTACGTTGAAAAATGACAGCTGCCTGTTTGTTGCAGTGTACCTGTGTGTGTGTGAGAGAAAATGAAAAAAGAAAAGACTGTGTACATAATTGACCCGCGGCCAAATGTGTCGAGCGTATACACACATGTATACCACTTGCGGAACGAAGATTATTACACGGATTTTGATACTAATCGTTGCCACGCGCGGCTGCGCGCGGTGCAGCTTCAATAATATAATTTAAGTGCTGTATTGTATTGAACGTCAAGGCATTGCGCGATCAAGGCCTCGCAGCAGCCGCGGTTGATAATACACGATGTCCGTTACAAAAAAAAAGCAAATCTCTCTCTTTCATGTGCTGTGGCGTGTATGAACACATATTAACTTCGCGCACATGGCACTGGGTAAAGGGGTAGTAGTGGTGGTAGCGGTGGTGGTGGGGGCCTCGTCGACGCCTGTGTCACGCTCATAATCGCGGCGCGAATTATAATAATTGCAATTCATCAGCGACACGCGTATAAACACGTCGATCCGCCTATTAAATGTCACTCCGCTGCCTGTATGTCTTGTACACATACGCAAGAGCTGACGATGATCGAAAATTCGCATCGTATCGTGGTCTTATATACACATAATAATGCCTTGAAATGAGACGACGTGCCTCGGGCGATCGAGCTTTGAATAGGGCTCGTATAGCAAGTCGATCGTCTAGTCTCTCTCTCTCTCGCGCGCACGACGTTCGTTTGTTTATTTGTTTACTCGCGCGCGCCGCGTTCGATTGTCGCTCTCGCGTTTGACACTTCTGACAATTTAATGGTCGCAGCAGCCAGGCTGGCTCTGCGTCGTTGGTTAATGTATCCCCCGTTCAAGGTAAGATATCCCGGCCCCTGTGTCATATCTTTTGTATTATATAAAAAGCTTCGATAATAAGCTTCGTATACAGACCGATTGCGCGGCGCGATCGAGCCGGCTTTATCGATCCTCCGAATCGCGTCGTATTTAAAAGGTTTAACACTTTCGAACGATATTCGCGTCCAGATTATCGCGCCGCGCACGCGTATTTAAAAGTCGATCCTCGCATTACCAAACTGGCGACCTCAACGCTCGAAGAGCTCGTTAATACAATATACCCAGGCAGCAATTGCAATGTATGTTATTATGAGGTACACGCAGGAGCACGGTAGGAGCGCGCGATATGGAAAGTGAGAGAGACGAACAAAGGAAGCTTAAGAGCCAAGTATACATCATTCGTTTTCCATATGCGTGTCGTTTATGTATATGCGGTGTGACACTCGCACGGGTACCTTATAGCACTTGCAATGCGACGCGCTCGCGTCGAGCCAATAGAATCAGTGCTCAAGGTCGCCGCGTGGGTGCACACACATGCACACACACACACAAATGCAGTATGCGCGCAGTTTGGACAAGGAATGCGGAGTGACGCACTCCGCGCTCTGCAGTGATAATAAACTACAATTCTCTGCAACGCGGTAGAGCGTGTATACATACGCATTGAAGGTGGCTTATTCTCGCGCGATCCGCAGATATAGACTCGACAGAGAAAATAGATAAAATATTACGCGTATGTATAATACGTTCGTCGAGGAGATATAGGAGCAAGTTCTGCAGCGGCTCGACCGTGTTGTGCACGCGGTGCAATGATTTTTTCCTTCTCCGACTCGACCTTCTGTATATTACATAGGAACCGTGTGCAATTGCGCGCAAAATATATACGCGGCTCGATTAGAAGGCGCGCGTGTGTGTACGTAAGAGGGCGAAACTAGTTCCGTTTAACGCAGTCGCTGCGACACGTGCACATATTTCGCCTACCTAATAAACACGTAAATATTGAGCTAGACGTAGATCGCGACGACGATCGCATTTCTTCGAGCACGCCGCTGCTCGAGAGTCGCGTGTGTGCGACGTTTGCAAGCCAAGCGCAACTGGTGTGCAGTGTATTTCCAGCACTAAACGTCTCAGCGACAGCAGCAGCGGCAGCAACAGTGCGGCCGCGTGCAGTGCACTGTACAGACTCAATAATCGTAAATTTAGTGGGCAGAAAGTGCAAGCTGCACCTGGACACCTTCGCAGCTTCGCGATATGTGAATGTGTGTATGTATATCGGGGCGTAATTACAGCACGAGCGCCCGGCGTGCAAATCAGCGTCGCGAGCGAGCGAATGAATTCATCCTTGTTGCTGTGTTATATTAGCGAGCGCACGGTTCGCGAGACTCGATCGTTCGCTTATATACACGTTTATACGTATAAATTCAGCTACACAACTATAAATACGTGTTTAAATGTGTGTGTGCATATCCACTCGGACGAAGCAGCCCCAAGAAAGAGAGAGAAAGAGTATAGCGCACTGCACTGCACACAGCACGCCGAGCCGAGAATTTCAATTAGCAAAGTATATAAATGCGCGGGTGAACGTGCAAAATTTACACGCCGCTTTTGGCATTTGCATAATTAGTGCTCGCGCGCAGGCGACTCGCCGATCAACTCCGCGTGCATTATATGCGTGTATATATAATACGTGAGCGCACGTTTATATGGTACGTATACCTATCGATCGCGCGCGAGGAAACGAACTCACTGCTGCTGCTGTTGCTGCTCGAGATAAGCCGCGCTCGCAAATATGCGCTGCAGGTTGCGACCGATCGGTCATCGATTTTGCAACACATACACGTACACAGATATACGTTTATACTAATGTAGTTTTAAATAGCGCACCGCACGTTCGTTTTCTCGCGTGTGCAGCAGTGGCAGCGGCAGCAACAACAACAGTAGATTAGTATCGCATTATAAAAGCGCGTCTATAAGAAAAAATGCGAGAAAGTTATCAAACGCCCGATATGTAGGTCGGCGCGGCTAATGCCGATCGCGTAACCTTCGATTTGCGAACGGCGTAGTGCAGTGATGTAACGAAAATGTGTATTGGTAGCTCGCAGCGGAGCTTTTGTCCAAATCACCCCACGCGCTCACTCGCACTCGCTCTTGTTCATACCGGATAATCATTGCCACGCGAGATGCGAGCGGCCGATATTATCGTCGGTGGAAACGAGGGGGGAAAAAATCGCTATTGAATCGGCGAGGATCTGAAATCGGTATTATGTACAGTAAAACAACAGCTGCATCGAGTGCGCGATACACTGCAGCCTTGTAAAATCAAACTGACGCCACGGTAGTGTATATGAGCTTTTTATGATATTTCATTGGTCTGACGACCGTTTTTGCGGTTTAAACTTGGAAGAATATCTCTCGAAGCACGAAGACGACGACTTCAACCCAGCGACCTTCGAAATTTCAAAGGCGATAGTCACGTGGGAAACAACAAACCAATAAGAATTTGCATGGGAACACCCACAAAATGTGAAACTTCTGTGTGATTTGTTTTTGATGAATAACGTTGAAATGAAATTAAAACAAAAAAGATTCAAATTTAAGGCAATTGATAAATCCAATTTTTTCATTTGTTTCACTTCAAGAAAAACTGCATCGATCAGCGCAGAATAGCAGTCGTCGTATTTATCGTCACTCGCGTACTTTGTCGGGAAAAGCCAAAGCGATGTGGGGCAAAGTTTTCGGCACGGTCATGATATACCAAGTAGCGCCGCACCGAGCAGACCAATTCATAAAAGCGTTTGCGCAACTTAACCTGAATACTTGCAGGCTCAGCGCAGTACAACCCAAGCCTTTGTGTAAATATATATGTACCTGCGCGCGCTCGATCACTAAATGCATGCAGCGCAGCAGCAAACCGCACCACCAACGCAACAGGCTGGAGTCGATTCCTCGAAACGATAGCCTCGAACTTTGGAGTCGATTATTTGTCCGCCTCAAATGTATTATGTACATTTGTATTATATGCATTAGACAAGAGAGAGAGAGAAAAGTGAAAGATACTTTATTGCTACCAGTCGCGCGCGCACGCGCAAGTATAATTTATATATGATTTATTCGCCATGCGACTGCACCGACGAGGGCAAAAAAGTTCGCAGAGCTCGCGCATAAATACGCGTGGGTCGATGATCGCCTGAAAATTCGAATCAGCCTCCCCCACGCGCGCAACGGATAGCTGCTATTTGCATAATGGAAACGCGAGGAATCGGCCGCGATATCGAGTTTCCAGCCGATGGAATGCTACGAAGGGATTTTCGGATTATTCCTTGAGCGCAGCTAGCCTCGTGCAACAGCGACGACCTGCACGATCCCCGATCGCGAGGAGAAAAAGAGCGTAAAAGCTCGATTGCCCGAGTCTCTCTTTTAGCGATCGAGTTGTCTTTGCGTTTAGCGATCGCACTTAAAAGAGTATCCAGTTACGTATACGCAGGAAAGTTTTTGTCGCCCCGTGACTTGAAGAATCCACGATCGTTGACCCTCGCGGGGAGTAGAGCTGTTGCGGCTAGACTTTGGAAAAACGACATGTTCGATTGGACAAAAGTTTGAAAAAATCACGCACGCATTCGTAAGAGGCAATCGCCAAGCGATATCAAATTCTCTACGTCGACTCATTTTATTCGAAAGTAATTTTACTCGAAACTCGAGAGCTCGCTCTAATGGGAAACGATCGCATTGTCAGTAGCGCGACAAAATGCGCCAACGAAGAGAAAAAGCTCGGTTAAAGCAAAATGTCAAATGCACGCGTATGATAATATAAAATATTCATCCGAGTATATATACTGTTCGCAGGCGTGATGAATGTGTGCCATGGCAATTGTATCGTAATGATCTCGCGCGTCGTCGGAAACACGCTCATACACACACTCGATCAGTCTTTCGCTCGGGCGTTATAATATCGACTAATCGCTAATTGATATCAATCCTTGCATGACGCTAATGGCGTTTAGAAGCGAGATTAATTACGTGTACGCGCGCGGCTGCATATATGCTCTACGTACGCGCTCTGCACCGCGGCAGCTCGGCATTATACACAGCAGCCTATACAAAGATTCCATGTCCGACTATTCATTGGCAGAGTAGCATAAGCAGCAGCGGCGGCGGCAGGGGCTCGCCGTAGCACTTATAACATGCTCGGAATCGCGCATTTGGCGCACTTATACTCCGTGAGCTGGCGCGTATATACGATATATAGTAGAGAGCGTAATTACTCGACTCTCGGGCTCTTGGCTAGTTGCGTTTTATAAGTCGATTGACGAGGGAGAGAGAGAGAAATAGAAAAAGAAAAATCAAGGCATTAAGCAGTTGCACAAACGGCGTACTCCGATGATTTATATACGTATGTGTGCATGCTTGTGCGAGCCTGGAGCTTTTATGTAGTGACCGATCGTGCATTGCATTGCTGCTGCTGCACTCGCGATTGGCGATTTTTCGTCGAGAATAAGTGTGTATGGAGCTTGACCCGCGCGCCATGTTTCGCGCAATGTCACGTACTAAGCAGTTGCGCATTTCATAAATATGCTTTGAAATTCCGATCATCTCCGGCCCGGCACGTTCTCTAGTTCGAGTGCTTATCTAAGCTGTTGTAATCGACCCAAAGCGTTGTATATAGCTGTGCCGGTATAAGGCTATGGTATCTCGTGCGGCGATGTGTAATTGCTCGAGTATGCGTGGCTCGCGCCTCGCAAGTTTGGGTCAACGTAATATGCGCGAGACTTTCACTCGCGCGGCTCGGCCACGATCTTTCGACAATTCTGCCATTAATAAGCCGACGAGATCCGAAAAAGGGCCATTGATATCATTATGAGCAAGTTCAGGGCTCACCGGTCCCAGGGGGGCTGCTCGTTGCAGATTTTTCGCAGCGCTGATCGCGAGAGATCGACGATCGACTTTCGCAATTGACGCTGCGAGCGCCGCGTGTGTCGATTAACATATTATGCGCGCGTCGTCGTCGTCGGCGGTGCCGACGTATTATTATTTGCCTTTCGACTGCCGTATACATTACACCGCGTGGATAATGTTTATGTATACACACCGCGAGAGAGACCGAGTGATTGAATTTAATTATATACACAAAGCGAGAGAGAGAGAGAGAGAGAGAGAAATACGTGTACGCTACCGAGACGAAGATATACTTTGCTATTTTCAATGAGCTATTATTATCGAATTATCACATTTACGCGTACATGCGCGCGCGGGGATATTTATGCGGATCATTCGCATGCGGCATTGCGTTTCATCGAGTTTCGCCGCCGTTCATGCTCTGCTACTGACACCGAGCACATAATACGTAGCAGTGGCTGAGCTTTTTTTCACCGTCTCGCGCGCGCCAATATCAGCTCATGTGTCGCTGCGATTACTTGGACTCGCAGAGCACGTATTATACCACCTTATGTCCGGTATTTTCTCGTGACTGCTGCAGCGAGCGCGGCCGCGAGAAACGATTACTCGTGCGCATTCCGCGCGCTCTGTGATGTCTTGGGAATTTCGCTTTTCATGCTCGCTACTGACACTGGCGCACCACTAGGCACCTTCAAACTTTCCTCGCTGCACATCTATATATAATTCGCGCACTCGAAATGTATATAATAGCGAATCGAAAATAAGGAAACTTGCGCCGGCAGTCGAGCGACGTTTGAAAAATTCAGCCGTGTGTGCGCTCGCTTTTGTATATACGTCTACTGTACGCTCATCGGCTCGATTGAGATATATAAACGTGCATATAAAAAGTGCAGTGCACGTTGGTGCTTGGCTAAAAACCTTTTATCTCCCTCTCGCACTCCCGGTCAATCAATTGTACGAGCTGATGCCTACGATGCATCATTCATGAGGATCGTCGAGTTTCTCATTCACTCGATCGAGTAATTTTTTCCCTCCTGCTCCAAAGGAGCCCTCAATGAAGGTAAGGTAAACTCGCTAAACGCAACGGAAAAAAGAAGGGAGAGAGAGAGAATATAACCACATACGTGCGCTCCGTCAATGATTGACACGTGTCGCGTCTTCTCTCTTTTTTTTCTCTCTCTCGCTCCTCAACCAAGAGACCCACACAGCACATGGAGCTGCAGCAGCAGCACACAAATACATACATACAAGCACACTATGCTCACACGTTATATTGTGATTCGCGTGTCGCGCGCATGGAATCGCGTGCAGCGCACGATTGTGGGACTCGTGTGTGCACATGTGCAACCATTTCGCATGTCTCGTTTATGTATGATACACGATTTTTCTCTCTCTCTCCAACCATACACGTGAGCTGTGTGGTATACGTATATGGGCGCTCGAAGATGGAAAAAGAGTAAAATAAATACCCGCGCCGCGAGAGTGTAGAGAAGTGTAGCCAGGCATGTATGGGTCTTACGCTCTTTTTTTTCTCTCTTTCTCTCTTTTCATTTATATATCGCGAGAGAGAAGGGTGAGGCTTGCGTATAAACACACACAAATAATTGACAGAGGTATGTGACTTTGGAAAGGATTGATACGGCAAGTTTTGCAAATGGAATAAATCAAAATTTTAATGCGTGCGCGCGAGATTTTAATGTAGTTTTTGTTGCTCTTTGCGTGCGAGCATTAAGGCCACTGATATATACGTATATAGCGCAAGATCGATCGGTCGCTCGAGTAATCACGCGCGCACGCGGTTCGATAAGCGAGCGGCCGAGATCTCATACGCGCGCGGCGCAATTTTTACGTAAGCCAGTGAATTTTTCCTGTCGATCATTGTACGTGCATGAGTGCTGCAGTGCGACTAATCCCATCTTGTACCATATATCGAGGCATTTTCCACTGGACAAAATACAAATCGTTGGTGACTACGAGAGATCGAAAATCCCTCGTTCGCTGGTGCTCAAAAATTCCAGCGACGTAATAGCTTACTTAAATATGGAGTAATTCTCGAATGCATTATTATCGACAAAATGTAAATGGCCCGTGTGGTACGTACACACACGTGAGCTTGACTACTGTCACCCGAACGTGTAGCAGCAGCAAATATATAGTGGCGTGTCAGGACGTTGATTTATCCTTTCACCTTCTATACATAATGTATTATATACAGGCTGCTGCTGCTGCTGTTGGCGCGAGTCTCGAGGCAGACAGGCAAGTTCGAGGCTCAAATAAATTTGTCAGCGTGCAAAATTTGTCCGCGTTCGCATTACAATATAATGCCAGCGCCGAGAGCCGAGCTGCATAGACACGTCGCGCGCGCGCGCCATCGTCGACGTCGTCGTACTGCTTCGGGAATCGCGTAGGAAGACGGGTGTGTGTGTGTGTATGTGTGCTCGAGTGTGTCCATGCTGCACACACGACGAATAAAAAGTGAAAATGTGCAAGTAGTCTCAGACAGGCCTCGCGCGCGCGAGTTTACTTGACACGCCCATATTAGGCACGTGGCTGCACTTTATAAGTACGATATGCATGCTGTAATATAGCTCACGCGGCGACGAGCAATATGTGTGTTGCAGTATGTACACGCGATGACAGCGAAAGTAATGGGTTCGAACGCGCTGCACACACGACGAATCGTCTCTCGCGCACAATTACGTACGAATATCAATAATTGTCCATATCGCGAGTAAGATGTTGCTCACGATGCGCCATGTGCTTGCAGTATGATGATCCTGGCAGCTGTGCATCGGTGATCACCACACGAGCAATAATACGAGCTGCTGCGCAGCAGCCAGCCGAGAGCGATCCTTTTCTCTTCGAATTTATTGATATTCGGGTGAAACAAGCTGCGCTGCAGCTCGTAGCTGCACGTACCCGCCGCGCCGTGCAGCCGTAAATTAATTAAGCCGATCTCTGCTGGCTGATAAGGCCGCCTTCCACCGACACCTTTAATTCGCATGTAGCAGCTCTCGTGTGTATATGCGCGCGGCTGAGAGCTTCACTCTCACTATGTGCATCTTGCTCTCGCATGTGTGTACGTGTGTGTGTGTGTACACTTTACGATGGCCAAACGATAAACATCGCTCGAATCCTGTGTGTGTGTGTGTGTGTGTGTGTGTGTGTGTGTGTGTGTGTGTGTGGTAAGGTCGACGAGCTCTGCATGCTCTAGACGTCGCTGCCGCCAACGCCGACGCCAAGTACTTTACAAGCTGCAGCGCAGCTTTTTATGCCTGCATTGTAATGCAAAGCAGATAAATTGAATTCTATGCCCGGATAAGATAACTTTCTATATGTGTATGCACTTTCAAGTGCGCGCGCACAGGTTGCCCACAGCTGATTTTCAAGCTATAATACGCCGCGCACTGCTGCAGCTTGCGCGCCGACGATTGGCTTTTCCCAAGCTCCCATCGTCGTCGTAGCATACGCAAGCGCGAGGATGTGCAGCTACGACGAGGGGGATACATTGTGTACCTGTACTCGTTTATACGCGTGGGCAGATTAGTGGTTTGAGCGCTTCTCACCAAATGTGGCAACGTGACAACGAACGTTTAGTCACACGCGCCTCTTCGATCGCGGCTTTGTTTCTACATATAATTATATTAACGCCACGGATCCGTGTCGCTCGAGCGTCTCATGCGCACGGACATTTTCACGACACGATTATTCTGTGCTCGAATGCGATCGACCGATCGTCGTCGTTACAAGCGTTTTGCTTCAAAAAGTCGTTAAAAAATTGTCTATAATATGCGTCTCGCTCGGCAGCTGCTGTGGCCGATCCGCAGTGATCTCATGTATGAGCAATTAATTAAGCCGGCGCAGGAAAGATGCGCGCTAATATGAATATAAGCCAGTTGACAAGCCGGATCGGTGCGCTGGTATAGGTGACTCTCGGCTCCGAGCCGAAGACACATTTAGCTATTTTTGCGCGACTCAATGTAAATATATGCGGATATGTCCGGTGTTGCGGATTTGGTCTTGGCTCTTTTTGCTATCATAAACATCGCGCCTCGTCGCACTGACTCAGCGTCCAAGTATGCGCACGGACTTTTTTTCTCTCTCGCTCGCTCGTTCGTTCGTTCCTTCGCTGCGTGTATATAACACGGCGCATATATGAGAGAGAGGATATATGTTAAAATAAATTAAAGTGCAAATAACGAATACATTAAATTAAGCCCGAAGGAGTTGAAAAAACAATTAGACAGGCAAACACGTGGCGCGCGCGATAAGATTTTTCGAGAATTAACAGCGCGCCTCGTATATTATTTATACGGCCGATTCTAAGAACTGTTTAGACGAACGAAACATCCGTACGCGAAATATATTCAGGTAAAATTGATAAGGCTCTCGAACGTTGGAGGCTGCTGCTCGCTATATTAACGCGATCGCGTTGCTAATTGAATCGCTATTATTGCATCTACGGGATTTCGGCACTGCTTAAAAGGAGTAGCCGTATAAGGCTTGAATCAACAAGTTCGTATAAATATACACCGTAGGTATGCGAGGCACAACAACGATCGTATTGCTTTATTACACACGAGGTCGCGATCGCGCAAATGTCTTAATCGTCGAAAGGGGGAAAAGAGACACGAGTGAGAGAGAGAAGTGCGACACGCGAAAAAAGGTCCCATCATCGTACGTGTCTCGTTACGCAACTATATGCTACATATTATGACGCGAGCTGAGCGAGGAGGAAAAAGAAACACATCGCAAGAGACGAGCTCGCAAGCCGGAGAAGTAAAAGTAAACATCCATTGGAAAATGTGCGTTAATAACAATGATACTCTGTTGCTGTGTGTGTGCATGTGTGCAATTGCTGGATAGCAGTGTCACGTTAGAAAGCGTTTCTCTGGATGCGAAGGCGTGAATCAGCCTCCGGGTCCTTTGTATGCGTCCGATGCTGCTGCTGCTGCTGCTGCCGCCGCTGTCGTACGGCTGTATGAGGTAAGGCTGTAACACCGCTGCAGCGTATGCGCTCCGAGGTGTATAGCCAGCCGAGTATGAGTCAGTCGATTCGTATATAAATGTAAACTGGCGCTGCTCTCTGCGTGTGCGGATTGCACAAGGAAGTGCATACGACGCGCGGGAATGGCCCGCGACGTTACAGCGCACGCACATACGCGGCGTAGGTGTGAATTGATGATTGGACTACATTATAAGGCTGTTAAGGATTTTCAATTCACGCGCGAGCTCGTTGTCGGATTATATTATACATGCAGCGCGCGGCTCCTAATGCGGGCGCGACGAACTGCCGGACGTGTATTTGCGCGTGAGCTTTACACGATCACGCGGGCAGAGCGACGCATTTATTATGTATTTATAATATAGTCGAGCTCGGGGAATGGATCAGAAAGTGTCGAAAAGTCATAGAGTACACGTACATCGGGATCGATGAGTCAGCCTTCGAAGTGCGCGCAGGATGAATATAACCATGTATAATACGCGCGGCTGGCTTTCCAGTTAAAAAAAAAGTGCCGCATTTATAAAGAAAACGTTTCGTCATTGGCGGCAATTATTGCATCTACGACTTTGATCGCGTTTAAAATGCGCACTGCAACTCGCGCATATAAACGCACACACACACAGACTTATGCTCGGTGAGCTTGCAGCGCATAATTTGCAATCGATACGAGATACGAATAATGGAATTCCTTTGACGAAGTAAAACCTTCGACCTTATAAATGTTGATCCACCCGCGGCGATACACACATAGACACACACACAGACACAGATAGTAAGGATCTCGCGAGAGAGAGAGAGAATGTATGCTACGGACATTATCGCAATTATATTATCATTCGTAACGGCCACGTGGCTTACATGCGCGCACATATAAGCGTTGTATATATAGGATACACAATGCCATTGTCGGGGAATGTGCAGTGTACTGGATATATACGTCGAGCGAAATCGATACACGTAAACACAGTCTCGCGTTTAATTTTTTTCCATCTTTACAGCGTATATATAGATGTATACAAGCGCGGCCTGTACTGCGGGCTCTCCTACTGCGTATTCGAAGATTGTAGAATATGTTCGCGTGTAGCTCTCTCTCATGCGCTCCGATATCGAGCGACTTGTGTATTTCCCGGATCATATGTGGCTGCTCTCGATAGCTCGAGGCCCGATTGAGAGACGTCGCTGTCTGCGCTCGCCTTGCGACACACATCGCTCGATTAGGTGCAATGAGTAAACTCAATTTTCGATCTATAAGCTGCGAAATTCGTAATTTCTTACAAGGTATGCATACATGGATCAGGGACCCGTTTGTGTATGTGAATCGAGCTCGCGACGCGCTGCGATTCTAACGGAACGCGCGCTCGACAAACAAAACATCCGGGCGGTAGGGAAAAAAATGTCTAATCGCCTCGTGTACTGCCGAGCTTATCCTAACTTTGGAAAACAATACCCTCCTCTCTCGGCTGCAGCGTGTCCAAGTTCGAGGCCAGAGCGTTTAAAGAGCGAACAGATCCTTTTGCTTCTCCCAAGTCCATTCCCACGCTTTACCACCTTTTTTTTGCGATACGGCTAACGTCGTACCACTTGTACTACTACTATACGGAGACCGCGAGCAAAAGCTGTCCAGGATTCTTTGAAAATCTGCACTGTATGTCCTAGTGCGCGAGAATCGCTTCAAATTCGCTTGCGGCGAGTAACGATTCAAAATCAAAACTACTGCTAATATATTGATTAAGAGCTTACTACTGAAAATGTCATCATTCCTTTTTTCATGTATAAATTACAGTGTATTCGGAAATGGGTCTATTTCAAAATGGTAACATTTTCTGATTTTAATGTAACACAAATGTAATTTATGCAAATCATGTATTTTGGTTATCGATGACTAAAGACTAATTGAACTTCATTTTTAATATCACTGCATCAGTGGTGCTTCACAGATATACTTTCCTTTTGTATGAATTTTTCTTAACTAACATTGCATGTATGCGTAAGCTAATTCTGCGCCTGGATGAATGACATTTTCATTACAATTTCCGTATAGTTTTAATGACATACGAGGACCTCTACGTATTACATCACCGAACTGTGTAGTGGGGCAAGTCGATGATAGAGGGAGATGTTATCACCAAAATGCTCTCACAATCGCGGTATCCCCTCGCTGATATTACAGTACCCAAGTGTTTACAAATTGGCGATATCAAGGTACAATGTTGGCTGCTTGAGAAGCATAACCTCAAATATTTTCTCAGTGTGTATCGTGAGGATTCACAGTGTAAACGTGTAATCAAGCGAGCCATGGAAAGCAGAGAGGACACAATCAGGTTTTACTTTTTATGTTCACGACAAAATATATTTTTAAGTAATTTTTATTTTTCTTCAGAGTGAAAAAAGAGCCAAATGATACCTGGCCTGATGCAGGCGACAATTATAATTCCGATTCAGTGAACTTTCAAACATTGGGGTTTAATGAATCATCGGTGAGTAAAATAATTTAAACTAGGGATTGTTTTTTCTCTATCAGAAGCTATTACACAATTTTTTTTTTTTTTTTAGGCAAATCACATTAATGAGGCTATTGAGTTACCCAAAAAGTTAGATGAAGAAATAATCATAGATGTAGAGTACAAAGATGTTAAACCGGAACGTATTCTTAGAACTATCTGCAAAACTGAATATGAAAGTTGTCTACCTATAGTGGAAATAAAAAACGAAATTCAAACTAATGATTTCAATGATAATCTAGGTATGATCATTTCGATAAAAAAAGAATTAGATTATGACGATAGCTGTCAATTACAAGAAAATTCGCGATTGAATCATGAAGAAAAAGCGAATATAAAAACAGATACTGAAACGTCACATAATAGCATTAAATCTTATGAATGCGCAATTTGTCACAAATCGTTTGGACAGAAAGGTAACCTCAAAAAGCACACAAATTCAGTACATAATCGGAGCAAACCTTTCGAATGTGATATCTGTCATGAATCATTTGGATATCAGGTTCAACTCAAAGGACACGCTTTCAAAGTACATAATCTTAGCAAACCTTTTGAGTGTGAAACTTGCTGCAAATCATTTGGATACCAGCAAACCTTGAAAAATCACATTATTAGATTTCATGATCTAGACAAACTCCTGGAATGTCAGATTTGTCACAAATCATTTGGACTAAAATACAATCTCAAAGTTCACGTAAATTCAGTGCATAATCGTAGTAAACCCTTTGAATGTGATATCTGTCACAAATCATTTGCATACAAGTGGGTACTTAAAACCCATGTTATGACAGTACATAATCGTATAAAACTCTTTGAGTGTGAGATTTGTCACAAATCCTTTGGCTATAAGAGTGGCCTCAATAAACACATAAATTCAGTACATAATCTAAGCAAACCTTTTGAATGTGATATCTGTCACAAATCATTTGGACGAAAATATAATCTTAGTACTCATAGAAATGCAGTACACAATCAGAGCAAACCCTTTGAGTGTGAGATTTGTCACAAATCCTTTGGCTATAAGAGTGACCTCAATAAACACATAAATTCAGTACATAATCAAAGCAAACCTTTTGTATGTGATATCTGTCACAAATCATTTGGATTTCAGAGTGCCCTTAAAAGGCACATAATGACAATACATAATCGGCGAAAATCATTCGAATGTGCCATTCTTCAGAAATGATTTTTCCCTCAAGGATACTCTAAAAACTCTCATAAGTAAAGTACATAACCATAGAACAGCCTAGAAAGGTGAGATTTGTCTGGAGACTTTTGAACGTAATGAAAACTACTGCTATTATGAGTACGCTTCGTCTTGCCGTTATCGAGTAATTTTGGAAAATCTTCTACATAAATATCTCTCAATTTGATAAAGGTCAATAAAATATTTCAAAATGTTATTAATATTGTCGTGATTGTAAAAAATGTTCTATTTACCTTTCTACAAGTCCTAGAGAATGTTTCCCCAATATTTTAGAAGAAAATTTTTGCCTCGAAGCAAGAATTATACCTGAACTTTGCTCGTTAACTTTTTCAATTAATTATCGTTCGCAAATATCCAACAATACCTTGTACGCAGTGACCATTTAGCCCGTCCAATTTTGAAGAGCTTCCTCGTGGAGGAGGTAAATCGGATAATTGAAACGCAGACCTTTATTCCTTATAGGACTTACAATCTGTTTTTCATGCGTGAAAAGCCTATGAAACTTAACTGTTCGAGTGCGCGCGAATGTCGACAATAGAAAAAGCGGTGTGAGTTCATCTTACTCAATTTTTTTCTTGTATACCCTTGTTTTGGTATAATGCTCGATGCACGCAAAAGGACCCAACAAATACTTTCACATTTTTGATCTTTGAAAATACTACGCTTTGAAAGGATGAGACAAGCCTATGAACCGAAATCATCGTTGTTGTTTTTTTTTCTCGTCTCTACTATGTAGGCGCTCTTTACGAGCACACGCGCCCGCGCAACAATGTGCGGTCTCTCCAGCGAGATTAATCCTCGTCGGTCGTTGTTGTTGCGTTCGCGTGTATAATTGGCGCGCGGGTTCCGATCGTATAAAGAACAAAAATAGAAAAAAAACTAAGAGTGACTAATCGCCGCGCATTAATTTCGGGCAACATTAGAGCTCGAGCGATCGCCGCTTGATTATACGTTTAGCACTTTCATTGCTCGCCTCGTGCACCGCAGAAGAAAGTCGAAGGCCTTAGATACATATATATTCCATTCTAGGCCCTCATTGTGAAGCTCGAATCAAACGACGCGTCGCGCGCGATTGTGCCTCTCGCGCACTTAATTTTTCACTCTAATTACTTTTGCATCAGCACGCCTGATACGATGCTATTTATCCGCGCGCCTCGGCTCATATTTAGCAGCTCGCGCGTTGTCTCTCGGTGTGTTTATAAAGGATGGAAGGATGTGGCTGTGGTCATCGGTCAAGTCGCACTTATGCGCGACAGCCATACAATAATATAATGTAAGAGAAGCGCGCGAGAAAGGAACGAGCGAGGCAAAGCAAAACTATTATGTATTATATGTGTGCGCGCGTGGATAAATCCGCGGTCACGAGGGAGAGGCGCAGCGCGGCGCGATACAATTGGCACTGCATGCGCGCGGCACCACTAGATCGACACAGATCTATTATAATATCCTTATTGTACTTTTTTTTTATACGTATATTGCAATGCGAAGCACAAATACATTTATATATTGCACACATCCCCGAGACGTACCGGCACATGTCAATATATTTTTCGCTCTTATAATACCGCCTCGAGATACATACGTATATAAAGTCGAGCAAGATCACGACTTTGTACGTGACTAATAGGACACGGCGCATTTACAATATTGTCACAGAGACACACATTATTATATGTACATAAAAAGAGGTGCACACGCCAAGGGGCTGCAAATTCTCCCACGCATTGTTCCGCACGTTAACTCTCTCGCTCTCTCTTCTCTTTCGCACAGGGCGGAACCTCGCTCGGCGACAAACCTTACAAGATCGAGCCTACATTACGCTTGCACAACAACGACAGCAACGATTCCGCGCCGAGGAGCTTTTACGAGAGAGACTAATTTTCGAGTTTTCGTGTTACTGCGCTAGCTGCATCGTCGTCGTCGTCGTCCCCGTGCTCAGCAGCTGCCGCGAGATCGCACGATCAATGATAATGATACCATGAGCTATGTGTACCCGCGCAACAACGAGCGAGTCCTCCGCGCGTGTACACGAGCTATACAACGCAAACTCCTGTACAGATATGAGAAGTCCGGGGTTCGCCCCGAACTGATTAATGATCGCGAGAGACGATAATTTCTGCGATTTACAGGTACGATAAAGTTGCGCGAGCGAGCGGAGCTCGTAAAACTATTTTGAAAATTTCGCAACGGCATCGCAAGAACGTGACAATCATAGTAGTACATAATATGATGTATGATACGTCCTGAGCCGAAAAACGCGCACGAGACATTGTCAGAATAATATAACACAGTCAAGAGCCTCGGGTGCGTAATATAACGCAAAATCCCAAAGGTGAATTGCTGCTGCTGCTGCTGCTGCGTGCACGCATGATATAAACGTGCGCGTATACGTCGTAGAAAAAGAATAATCTGGATCTTCATTAATCACGAAAAACAATTTACTCTCTCTGCTGGCTCGCACTCCTGCGTACGTAGCCAAGCCTGTAAATCACGTTATTATCCTTCTTCGCTCGTCCATTACAATATTTTAATAAAATATAAATTTTCCAGTCGACGACGCCGAGGACGACAATAACGACTCGAAGCCTATGGTATAGGCGCACTATAACGCGAGTAAATACGCATCATTGCCCTCTATCTCTCTCTCGTATACGCAAGTTAAAAAGCTTTTTACACCCCAGCCGGCGGCGGCGGCGGTAGAGTGCAGTATACGCAGTGCAGAGCGAGTACAGCATTAGCGAAAGAGAGGCCGAATTTATTATGCTAATAAGACGTATTGGAAAACGGGATTTCATGCAAACTCATTAATATCGCCGATATGACGGGGTTCGCTCGCACGTATTGCGATCTGCTGCTGCTGTAGTTGCTGTTGCTGCACTCGAACACATGCACATACGCCGGTGCGACGATCGAAAAATGCAATCGCTGCTGCTGCGCCGATGTAAAATATAAGTAATGGCGTTATGTTCCGTTTAATGTACCATAAGCTCAACGGTATACACCATATAATACGTAGCATTTTGGAAAGGCTCAAAGACGCGACGATATCTGTATACGTATGTGTGTACGCGAGATTCAGGAATTTTTCAGCGGATCCGTTCAATTTCAAAGTGCATAATACGAGCGCGATGCGTCTCGATTACGAGCTCTGGGCCTACTGCTGGGCGAGCTGTGGCACAGCCGATAAAAAAATGATATCTCTTGTGTCTGACCAAGCGTTTATTTATATATAGCGTATTTATATACATACATTTAAATAAAAAAAAAGCGTAAAGAATCGAAAGTGAAAATCGTGTTTGAACGTAAATATAAGCTCACGCGCGGGCGACACACAGACACGTTATACATTAAAAGGTACGGAAAAAGCAGATTTTAGAGAAAGTTTTCGAAGATGGGACGGTTTGAAGATGAAAAAAAAGTATCATTCACGATCGCGCACGCGCGAGCTCACCGGTACCTATACGTATATAATTCACCAAAAAAGGGTCTTCTCTCTCTTAGTGCCGATCGCGCCGAGTAGCAATTCTTATCTCGGCGACACATCTGGAGATCGCAGCTTATAAGCGCGCTACAATCGATCCGCTTAACGGAAGAGTAGTTTTATATACCAACACATTATGTACACACATATCTTTAATAAATCATCGCTGTAGGCAGCCGCGAGGATCGTCGATTAAAACGAGCTCAAAACTCATATACAGATCGGCTCGCGCGGCCTAGGTTTTATATATTATATACGTATGCGGATGCTGACGTCGTGTATTTATAATATATGAAGCACCTCGCGCTCGAAGGTCGCATAGGTCGGAGCAAGCTAGCACACAGCAGCAGCAGCAGCATCTCTGCGCGCTTTCACCTACATCGATCGAGATGCTCTTTTGATTCGATCAGTTTCATATGGATTCCTTTCTATTTCGTCTCTATGCTATAAACCAGGACCTGTGCTCGTACAAGTGTCTGAGTTTTGTATGTGTTTGGCGGCATATAATAGCAAGAGCAGCGACGTCGCGCACTGCTGTCGGTATACATACACCGAAGGAATTTCAAGTTGCATAAATCCGCAAAGAAGGCGCATAATCTCGCTACAAATAGATACGACAAATTCACCGCACGATGATTTCTCGCTGCTGCCGCGGCTTCTGCGAGCTTCGTATAAATACTATATAAGTGTACGAGTATAATATGCCTTTCCCTTTTTCTTTGGACTCGATCGACCACGTTTTTCGGCGAAAAAACAATACATTAAAGCCGATCCAGCGCGTAAAAACAATCGGCCGTTCAAATGCGCTCGAGAGACAAGAAGAAAAAATATATATTATACTATAAAGGAACGACAACAAAGTCCAGCGTAACTGGGTCAGTGATTTTTGTCGCAGCGTTACGCAAGCACCCACGGAATATAATCGTTCTTTCTCTCTCTCTCTCTCTCTCTCTCATTCTCTCGAACTTTTCGGAACGATCCTCTTTCGAGTGCTTCAAGGCTCTTGCGAACGCGCCCGGGAGTGTCTATACGTATCCCCCGCCCCAACGAACGAGGCAGACGAGAAAAATATCCATAAATATTATTTGTAAGTGCACGAAGTGACAACGATGACAGGATAATTGCGAGGTTGCGACACACTCGTATTTTGCGTAGGACACACTCTAGAAGAGTTGAGCGTCTCCTTGTCTCTCTCTCTTCTTTCTCAAAAGATAATAATATTATCGACGCATTGTGTTGGCCTTGCCGATTTTTTGACGGACAACAACAATGATCGGTCCGAATAAGGGAGCGCGCGAGACACATCTCGGAGAGCTCCATACATGCATTTTGCAACTTCACGATCGAAGAAAATGATTATAATATTTGACGAACCGAATGAAAATGACATTTGATTGAGCCATTGTTGTGTGTATGCCGATTATAATACAAATATAATAACATCAATGCGGAGAATAGAAATCGGTTGGCTTTTGACATCCGACGATGATTGGAATTGTCATCGATTTTACACACGTGAATCTCGCACGCGCGTTGCACAATATTTTTGGCATTTAGTATAGCATACATATTAAATATCGTGTGCAATACGTCGCGGTGCTCGAAGGTTTTTTGCTTGCGAGATTCGTCCCTCCTCGCGTCGCCGCGTGTGTAGGTTCCCGCAAGAGATTAGTTAAATTAGCCTGTCATTTTGCGTGTATATGTTGTACTATGTCGATATACCAAGAGCCGTGATGATTCTTTTGACTGGTTGAGATGATACCGCCCGATAAATCTGCGCGTGATCTACCAAGATCTATGACGAAAAAAAAAGACGAGAAAAAAATTACACTCGCAAAGCTCGCGAGGATCGATGAACTTGTACGGTCTTTTTGCACAATATTTATACATCTGGCATTTATTCAAAGTGAAAAGACACACTGGTGCCTCGAGTTTATAGAAACTTTCCAACTTGGAAAAGTCATCTTCTCTAGCAGTGCATAAATATGTACTGCATACACACATACCCACACACGGAGTATTTGTATCGAGCGCCGAGGCTACCGTCTAGCTCCGGCGTCAGAGTACGTGTATGTTTATATATATTTCGAACGTCTCTCAGATGAGTTTATCTGAAATTTTCATTAGACACACATACTTGTGTGTCTCTTTAAAAAGATGCATGAAACCCTTTCACTTATAGGTTTGCGCGCGCACGCGGCGGTGCATAAAAAATGTCTGAAAAGTGAAATTGATTCGCGCAAAGTCACTGCGCGACATTACAATGCAAAGGGAGAGAGAGAGGGTCTCTGCTTGCCTGCCTGAGAGCACATATAGAGGAGTGCAGGAGGAGGCAATATTATAAAAACACGCAAGCACAGGGGGGTACGTATACATACGCCATGTGTATGTGTGTGTATATAAACTTTCACCCGGGCTAAGATCGCGCGCGGGTCCAAAGCGAGTGAAAAGAGAGAAGCTGCTGCGCTGCGCTCTGCCTATATACATGTACATAAGGATGACAATGATTGCACATATATAGCAAGTATTGAACTTAGAAGGAAGACGAAGAAAAAAAGTGCCATGGAGTATCGGCAGCTTGAAGGCTTTATTCGCCTTGAGATGCACGCGCGATACCGTACGGTGTACAAGCTCGCTCGATGCACGTTGAACCTTGCCACTGAAAAGTGCAGCAGCAGACTATACGTGAGAAAGATAGAGAAAATTTTTCTCTTCTCTCTATTTAAACACACACACTCACACACATATATCGAGTGCACCCATGAACGACGACGACGACGAGGTTAAGGTGAGATTGGTAATTGGCACTCGGTGCACGAGTGTCCCAGGCCAGTGCCGAACAGCTATGATGCCGCGCGATGCTTCTGACTCTTGACTTCATTATTGAGGCCCGGATGATTAATCGATCGCACGGATATTTATACACACACATGCGCGCGCGAGTTGATTTATCGATTCGTTGATCGTATTTGATAACGCGGAAACGGCAGTCCTGTGTGTATACAAAAGCGCGGTTCTCAACAAAGAGGCATCGACGGCGGGCCCCCGGTGCCTCCCCCTCGAATAAAAAATTGAAAAATTGCGTAACGCATTGTACACACTTCTCGGCGAAAATCACTTTCAATTTTCACTAAATGATAATAACAGCTCTCTCACGCGGCGAACGGCCGCAATCAGATATTATACACGCGTACCGCATGGGTTATATAGGTAGTACACGCCAAAGTGCGCCGTTCCGATTGATGTGAATCAATTAAATTTCAATATTTGTTCAATATACTCATCAACCGAGGGCAGCTTTGCTCAGGCATTATATATCGCGCTGCGTTGTTTATGATAGTCATATGTTAAGGTTGTGCGAGAGCTGCTGCTGCACCTCTGGTTTTTCATATTCGATTTCTATCTGTCTGTCTGCGCGCGCGCGTACAGTGCCTTGATGAATACTTGAAAGACAGAGCCCGATATTATATCGCTGGCGATAAGCCTCGGGGCCTTTTCTCAACTATTGTTGAAAGAGAGAACTTATAGCTCCGCACGAGCCCAAGCCAAGTGCATATCTATGTGCATTTAAGTCTCTGGCTTATAAAGCCACCCGCATCGAGCGCAGCAATGCAACACGTGTACGTGTATATTGAAGCTATATGCCAACGAAACGATTAATCGAATTCGCATAAATACATAGCTCTGCTTACGGCGCAGCTACTTTGTCACTCGATCGACTTTTTTTTCTTTGGCATATTCGTTATGGGCTCTCTCTCTTTCTCTCGTTAAAACGGATAAATATATCGTGTTACGTTTTCACACCTGAGAGCGCGGCGCAGAGCATGAATATATTCGCTAGGGCAACGAAATTAATCAAAAGCATCGGTCGAGTCTTGAGTGCACGCGCGCGCAAGCCGACGCTTGCACATGGCATGAGCGCGGCGTAAGTGGCCTTTTATTCGGGCCCTGTAACTAGAGACGATCGTCGTCGCGATGAGGCCATTGAACGACTCGACCAGAGTGAGATGGCATCCCTTGATGCTTCGTATACAGGGCATAAAGGCATATATTAAGCTTAACGCGCCAGCTGACGGAGCTGCGGTATTGAGTGTCTCTTTATGTATACGCGCGCTTGCATACGCCTATAAGTGCACTCTCTGCATTATCGAAATAAAGGCATGCAGCGTCAAAGTTGGAGCTCGAGAGAGAGACTTTTGCATCGAGTCTCGCGCGAAAAAAAATTTGCGCGAAGGTCTTGTATAAAATATTTATCGGCTGGTGCGCTGTGGTGCCGGTTGCCGATCGCCCGGCCACCGCATCGAGGTAAACGAGATGTTTGCGCGCGCGCGCGAGCAAGCCGGTAAAAGGCGGAACTCGAAAATTTCCACGCCATATACCCTGCTGCTGTCGTGCTGCATGCCGATATATTTTAGCGCGGGACGAGTGATTTTTCCAATAAATCTAGCCAATAATGCGAGCGTATTTCATAACGTCGCACGAGTGAATTGATTCGTGCATCATGCAAATAGGAAACACGACTTTTTCCACGTGCGTGCAAAACAAACGCGCTCGACCATTTATAAACACACTTGTAGGCGATGCGCCGCCCAGCTTTCATTTACATTCCACTATGCATCAGCAGCAGCAGCAGCAAAGCCGCTCATGTACACTGCCGATCGCGCTAAATCAACTTCGGAAAATGGAGCAAACAAAATATCATTATCGATCTCGTCCGTGAAGCCGCGCAAAACATCGTCATCCTCGTCATCCTCCGAGTCTTCACTTTCCCTCCGCGCCTGCGTCTATATAAAGTACATATTTTATAATATATGCGCGCACGCGGCTAATCCAGTTGCTGCAGCTCTCTCAGCCGCACACGCACATGCACGAGGGTACGAAATGAAAAAAGAAAAAGAAAAAAAATTGCTTGCGCCGGGCAAAAAGGCACACTGCACACATATGCATGCGAAAGTAATTAGCGTCGAGGCCGCCCGCTCGTCGCTCTCGGGACATATTATACATGATCGCGCAATTGCCGTCCCGTACGTAGTATACACACAGACGTACACCTTTAACTACACGTAGAGCCTCGAGAGAAAGAGAGAGAGAGAGAGAAAGAAAGTATGCGGAAGGTATGTGTGTTTGTACGTCGTGCATACATACACATATGTGTGTGCGGCGGGCTGCGATTTTTTCTTTTCGTGTTTTCTTTCTTTTTTTTCATTCGCAGTGGTTGATCGCGTTCGCGCACACACACAGACGCACGCACGCACACAAGCCACTTGAGTATAAGAGAAAATTTTCGGCTAATGAGATGAGAAATGATGGATCGTTACGAGTGTGTAGGAGATGTTCATTAATTGATTCCGTTATCGACTCGTTGTTTTATTTTCATCTTTTTTATTGCCCCTTTTTCTTTTTGCGTAACGATTTCCAAACGAAACTCGCTCGCCGCTGCATCGACTGGCATTCGCACACTTGCGAGCGCGCACGTATATACTTTCTATTTTTCGCTTATCAATCGCCGACGCGCAACAAAAAATTTTTTTAACGTACGATAAGCGCACGCGCGGGTAAATTAATTTTTCCATCGAGAGCCGCGCGAGACGGAGCTTTACGTAACGCCCGAGGAGATTCGATTAACGCAGCAACTGCAAATAGAGAAAAAGAAAGAAAAAAAAGTCGCTCGCCGTGGTATACGGTCGTGTGCGGGCCCCAAAAAATCGAATAGCTGGATGTTCGATGCGCTGCTGTTGCTGCTGCTGCTCAATGTGCCGTACAGAACTAAACGGATTATATACCAGGTATAGACGCGTGCGTAGACGTGCGAGCGCGAAAAAAATGTCCTCTCATGCCGCTTAGAGAGCACAAGCTGGGCCGTTACAAGCGCGCGTGTGTGGTACGTATATCGATGCAAAGAATATATGGAAAAATTCCTCACGAGAAGTTGGTTGGTTGGTTGGTTGGCGGGCAGCAACAGCAGCATTATGAGCTTCGCAACGCGACACCGCTGTCGTACATACCGATGCGTAATTTCTGTGGTTTTCTTCATTACAATACGTGTCGCGCGACACATCACATCGACTTGTGTTCGTAAAAGCTCGATGATACGTCGAACCCGCGTGGCACATATAATAGAATATTAATACGTGAATAAGTCGAAGGTAGAGAGGTATAAAGCTTTGAGGAATGTGCCAAAAATTCTCTCGGGTAATAATATACTCTCGCTCGACAACAATGTTTGCGTGCGTATCATAAGTATACGTTTATGTGCATGCAGCGCTGTATAGAGTTGCGCACACACACGCACAAAGTAGGTCGGTACATTAGCCTGCTATTGGAGACCCCTCGAGTCTCGGATCTTTTCTTATGTTATATTATAATGTGCATTACGATATGCACGTCACATTTTGCCGTGGAATGTACGGCATACACTACCAAAGATTACGATTACTTTTTGCCCCCGGTTGGAAAATTTACTGCTACGTACGTGTATAAATAAACGCGCGGAGCTGGTGATTTCGATGCTTCGCTGCAGTAGTTGCAGTGGTGCTGGTGGTGCATACATACCTGCAACAGAGAGGAAAAAAGAGAGATATTAGTATCGTTGAAAATTTAATGCGAGCAAGTAAATATTAATCCGCGCAGGCTAGACGAGACTTTGGCGCAAAAAAAGGCCAATAAAAGCTGCTACTCCATACGTGGGCTCTGCAGCGCGCCTCGTCTCGTATTATTATATTATGTACTTTTGCTACATAAGGTGAAATAGGCAATTAGCTCCATCTCGTACATAAATAATATATCTATATATACGTTTGCGGCGCACCGAAGAGGCTCTCTCTCTCTGGCAATATTTTCTTTGTCACGCGAAAAAAAGGCAAAAATAAATAATAGCTGCACCGCCAGCGCCGCCGCCGCCGCAGCAGCAGCAGCATATATAGAGAACTTATACACAAACGATTTTTCATCGATTCCTCTCACGTAATAATGGTATAAATAATAACGTCGGCACGGTCTCAAAGCTCAGGCGCTGTAGCTGCGCTGAGCCGCAAATATACAGACATACATTGTACATCCAGCATAGATCTCGGCTTATGACTCTTGTGTATGTGTATGTGTGTGTAATATGTGTGTGCGTGCTGCAGCAGCGTGTCTACATCTCGCAACATAAAACCGATCGAAATCGAGTGCGCCGCAGTCGCGCACACGCTTTGTTTTCTCTCTCTCTCTCTCTCTCTCTCTCTCTCTCTGTGTGTGTGTGTGTATGTCGAGGCGAAAGTATAATGACATTCCGTCGATTACATACTTGCTCTTGCGCTACCCCCTTTTACAACGAGTCCTTCGATTGTTTCTCTCCTGCATATACTGTGTAATATAAGTGTGTGTGTGTGTGTGCGCGCGCATGTGTGTGTACACAAGCAAATGTGACGTAATTTCGAATTGCACGTATACGCACACGAGCGCGGAGCTGCCAAAATATATATGCTCGCGCGCGGGTGCTCTGATTGGCACCTTATGCACAGCAACAACAACGGCAGCAGCAGCAGCAATGTGTATATGGTCCACAAATTCCATATTCGCAAATGATTGTTATTATTATTATTCGTCCGGGGTAATTTTCTACAGACAAACACTCTCGAGCTGTAATACTATACACCAAAGCTAAACGAGATACAAATATAAAAACTTTCGCTTTTGAATATAGAGCGATTTAGCGCGCGGCGAGATTCTAACCATTTGGACGCGTGGATGATTGCTTGGGTTACATATACAGTATCTCTCTCTCTCTGCGTCCCGCGAGAGGAGTGCGCAGGAGGGGAGGCATATAATAATGTGTGCCGCTGCTGCTGCTGCGGCTCGGGGTGAAAAATGGCCATTGAAATAATCATACACACTTATATTATATACATACTCTCAGACACACGTATACATGCACATTGAAATGTTACAACATTGCACACGCGAACTCTCAGGGGCTCGCAAGTGTGTAATATGCGCTCGCGCTTATAAAAGAAAGTTTTTTAGAGGTCTATTACATGCTCTCTCGCGTGGCGGCGGCGGTGCATTATGCGGCGAAAATTACGCAGTCCAGGCCATTTAGCGATCATATACAAACGTATATGTGCGGCAGCCAGAGTGTAATGCAGAGATCTGCAATTGGCGCGCGACCAGAATAACGATCCCGCGCGCATACGCACATAATACACAAATCCAAACGGCGCATACATGCCGTACACCATACGGACTTCTATTCATGAGAGATCCGTTGCTGCATCGCGACTGCGTCATACGCATGTAGAGAGAAAGAGAGAAGTAAGAAAAAATTTTGAAGTAACGATTGCGCAAGTCAGCACGCAGTATACGACGCGCGTAATGTAATTTTTGTCCCCCCGCGGCCGCGTCGGTGGCGATCCGTCAAACTCACATGAGAATCCATACGACGCGAACGCGCAGGGAACAACAATCGCTCGCATATAATACAGTGATTACAGTCGATCATTGAGTTTTCTCGAAGCGACTCGGATCGGCGCACAGAACCTGTAGCCATATAGAATACGTATCCACACGATCGCGACGACGGCGGCGATAACATTCCAGGCATAACTTCACTTTCATCCTGTACAATGTCTATCTCGCTTCTTTTCTCTCTCTCTCTTTCTCTCTCACGCTGATACGTGTACGTCAGGTATATATAAAGCAGTGTACAATGTGAAAGATGCACAAAAAGCAGATAAGAATGATCCGATGAAATAAACGGCGAAAGTGTATAGATGTGCGCGGAGGAAAGGCGGAGAAGAAAAGAGAGACGTGATCGAGAAAGAGACCCGGTCGATGTACTCGAGCGAACGATCTACAAAGCAGGACTTTTATCCTGCTATCGCTCGACGTACGTGTATACCTCATACACCGAGTAATACACCAGGTTCAGCTTTTATCCGCGGTTCGAGTCAAATTTATCCCAAGACGATGGATGGAAACATTGTCGACTGGATATGTCGGTCAGGATTTTTTTTCTTAATCGCAACGGTTAACTTATCCATCGGCTGGCGATAAAAAAAGGCGAAATTTTCGAGTGCACTCATACGTATGTGTAAGATAAATGCCAGGCTCGGTGCAAAAGGGCAGAATACGGGTAAAACACGATGCTTCGGTCTATACCACCATGTGCGGACGAGAGAAAAAAGACCGAGAAAAAAAAAAGAGCCGATTTTCGTCGAGGTTCTCCGTGGTGTACATGCAGCAAAAGCTCGCTTGCGCGCGCGAAATTGGTCAAGTCAAGTATATAGGTACTATACACACGAAAAACACACAAGGCCAATTTAGCGGTGAGCGAGAGAGAGAGAGAATTCTAGCACGTAGAGTTGTAAGCGCTGTACACGATACATACAAAGAAGGCTATTATCACCTTTTCAACTCGCTCGTGACTCGAATCTCGTCGGAGTGCAGCTTTCGGATAGTCTCTCTCTCTCGCTCTTTCTCTATTTCGCTCGTGCGCGGAGCCGAGGCAGCGAGAGAGACCCGCAAGGTAAAAATGTAAACTCGCACAGGTCGAAGAACTTATTGTCTCGGCTCATACTCGTTGTACTACGTGCTTGAACAAAAAAAGCAGAAAAGAAAAGACCAACTGCAGCAGCAGCCAGCGGGTGCGCGAGTACTGCCTAAATACGCCCTGTGCACCGAACGATACGCGATATAAACTTTACAAGTAAAAACACACATACACAGTCCGACATTTAGAGACAGAATGCAGTTGCGGTCTTTGCCACGTAACGTGTACGTTGCAGCCTCGTCGAGGAGTTATACGGCAGCAGCAGCAGCAGCAGCGGTAGTAGTTGCCCGTAGCACACATATATATATAGGTGTACGAGCTCGCGCGATGTAGTATATATAGGTAGACAGCAGCAGCAGCATCGAGGCAGAGAGTGGCGCGTGAGAACGGGGATTCGCGCTCGCGGCTACAGAGTTCACCGCGCCGAGAAAGAGAGAGAGAGAGAGAGAGAAGCTCGGCCGATAGACCGTTAAGTTCATCGGCGATTCAAGGTGTTCATAGTCTCTGCTGCGCGCCGCCGCCGTCGCCGAGCAGCCGTACGTCGTCATCGCGCCACTGTGACTCGCTTTTAAAAGCGCAGCACATAGGCACATTTTATATACACAACGTATGCCGAGAGCGCGAGAGAAACAAAACGCAGCGCTGCTCCGTAGCGTGCTCGCGCGCGCGTGGGTATATCCTTTTGACACCGAATTCGTATTCTTATACATATAGTCGCGTCGAGCGAGCGAGCTTGGCTTATTTCGTCCTCCTTATATTGCTGCACTTCGGCGCGACACGGAGTCTGGTGCAAAAAATTTATTTAAAAATTTTACATAATAAGCCAGCCTATTATTATATTATATATTGCCTATTTTCCAGCGTGATCCTACTTGCGAGAACTTTTTTTTTACGATACACGGCGCGCACGCATTATTGTTATAGCGTATACGAATCTCACGCCGTGTATATCGGTATAATGTATGTACGCACCTGCATACGTGCAGTGCAGACGCGCGAGCGCAAAAGAGGTAAAAAAAAAACAAAAGAACAGCGCGTAAAAGTAGCTAATACATACGCAACGATCTCGAGCAAATCTATAATAGTTAATGTATTCTTTCGTAAACATTATGTATACACGAGGTGGAATTTGCGAAAAAACAAAATCAAAGGTATGGAGCAGCATGTGTAGCAAAGAGATATATGATCGTTATACTGCTGGGGAGGAGATCGTTACACAAGCGCCGACGATCGCGGGTTTGGCGCGCGCGCGCGCCAACGAGGAATCGGACAAAAATGCTTATATTCCTCGGAAGAAGAAGTTGGACACGCATACGCTTCGGAGCGTGCAGATACGCTCACAGCTCAGTTGATAAACAGCTCTCGGGAAAACGGCCTCCGCTCGTGCATGCATTTATCTACCTATACGTAGATATTGTAGGTCAAAACGTGAGGCTGTATAGGCCTCTCTGTATATGTGCCTTATAACATGTGGGAGCGCATCGCGTACGAGCCGCGCCGTTCTCTCTCTCTCACTCGCGAACACATAATTTTCGATTACGTGCCAAGTGGGAAGCAAATGAAGAAGAGGAGAACGAGCGAGCGAGCGAACGAGGCGAGGAAGGAGAAGACGAAGAAGAAGCTGGAGGCATTACGCGTCGACTGGATATATGGGCTAAGCGTGTGTGTGCGCAGGTGTCCGCCTGATAGGAGATTCGAGCCTCTGGGGCATATCGTGCTCGTATATGCACTGCTGCTGATGTTGCTGCATGCAGCGAGCCGAGAGAGAGAGAGAGGACTGCGTGAAAAATCAACGCGAACTCGCGCGAATTGTTCGCGCGCGCGGGATAAAATGTATAACGGGCTCTCCCAGGCCTTGGCTGTGCGTGCTCATGCATCGGAGTGCCTTGATTGTGCTCGCGCAACGGCGACGAAAATGTCGATCGATAAAGGTGTACACGCACGCATGTCTGCTACTAATAAGCGAGCACGCGAGAGTAGCATCGTTTAATAAGCTCGACTCGCGAGTCAATAACCCGTTACCATTACAATCGGCCGTCGATAAACAATATTTGACAGGTCTCATCGACGATTGTATGTATGTAAGAGAATGTCAGGGATCGATGCGAGACGACGACACACGTGTAATTTATATGTATATAGATGTATTAAACCCACTAATTAGTTGGACGTAAAGAAAGCTGCAAGTTCCGTGCGCGACATTAGCTGCGCTCTCGATGTCAATGATATACACAACAGAAATGGACGAGGTGCGCAACGACCGAGTCGAGCCCCCTCGTTAACTATTGCGCTTATTTACAGCACGGACTAATTGGTTGCGCCTCGAGTATCTTCGATGAAGCGCCAGTGCGCTAAATTCGATTCTTGTCTACGCTTCATTTTTTCTCTCGCTCCGGATTTTGATTAATTTTCTGAGAAAATCAAACAACCGATATGTATACCGATCTGCAGCGCAACGTTCGTTCGCACAAAAGACAAAGTTAACAAATCGTCAACGAGTAAAATATATACATACGGCTTGTTTCAGCGGGCGATCGATCACCCGCAGCACGCACGCATAACACACCCACCGAAATATACATTCCACTGTTGATGAAATGAAAAAAAAAAGAAGAAAAAAAACTGTACACGCACCCGTGGATGGAAAGTCAAGAACCGGATTTCTGACTTGAGCGTGCGCGTGCGTGTGTGTGCGTATGCGTACAATATATTGGAAGACAAATACCGCCCAGCCTCTTTGGCTCCTATATATAAAAACGATTTCATTCATAAAAGCGCGCGCGCGAGCGCGAAATATTTACGAGCAGCTCATTTCCCTATATTACGTGATTAAATAATCGTCTTTCTTCCCATCCCCATTATCGTTCGCTCCTCGAATCCCTCGACGAATTCCTCGGCTCGCTCGGCCGACTAACCGCTTCCTTTTATAATATCGTTTAGGCACACATCATTAAAATAGAAAGATCAGCGTTTTATGAAATGGATGAGACACACACACACACACACACACATAAACCGGCGCCTGCGTTAATATCGAAGGGTTAAGGGGGAAATTTCATTCGTATATAGATCGGATATAGCATTATCTAACAACAGAGGCACTTGGCGGAGAAAGTCAATCGAAGAGCCATGTCCGAGAGAGGCGTGCGTTTTAACGATCGCAGCTATACATAAATGCGTGATCAAATGGCGTGTCCGCGCGAGGAGTGGTTCCGCGCCACCGACACTCGTGGTATTATACACTCTCGCGTATTTCCTCAAATGTACGTAAAAATTACGGACGTCGAGCGCGGTGACCACCGCGCGCTTATCTATTTTGAAAATGTTTTATACCTGTGTAATGTGTACGTGCTTGCGCCGATCGCTTTGATACATTATAGGCTCGATTATTCAAATTCTCAATTCTCACGAGGCAATTGTGAACGCGGACTTTAAAGCAGCAGAGAACGCGTCGGTCTTGTAATTATCGAAGTATATCTTGAGAAATTCGTCGATCGCGGGACGCGACCACGGACATGTACGTCCGTACAAAAGTTTCCATTCTAACGAAACGTTCTTCGCTACATCCCGCGCGAGTCCTTTTCTTGACCAGACGGGGCCGCTACATGTATACGCGCTGTACTTTGGCCCTTACCTGCGCACCTTTCATTAGCATACACGTTATACGTTGTGTATGCTGCACGTCAGAAAACGAGCGAATCTCAGCCCGCGCGCATACGTATATACCCCGGAGAAAGAATCCTTTCACCTAATTACACTTAGACGCATGTGCAATATGTATATCTATAGCGCTCACGATCGCTCGTCGATCGTTGGCAGCAGCAGCAGTCTCGAAAATGACTCGGTATTTTTCTTTCCACACGCGTTCCGAATCTCTCGCTGCTGCTGCAAAGTCGCCTGCACGCACGCAGCGCACTTTATACCCGCACACACACATGGACACGGAGGGCACAATGTGTATGTAGATATACACACGCATTAACTTTCCATACGGAACGTACACTCGAAAAAATTCCTTTCCTCTGAGGCGACTCCGGAGCTGTACTTATATATTCTTTTCGAATCATGACGGACCTCGAGCCTGCTCTTTTTTTTCTCTCTCTTTACCTCCTCTTTCTCTCTCTCTCTTGCTCTTTTCGAGGATCTCAACGGGCTTTTTTTTGCAAAGGTGCAGCTGCAACAGCACGAGTTCGAGGCACAGCACCTGCATGCACACGTCCAATCGTATATAAGACTCGAATTCGTGCGGGCCTCCTCGCCCGCGACCGACCGTGCACGGACGTGATTTTTGTAACCGACGCGATGATACAATTCTCGGCTACGTAATTACCATCTAATCATCGAATCTCTACCAGAGTTTTTCGAAAGTTTTCTATGTAAATTGTCTTGTATAATGAAATAAAAAAAAAAGAAGAAAAAGAAAGACGAAATTCAATTGGAGTCATTTAACTTTAATATTTCTTTGCCAAACAAATCATAGAAATGGCCCGGTTAACGATCCCAATGAAAGCGTCCGTATAATTATCCAAGTATAACTGTGTGAATGAGACGGGCCTTTAATTACTTTATATTTGTTATAGAATCGTGTTCGATCCTGCGCGTGACTCACACCTCGTCGTTATACGCGTAAAACAAAGTTTGGCAATTCTTCCGTAATTCGCACCAAAAAATACAGTTTCGAGCATTACTTTTACGGACGAAAATCGGAGGGTCGCGTAGCAGTCGTTCGGTCGGTTTTGGTCGGCCCGAACAGCCTCTCGGCGCGTATACAGTACGTATCTCTCGCATGTATTATATATGAACTCCGCGTAAAGAATGATGGGAGTGTCGATCAGCCAGACAGGAGGGAATTAGGGGTCTTTTTTGCGTTCGCCGTATACCTATATAGCCTATATATATATCGCCACAAGTGGAATCGACGACTCGAGTCGAGAGATCATGGCGGGATCGATTCGCGTTGATTTTTTGCGCCCGTCTTCCCGAAACTGTCCGGGGCCAAGCAGCACCAAGCAGCAACCGAGGCTCATTCCTAATCGTCGAACGAAAATAAAAATAAGAAAGAATAAGAATAAGAATAAAAGAAGAAAAAACTTGCGAACTTGCTCGATTTTACGCGTTGAAAATATATACAATATATCCCAGTTCGCTGAAAATAAATCCGACTTTTATCGATGAATCATACGCTCTCTTGCACTTTGTTTTTATCGTCCAGCTACACGATACACACACACAGGTATATATTCCATGTGTACGCCGCTGTGATAAAGATCGATAAAGCAATCGCAATGTGTGCGCGCGACGCGTTTCAATATCGCCTTGTTATTGATTTTTTGGGCTTGTTATGCGAATCGTACGCCTCGTATTGCTAATCGTATTGCTCGCTCGGATATATAACGCGCGGTATTATTTAACAGAAAGAAAGAGAAAAAAATTAGAAATACAGCTATACAAATTGATAAAGCCGAGCGCGCGAGAGCGTTGATATACCTGGCCGATTTTTGAGACAAAAGATAAGTATGAAGTGGGAGGGAGAGAGAGCAGTTATTCAGCGAAACTATTGGATGAGAAAATACTTTTACTCGAGTCACAGGTGATTAATAAAACGTACGCGGACACGTGTTTTTAATGTGGATCAAGTGGTATGATAGCGCGAGTCGCGGTACAAGTCGTGCGCATTCATCGTCTCTAACGAAGATTCCTCGGGCGAATACACGCACACATACACAAGAGCGAGAAGCAAATGAAGAGGAAGGGAATAAAAAAAGAAGAGAATCAACGCGATCGACTTATCGGTAAATTGAAAAAAAATGTGTCGAGTCGTGTATATTGGTCGGGTGTCGTAACGGCAGCAAAAGATGACTCTAGACAAAATTGGTCGTGTCGCTGATCGCTATGGAGCGCCTCGAAATCTATTCTGAAACTTTAAATTGTGTGTCGAACGATCGTCAGCAGCGACGTCATTTGAGAGGAGCTCGGCAAAAAAGTACGAATACGATCGAGAGAGAGAGAAAAATGCGTATAAACGAGGCCCAATCATCGTTGGCTTCGAGCACGCGACCCAAGCCGCGATATACAATGCAGCTGCAGCGTTGGTGATCT
Source organism: Trichogramma pretiosum (assembly GCF_000599845.2). Taxonomy (NCBI): domain Eukaryota; kingdom Metazoa; phylum Arthropoda; class Insecta; order Hymenoptera; family Trichogrammatidae; genus Trichogramma; species Trichogramma pretiosum. The sequence goes on along the minus strand of NW_019641650.1, from coordinate 50,013 downwards.
CGTTGCGGCAGCAGCGTATACGTACTACGCAGAAATAATTTCAAAATCATAATTCACGTCCTATAAGCGATCATTTCTCAAGACAATCGTTACTTTAACACGCGATAAAGAATTAAATTTCCCGAGAAGTGACTACTGTCAACACATTGGCCTGGTGGCAGGCCAGAAGCAATAGCAGCAGGCCGCACAGCTCATATACCATGTGTATGTATTGCTCAATGATATGTGACGTTAATCGTCGTCGATGTCGATGCTGCCATGCCTGCGCGTAAAAATCCGCGCGCAGCAGCAGCAGCAGCAGCAGTCGATTCCAATGAAAAAGTCGTTGGCGTTCGCACGCTCGACCAGAAGCAGAAAGATATATAAGAGAGAGAGACAGACGCACACGCATACTCGGAGAGCCGCTTTTAACGCCATTCAGGGGCCCATAAAGTTCGACGAGAGATAGAGAATTAAATTCAACGCGATTCCAGGAGAACACGTCGTCCATATAATATGGCGCATTGCCGAGAGAGAGAGACGACGTCGAAGCTGGTCGCGAGCGAGGCGGACTTTTTATCGACACAACGAAAGTATCGAAGTTCAAAACTGCAACTCTGCTGGCCAGCGTGTGCGCGAGCTGCGACATTCCAAGGTGTCTCATTAAAAAAGTTCATCGATCTCTCTCTCTCTCTCTCTTTCTCTCAGTCACTTGCGGGCGCGAGCGATCTCGCGACTGCTGTGCGCGAGGGCCGATACCGATCTCTACCTGCTGTTGCTGCTGCCTTCAGCTGTGCGTATATTGACGAAAATCTCGAGATCGCGCACACATACACACACAGACACAGACACACAGGCTTGCGATCGTAAAGATCTCGCGAGTGTATAGCCGCTGAGCGAAGGACGTGTGTGGAGATCGCGACTTAACCGGTATTGCGCGGCACACACGATCGATAACGCCGCCGCCATGAGTCATATGTGCGCAGCGCAGAGTAAAAAATCAGCTGCACTGCTTCGCTCTTGCATAAATGCGTGCACGCATGCATCTAACCTATATGCAAACTAGGCAGCAGCAGCAGCAGCAGCAGCGATCCTTTCATACGGCAGTAGCAGCAGCATCAGCTCTGTGTATAGAAGGAGGATCGTTCGCGTACGCGAAATGCAAAAAAGAGATGCGCGCGCGTGCATACATTATGTAGGAGCTCCATTGCGAGCGCGTCGAGAGCGAGAGAGAGAGAGAAAGAAAGATGTGTGTAAGCACATCTCTCGAGGCGTGAGAAACCAGCGACCGGCTCTTTGTGCACTCGTATATAGACACACTATCCGCACTATCCTCTCTCTCTCTCTATAAGCTGCTCTCAGTCACTCGGGGCGAGCCTATATCGTCCTCTTTGTTGCTATTTATATTACGTGCGCGTGTACGCACAAGTTGGTCACACAATTTTCCGCATTTTTCTACTCGCGCGCGCAGCGACTCTCGCGTTTTTGGCGTTCACGTGGATCGTACGTACGGCCGCGTCAAGGCCGGCTCTCTCTCGCTCGAGTTCGCCTGCACACACACACACAAGAGCAGCTGCATGCCCGAGTGCAGCAGTGCAGTGCAATGAGCCACGTACAAGCCTTACGTGTACGTACGGATTCGAGTCTCTTTTGCACACGCATATAGGTGTGTGTGTATATATATAGCGTACACACAAGACGCACACGCGCTAGCGCATTCTCGGGGCCCGATCGATGCCTTGAAAACAGGTTTTCGGGCGCGCACTGCGGCTGGCTGACTGGCTGCGGTATATAAGATACCAGCGCACAGCATCGGAGCAGAGATGTAGCGCGCGCGTCCAGTGGCAGTGGCAGTGCCGCAGCAGCAGCAGCAGCAGCAGCAGTCGAACCTTTGTTTCTTCTATACATAATTCTCGATGCTCGTTGTGGCCCCCGAGCACCTCCACCAACACTCGCAAACACAGACACACACACACAAACACACATACATTATAATATACGGCACACGGCATCATCTTCGTCGTTCGATTGAATTTTTCACGCAAACGCGTTCCAACGCGTTTCTATAATGTCTCTCTACCTCTCTCTCTCTCTCTATCTTTCTTTCATTCTCTCGCTGGATGTGTTTGTCTGTGTACACGAGATCGCTGCGATCGCTGCCGCTGCCACTGCCACTGCGGCCGGCTGAATTATAATGCGGCCAGGTATAATAAGCCATAAGGTATGCGCGCGATCGGTGAAAAAAAGTCTCTCGCTCTCGCTCTATGTGTGTGTGTTATATGTATAGCACGTTCGAGGAACTGCGAGCATCATCATCATCGCCATCGGTCGTCGTCGTCGTCGTCGCGGCCACCGCACCGACTATATTATAATATACATATATAAACAGCGCCCCGTGTGAATCATCGTCATCGAGCTCCGGAACTCCGTTTTATTAATCCGTTTTAATAATGCGATGTATATGCAGAGAAGAGCTCGTCGCGCGTGTCCATATTATAATGAAGAAGATTCGACACCGAAAAATGACTACTGCACCGAAAATATCGCGTGTTCGCGCGTTCCGGAGTTAGCTCCACGCGGCACTATGTATACGTATATATACTAGCTTATACATATAATGTGCTATATACTATGTGTTAGAGCTGCATATCATGCGCGCTTTAAATCTACCTGTTGATTCGCTCCGACTTGCTTCTCTTGAATACAGAGCTCCAACGAATCTGCTTCTGCTGCTGCTTCTATTCTTCTTATGTCGCGTTTTTCGCTCTCTCTCTTTCTCTTCTATATTCTTCGCCCTCGCAGAGACTATATATCGTTGCTCCTTTTCTGCCTCGCGCGACTCTATATACGAGTACTTGTGTCTTGCGCGCGTATGTGTGTGTGTGTCTCTCTCTCTCTCTCTCTCTCTCTCTTTCTTTCTCTCTTCTCCCTTTTCTCGCAGTCGATGCAGTCTACACTGAAAACTCGCGGGATTATCGGCCACGAGTGCACTCAACTTGGTTCTCTCTTGGAGCACACAAATATTATATATTAAACCACACACTTACAAGCAACTTTACAATACGATAATCCTCTTTTTTGCACGGATTTTCAAATCGACAGTTCTTTGACGATATCACTGAATGAAATAAACACCACTGATTGCAGATTATTTATATCTTTCTTTGCACACCAACGATTTACGTCAAAACAAGAACAATAACAAAAAGAGCGACAGAAAGAACTTAACAATCGGAGCTGATAAACGCGTAGCTATTATTAAACACCAATAAAAGTTTCGTCAAACTGTAATCCCTTTTATGTAAATCAAGAAAACAAACGGACGAAAGAAACATATGTAGGGTAAATAAACAAAAATTTGCAAATAAGATTGAATTTAAATTAAAAAAAACGGAGTCTCGGCGTATACCGCCGCTCGGGGCAAGCGCCGATGCGCGACTGACTTGACCAGGTTTATATTCGCTGCGGCTGCCGCTGCTATATTGCCTTGTCTCTTTCTCTCTTTCTCTCTGCTGGCTGTCTGTATGGCTATATACACGCCGAGTGTAGGTAGAGGCTATATAATGTGCTGCGGTGGATGCGAGGCAGGCATCGTCTCTCTCTCTACCTCTCTTTCGCTGGCGCGCGCAAAGAAAGAGAAAGAGCACGAGCAGCTCAGCTCGGCAGCAGCAGCAGCCGCAGCAAATAGTAAGTCTCAAAAGGCGGGGGAGGGGACTCTCCTTACACACATACTCTATGTGTCCGCGTGCAAATGTGTGTGCGCGCCCGCGCTTATAAATGTACGTGCGTACATGTGCCGCTGCTGCTGCTACTTCTGCGACTGTATGGCAAATAATCGCGCGCGTATGTACACCTTTGACGCGCTCGAAAAAGCTTATACGCGACGACTCGTTATTATGCGGTGTACACCGTCGCTGATGTACAAAAGTTCATTCTTCGTATATAGTTGGACCACGAAGGATATTTGGCGTGTGTGTGTGTGTTTGTTGTGTGTGCTACCTCGCGGCTTTTAATGGATATTATAAACTCCGCGGACCCGGCCGCTCATTGTTATGTACTCTCGAGAGTATACATGTGCGCGCGAGAGACGTACATAAAAGGACAATTGTACAATACTGGCATTGGCCCCGGCCTAGCCGTTTAAAGCCTAGGAAAATTACACTCCAAGAAGCGGATGCATAGTTCAGTTGATTTTCACAAAATAATATACCTGCCTAATGCTCTCTCGTTCTCTCACTCTCTCTCTCTGACCAAACGATGGATCTGGCGATCTGTCTTTGAATAAACCTTCGTATAATGAGTGCGTGCGAGATATACTTAAAAAACGGAAAAGGTGTATATATAGCAGCTGCGGAAGAGAGGAAGTTCCCTTCGAGGATCTAGGGTTACAAAATTTGCTTTTAATTTCGCTTTGCTGCGCGACGAGAGTTTTAGAAACGATTATATTCCGTGCGTAGGCGCCAGCTCTCTTCTTTCTCACATACACATTGCATACATTGTCATTTTGTTCTTCGTTGAGCTCCTTTTCAAACTTTAGGATAAACATTGGCGCGCGCGCGACGCAGTTTCTCCCGATAGTGGTAAATTTTAATGGCTTATTGTTTAGGTATTTACAAGCTGCTGCTCTTTTATAGCGACAATACACACATAGACGAGGCCTCGGCATGTAAAAGCCAAAAGGGTGTAATGAATAATTTAGTGTTTTCATATACGAGCTGCAACGACGCGACATAACAACAAGTACCCGAGAGCACTAAGCGGTTGCTCGTTAAGGAAACCATTTTTATGTATATCTCAAGACTCCGAAAATCCCTCTTTACGTAATTTTCCTCCAAAATATCGAGAAAATTAAATTTTTTTAATGGATTTAAAATAGTTGAACGCGTATACGACACGATCATGTACAGTTCGCCCGGAGCATTAAACCGAAACATGGCGACAACGACGACTACGAGGCTGCAAATGTAATCACGCGCCTTATTATCAATTAACAATGCCAAGCTTTTGTGCCTTCGCGCAATCTCACGCGTACTTCGAGCGGACTAGAGCAGTATCGTATACATGGTTTGCCACAGGAGCGATCTCGTTGCGGTATATCTTCAACAGTATTCGATGAAATGAGATTTAGAAATCATGCGCTTTTTTTACCTATACAGCACAGTTGTCTACCTATACACATTCGCTGAGGTGAACAGGTATATATATCGGACGGAGTGCGCGGTAATGCTCCTTTGAAGCCCCGACTGATGTCATTTACCAGTTTACCTGCCGCCATGGAGAGAGAAAGAGAGGGAATCCATGTATACGTGAGAGATCTAGAAACGAAAAATTTTCTAAAAAAAAAAAGAAAAAAAGTTTCTCAAGGTACGAAAGGACGCGAGGAGGAGGAGGAGGAGGCGGCACATCGATGCAATTTTTTTCCTATAAATACAGACAGAGACCCAGTGCATGTATGTGTGTAAAAAGAGCTCGTCGCGGCGCAGCGTACTGCCGAAGGTATATAATACGGCCTTATCGACAAATGCGACTCCGTGTAATAAATATCGTGCAATAAAGATTAGATATAAAGCGCGAGCTGCTTTGAAATACGAGGCGCGTACGTACATAATACGCACGAGCGCACGAGTACACACACGCACACACACGTAGAAACAATATTTTGCAATTTGACTGAAATTGCAGCTCGAATGCGCGTGGAAAATATTATTTGAAAAAAAGAGTCAAGAAACATGGCTAATTAAATATTATCGAGTCAGCGTGGTGTGCGCTCGCGAGAGCGATGTTCGTCATATCGCGTTGCGCGTGCAAGTTAAAGTATATAATAGTTGCGGGGCAAACTTTTGCAGAATTTACGATCGCGCGCGCCAAGTGTCAGATCGGTCGCGCGGCTCATTTGCGCGCGAGCACGAGTCTAATTTAATCGAATTTATAAACAAGCCACGCATGAAAGTATATACACGCGCGCAGCGTATGCAAACTGTATTTTATTTTTTATTTAATGCATATAATGCGATAGGAGATCGATTGCGCTACGTATCTAGCTGAAAATTACTCAAGCTTCGTTGTGCGCCGAGCATCCGGGGGGTAGCTGGTTGCATATAGGCGTTCGTACCAACGCTACCCATATTTTAATTACAAAAACACCAAAGATTTCGTTGCAAAGTAACAACGGTCACTGCTGAGTGTTTGCGCGTGTGTGTGAGTGCGTAGGCAGTCCGCAATCGAGGTAAAACATTTGGAAATAAAACGAGATCACGGATCTAGCTCGTATAGTGTTATGCTATATAGTACTGCTTCTGCTCGCAATTGGCATTATATATGCCTTGGCTTTCGAGTTAGCCATGGCTCACGGCTCGAGAGCTCCTCGAAGCGCACACAAACTGCACACACACACACACACACACACACTGATACAGACACACACGATCGCGAGTATATTGCACTCGAGAGCTAGCTCGCTCGAGCTGGAATTAATTAGCGCGCGATATGCGATGCGCTCGACGTGCCAACAGCAGAACGCAACGTGGATTATACTTTTTTTAAATAAAAATTTTTTACTGTATCAATTTTTTCATTCGTTGCTTGCTAGGTGTTATGTGCGGCACCATTTTATACGTAAATATGTTATAGAGGCTGTTGATAGGCTCTCTCGTATTTGGATATGAAATTTCTCTCTTATATAGGTCTCGATTAATAATCGTCAAATCATTCGGGCATCATTAGGGAAGGTACCGGGGGCCCCTTCGGAAAAATCATGCAGCAAACGCGAGCGGCTGGCAGGAAGACGGCCTTGACTCTTCTCCGAAAAACTCGGACGAAATTCCCTGGGTTCGAGCTCCTATAATAGTTCTACACGAGCGTGTGTGTGTGTGTGTGTGTGTATTAAAATTGGAATCCTTTGAGCTCGATATATACGAGGTAGCGATGTACGAAGCAGATGTACGCGTACGAGTAGCAGCAGCAGCAGCAACGAGTCTCGCCGCGATAGCTGAAGCGAGGATAGGCGGCGGCGGCGGCATCGCGAGGTCTTACAGCACACACACTCGTCCTCGTCGTCGTCATCGTATCCTAGCTCGCGCGTACTTTGCAAGGGTATATAGCAGCAGCGCATATATATAGTGGCTGCTGCTGCTACTCTATCGTTAAGGAATGCGCGCGCCGGAAACCGGCCGACTACTCGAGTGTGGTGTGTATGCGCCTCCTCGCTCGGCTTGCTACAAGCTATATTGCAGCAGCAGCAGCAGAAGAAGCAGCAGCACGTGAGTGTATGTATGTACGTACGTGTGCTGTACACGCGCGAGTATAAAGAGCTGGAATCGGGATCGGGTTCTTTCTCTCTCTTTTTCTTGCTTCATGCTGTACGGGGTTCTCTCTCTCTCTCTCTCTCTCTCTCGTACCGAGCCAAGGCAAACGACCGCGGGAAGAAGCTGCAGCAGCAGCAGCAGAACCCGAGAGCGCGACTCTTCTCCTCCGCGCCTGCTTATGTGCGCCTTGTATGTAAGGCTGCGCGGATGCGATCTCGAGCCCAGCCTAGCATATATACACTAGGTGCACATAGCAGAGACTTCTTATTAAGCCTGCGCACATACATCCCTATCACATATATATACGGAGTTGAGAGAGTAATCGATTGTGTGCGGCAGCTATTATGCTATTGTGTATACGCCCCGTGTACGTACATACATATTTTTGTTAAATATAGTTTCGAGGTCCCCGAGAAGTGCGAAGCAACAGGTGATTCGCAGCACCTGCGCTCACACACGGACACACACACACACAATATAGCATACACACGCGTAGCTATATATGTATGGCACCTAGAGTCTCTCGACCAAGTCGATCTCAGTCCGAGACTCTTTGACTCGGTCATCGAGCTATCGTATACGCGCCTGCGTGCGAGCGGTGCACCGCGTGCACGTCGAGACGATCTCTCGAGTCGCAGCCGAGCCAAACCAGATTTTCCACTCGGTTGAAAGGAAAACCCGCGCGCGACGATCGTCGAAGCCTCTTCGTCTTTTATATATATATAATAATAAGTAAGCAAGAGGAGAGAAAGAAAGAGAGAGAGAATTAAAAAAATCGAGAAAATCAATGACCTACCGCGAACGAGCGCGCGCGCGATTTACCGCACATTTTTATTGATCGTCGCGACCATGCGCATCGCGCGCGGCTTTGATTATCCAATCTATCGAAAAAAGAAAGAGGCAAAACAACAAAAAAAAGACCTGCATCACAGCGGTGGAGTTTCGGAATTCAGAAAATTTAGTTATCTTCGCTCGCGTGCGAGAGATAATAATTATGTTATAAATATATACGTATGGGTATGTGTATGTGCGATACGATATAAAGCTTGGCTTGTATAAATTTTATTTAAGTTTCACGAAGAAGAAGTGCAAGTATGCGCCGTATGCGCTCGGTACGATTATCTTCAACCCTATAAAGAGATGTGTGCGCATGTGTGTGTGTGTGTGTGTGTGTGTGTGTGTGTGTGTGTGTGTGTGTGTGCAAGCGCGGAAAGATTAATATTAATAAGATTTGCCTACATAAAACGCCTCATTAAGTCCAAAGTAATAAGTTCGAGCTCGAGGATCTAAGTAAGTCAGTATACCTGATGTTGCCGACAGTCGCGACGCTGCATGGTGGACGCAACACGGCGATCATCAGCTCGTCGTATAGTCGTCGTGGCAGCGAGCGAGTGCAGCTCACATACTGAGACATATATATCGCACACAAGCGACGATGGTAATAACAATAATAATAACGATAACGATAATAGTTGATATTTGCGCAGCCATAATTGCGCCATTACGAATTCCGATCTTGATAATCGCGCGCGCCCGGTAAATATATAAAATAGATGAGAGAAAGAGAGAAGCGTCGTGTATGCTAGCACCGGGGACGAGCACAGTCTCGACTACGATCGCAGCAGCAGCTTATAAAAAGGGTCAAAAAGCTTTTGTAGAAATTTTCCACGAGACTCGAGAGGAGGCACTTGGATTTGTTTATACATACACACGAGCGTTTATCGAGTCGATAGGATATTTATACATACGACTTGGGTTACGCAATGCGCGTTAAAGTCATCGTGTTCGACTGCACGGACGAGGTGACTCGAACTATACCTGGAGAGATCTCTCGACGCACGCGAGCTCCGAGCCAGAGCCACATACATTTGAATAAATTTCTATATATCAAGGCGACACGTAAAGTCTGCGCCGTGGCTGCTGCTGCTGCTTTTGCTGCGCGTATCCAATGTCCCAATGTACCTTTTCTGACTCTTTCTTCGACTGCACATATATAGAGTCGCAGGATCGCAGCAGCAGAAGTGTTGTCTCTTCGCGGCGATGGGCGCGGGACAGGACTAGATTTCCCACTCATCGTCGTTCGTGGGCGACGAAGAACAAAACAAAAAAAATAGAAGAAGCGTGTGTGGAGCACTGTGCGCAATGGGCATATTTACACGAGCGACGTTATATATTATTAATTACAACTCGGCTACCGAGCCTGACTGTCGGCAAGTCTCGTATGTGCGTATATACCTATGCGTATATTATATATAGCCATTATAGCGTGAACAGGAATCGTGTTTCAATGTCAATGCGCTAGACACTTTGCAGGTTCGAAGCTTGATTATATAATGCACGACCAACTTAATGACATAATTGCATCCTTCGTTCTCTGTCTCTCGCCTAGTGCATGTATATATATGCGTTATATATGCGTGTGTGTGTGTGTGTGTGTGTGTGTGTGTGTGTGTGTGTGTGTGTGTGTTCGTGATGAAGCGATCTATCCATAAATATTAATGGACCCTCGTATATACGAGAGACGCGTCGAGTACATTATTCGCGTCATTTTTCCGTAGTATAGCAGCAACAGCATGAACACGCGCAGACTCGAGGAGCTGTCATCGCCGTGGCAGCGTGGAGACTGTATGCTATATAGGTACCTACTACTACTACTAGCGCGCGCGTGAAAAGTCCAATTACTTTTACCCGCGTTCAGCAGGCGCCAATTTTCCAATTGGCACTTTTTCATCTTTTCTCTCGCGCCTATATATTTATGTTATAGACTCGTGTGCATTGGTCATAATGGAACTCGCACGCAAGTGAGAGAGAGAGAGAGAGATAAAATATTTTATTGATTAGGCCTGTCACTCGGTTTTCTAAGCGAAGCCCCTGCGTGCAGCTTATTAGCCACGCTTAATGTGGGTAATTTATCCGCGCGCGCGCGAGGCTAGTACACTGCGATTGATGCAGTCTATTAAGTTCGCATTAATAAGGACAAATGATCGGGTGCGTTTCGAGCGTTATTTGTACTAATGCCTCGATGCAGACGATTCGCGAGCACGACTCGCGCGTTGCAATGGGCGCGCGCGCAATTATATTATTTTATCGTCGCCACGGCGCGGCTATAACCGTCCAAGCGTTGAATCGAGAGCGAATGATCGATAAAACTTATTACGGCTAAGTAAAAAATAAGTGCGACGATGTCCTTTCGAGCAATATACATTGAGAGGAATTTGAGAGTGCCGATGTCTCGCGGGTGAGCAAAAAAACGTGCGATTGCTTTAGATCGCGCGATTTCGGACGTCAAAAGTCTCATTTGGGATGGTTTTTAACCTAACCCGAATACATGCATTTCTAGACTTTCGATTTTTTTAGGGATTTGCGTATTGCAAACTTCAGCATACCTCAATACTCTGAATAAATCGTCTTTATCAATGGATCTTAAATAACTTATCCTTTTTTTCGCGATGGCGCATCCAAACTTGAGATAGACGTATGTTACTTTTTTTCATTAACGAATTAATTTACATCTATTATTCGATGTTCGTGACGTGTATGGGAAATGAAATTAAAAATTTTTAAGTCTCAATGAGACTTGAATTGGATGTTTTGCTTTTTTCCAAATGTCAAAAAGGCGTTTAAAAATTTTCAAACTTTTTGTGTAAGTTAGAGCAGTGTTGCAAATTTTATCAATTACTACATTAGTAACTACTAGTTGAATTATTCAATTATCTGCTACTAATCATGTAACAGCCAACAGTAGGGGAGCTATACAGGACCTGGCACAGTGCGGACCTGGCACAGTGCGGAGCTGGCACAGTGCGGACCTGGCACAGTGCGGAGCTGGCACAGTGCGGAGCTGGCACAGTGCGGAGCTGGCACAGTGCGGAGCTGGCACACTGCGGACCTGGCACACCGCGGACCTGGCACACCGCGAACCTGACACACCCACAGACCTTACACACCACGCTGCTTCCCCAAACCTGTCCGACCCACCCTCAGAGTACCCCTTGCACCCTTAGCGAAGGGTTGAAAAATTAAAAGCTGACAGCTCGATCTTATAACATATGGGGGGATTTGATACCGGATAGTCTGATGTTAAACTCAAGCTCATCGGGCTTAAATAGTTATGTCATAGAGGCGGTGTGAGACTCAAATTAATTATTGTTATTATTGTTTTTTCATAATTAGCAATAAACCTTATTTGATTCTCACACCGCCTCTATGACATAACTATTTAAGCCCGATGAGCTTGAGTTTAACATCAGACTATCCGGTATCAAATCCCCCCATATGTTATAAGATCGAGCTGTCAGCTTTTAATTTTTCAACCCTTTGCGGAGGGTGTTCTGAGGAGGTGGGATAAGTTCAATGTTAAGATGGTTAAGATGAAAAAATTAAAAGTGGGCAGTTTTTCAATTTTTTTTTCAACTCTTCGTTAAGGGTGCAAGGGGTACTCTGAGGGTGGGTCGGACAGGTTTGGGGAAGCAGCGTGGTGTGTAAGGTCTGTGGGTGTGTCAGGTTCGCGGTGTGCCAGGTCCGCGGTGTGCCAGGTCCACGGTGTGCCAGCTCCGCACTGTGTTAGCTCCGCCCTGTGCCAGCTCCGCACTGTGCCAGGTCCTGTATAGCTCCCCTACTGCCAACTGAATAATTAAGTTGTGACTTTTTAAAATAGTAATTCATAATTGAAGTGTTCACTTACTATTTTTTCAAGTAGTAACTGATAATTGAAATATTCACTTACGAGTTACTTGACTAGTAACCGATAGTTGAATTATTCAGTTACCTTTTTCTAAACTAGTAACTAATAGATAAATTATTCAGCTACCATTGTTTTTTAACTAATTGAAAAATTTCGTTACCAATAATTTCGTTCAATTAGTGATATATTTACAGTGATTTTAGTTTTATTCACAATAAAAATTTCAGTTTCAAATAATAGAGAGAAAAAAAAATGTAATAAATATGAAAAATATAATTCAATTTGTAATGTGAAATTTTACATATTCATGTGAAAAGTGAGTTTTATCATCAACTCAGTCACCAGTCACCACAAGAAACCAAGACTAGTGTGTACTAACATTCAAGTAAAACTTATAAAATGTTATGATAAACCTGGCGAATTTTACTATGCGCGGCTGTCTGACATAAGTTAAAATTGTCATTGTGGGTCTGATATGTTGAGAATTTATATTTAATTGCTGTTTTTCTATTGCTCAAGTTTGAAACGGCCTCAATGATTTAAGACTAATTTTAATAAATATATTGGGGTATTTTTGTATCATTCAACTCCTGGAGCTACGTTTCCTCTTAAAATTGCCTGTGCCGTAACTTTCCTTGTGAACCGTTTGATAAAAAGAGCTGAAATTTTCAGAGGTTGTTCTACATAAGAATGGCTACAAACGCAAGCAGTTTCATAGATATTGGACCAAATTAGCACTTTTTTCAGACCATATCCTAGCATAATCTGTCATTTTATCATATTATATTAATGAATAAAAGTGTATATATGTCTGTCAAATTGTGTATAATTGATTAAAATATCTGGAAGTGCTTCCGTTTTTCATTGTTTTCCATCTACTGAACAAAATGACACCCCTATGACCATGATTGAATCATTGGTTCTAGCTGGATCCTATGGCACATGTGTACCTCTCAGGACTGTAGGCTTCCTTTATCGAGGAGGGTTCTATGGTGACAGGAACCTCAATTTGCATATTCCAGAGTAAGAAACTAAGAAAAAAATTAAAGAAAAAAAAATTTTTCTCTGTAGAGCCCAAAAAAATTTGAGCCATGTTCAAATTTCGGAATGATAAATATTAGAAATTATGAATATTCTTAATGTATGAAATTCGAATTGTTCGAAAATCGGAACATTGAAAACAGTACATGAAAAATTTCGGAAAAAAGAATTTCGGAATAAAAAATTTTTTAAAAATAAGATTTTATAGTCTACATTTTCCACTAAAAATTTTGTGCTTTCCCAATTTTAATTTTTCCAAAATTTTTTCATTCCGAAATTTTTATATTCCTAATTATGTTTTTTCAAATTTTTCATGTTCCGTTTAAGGAGGTACCTCCGACTACTACTCTAGTCAAGTTTTCGTAGTCGCTCATATGATAGAAATAACTAGAACTAACCGAACTAAAAAAGTCCCTAGACAGGCGCGTCTGCTCGTTGTTAGCAATTTCGCATACTACATTGATTAGCTTTTGTATGCAGGTTATGTCGCTCGTTTACTGACGCCCGAGATTTGCACTGAATATCACTAGAATGTTCATTCATATATAGTTTTCAATTAATTGCTCAGTACTCATGTAGTGAAAGTTTACAAAACTTTAACACGAGGTACTGTGATAATTCATTGAAGGGCTCAAAAAGTTTCACGCAAATCCGTTTTGTAAATTATGAGATATGCCAAAATTATCGCCATTTGCATCAGAAACAATGTTAAAATGTTTTACACATACCTATTAAACTAAGTAGTGAAATTACACCAAATTTTAACAGTGCATTCCTATTATAAAAATGAGCATGTTCGCATAATTTGGTTTTATTCCGTTTTGTAATTCTTCGACGGAGGTACCTCCTTAACAATATTCCGATTTTCAAACATTACAGATATTGATAATTTCAAATATTTATCATTCCGAAATGTGAACATGGCTCCTCGAACAGTAGTGTTACTTTGGTTACTTGGGTTATATGGGTTACTTGGGTTATATGGGTTATCTGGGTTACTCGGGTTACTTGGGTTATATGGGTTATTTGGGTTACTTGGGTTACTTGGGTTACTTGGGTTACTTGGTTTACTTGGGTTATCTGGGTTACTTGGGTTACTTGGGTTACTTGGGTTACTTGGGTTATATGGGTTACTTGGGTTACTCGCAAAAAAGGCTTTCTACGATCAGTTGGGTTACTTGGGTTACTCGCAAATAAGGCTTTCCACGATCAGTTGGGTTACTTGGGTTACTTGGGTTACTTGGGTTACTTTGTTCAACGACATCTGGTTCTAAATATTATTTTTTAGCCCATCACAGAACTTTCTCTGTGAGAAAGCAATTGTATGTAAGTCTTTCCTTGAATATTTTGGCTGCTGCGGCTACTCGGCCAAAAATGCTCCTCTCCCCTAGTGATTGAAAACTCACCAGAGACGTGTAATCAACATCCGAGGCGATACCAAGCCCCATGCCCTATGCCATTGCTATTTTTCAGGACATTGATATATAATAGTGTATTGGAAGAAGGGGGAGGTACAGATATTTTCGAATATACATTTTGGTCGATACGTAGTGCATTGGCATTCGCACTTTGGCGCGCACACGCAAGTCTTCGACGTGCAAAATCGAGCTCGCGCGCGCGAAGGAGCTGAACATCTGTCGGCTACTACAGCTCTCGAGGAACGCTAAATCCAAGGCCGTTACGTGTACCCTTTCTTTCGCTCGTGCGCTGCACGATCGCTTATAAACTCGCTGCTATAGGCAGCAGCAGCAGCCGAAGGGTTTTCAGTACGTAGCGCGCGCGCCGCGGCTAAGAGAGTATACTTTATACAATTTTACGAGTCTTTTCCATGGAGAGCCCCCAGAGAAAGAGCGATAGAATGCGTTAATATTCGCCCAAGAAAACGGGAGATGATGAGTTGTTGTACGTACTCGCGCTTCGACTATATAAGTATATTATTCTCCTGCTATATAGGTATATACATATATATATAAGTAGTACGGAGGCCGCTGCTTCGCGTCCCAGGCTCGCTCGCTCGCTCGCTCTCTGTGGCTCGACTCTTGGCTCTCGAGCTTGACAGTTTTATCAAGTGTGCCGGCTTTGGAATTTCTTTGTTGAAAGAACGCATCGTAGCCTGCGCGCGCACGACTGGCCGATGAAGAGCTATACGCGTACGTAACATTTTTTCCCCGATACAGCGCTGATTTAAAAAAGGTCATAAATTACACGTACGGCCTAGCGGTTTTCCTCCTTTTTGCCGCTTTTTCTTTTTTTTTCCTTTCTTCTTCTCCTTCTTTTTTTGTCGTAGTTGTCGTACACGCGTTTAAAAAAGGTCGCAGTAGCAGCAAACAGAGGTTAATTTCTCATCGTTTCTTTACAATCGTTGGACTTTGACTCGGTGTGCGAAAAATATTTGGTTCTTTCTCATTCATTCAAATCGAGCTCCACTAAATCATAATCTTGGTACCTTTTGCACATTATGTACTGAGGTGTAAATTTTGAATTTTAAAAAAGGCAATAGAAAGGGAGAGAAAGACCTTTCCCTTCAGAAAATTGTTCTTTTTGGGTTAGCGTCCTAATTTACTATTTATGTGCGGGTAATTTGCTTTAATTTTAAAATCACGTGCTTTTACTTTGCACTTAACGCATCTAGGGAAGTTTCACTTCAAAAGTCCTCGAGACGAATGATAAATATGTGAGCTGTAAATTTAGTGCACAGTCAAACTTTCAGTGAAAATGAACTAATCAATTTCTCAGCTTTTAATTTAGAAGTAAATTCTCGACGGTCATCTGAGTTTGTCTGCCAAATGAGCGTTGTACCGATTTAACGCAAAACAGCCTCGAAATACGAAGAGTAAGCGACGTATTGTTCGCTGATGCATTAACAGAAATTAACATCTAAACCCGGCGCCGCGACTGTAAATACTTTAGTGCCTATTGCTATGCACGCGACTTTATCGCGTGTATTTAAAAGGAGGACTTGGGAGCGGGAAAATTATAGCTTCGCGCTCGATTGGTGAAAAATCTTCGGGACATTTGTTATCGGTTAAGAATCGATTGGCTTCTCGTGCGCATTCACAGCGAGCGATATATATTCGATAAATAAAACGATTAAATTGCACGAAGAGCTGCTCGCCGCTCGGAGCGAGCCGAGAGAGCAGTCCCATATACAAAATAGACCAATCGCACATGCATTAATAGCTCTTGAAAAAATAGGCAGTAATATAGGCGCGGGCACACGTATATCGCGCTCTTACCCCATACAATCGACAACAAATTGAACATCCTACATACGTATGTGTGTATAAGCGTACCTAGAGATAGATAAAAACGATATAAGCTAGCTGTGCAGTGCGCAGCTCAAGTAGCGAGGACTGCTGCAGTGCACACCGTCCAGGTGGTCTTTATTTTCGTGGAACTGCTCGTTTCGTGCAATAACTAATGCCGCTTAAACCTGCGCGCGTCCAATGCTGCGCGCAGCAATATATATATGCGCACGCGAGTGTTTTCTGCAGATCTCTCTAAGGCGCGCATTATTTTATCGCGTTTCCGAACCCGAGACATTGCGCTCGTATATAATTATTTATACAACCATCTAGTTCTTCTAAGATTAAACATTTTAGAATTGCTCGAATAACGCGAACGCACCGATTTGTGAGTAAGACCGTTTTGATTAGCATGAGGTGATTTTTCTTTATACTTTGGTGAAAAGTTTTACGAATTTTTGTGACATGACTTATAATGAAAAAAGAAAATAGAGTGTCAATGATCTTTTATATCACGTTGAAAAAGTCACTTTTATTACTAAATAATTTAAGATTTAAGATCATTTAACCTACTGCATGCACGTACGCGAGGTACCTGAGTTATTGTCTACTATAAAAAGTGCTCTTATCTATAAAGCACTTTCAATAATACATATACAATTTTCTTAAAATTTATTAAAAAAACTTAATCTTCATCACCGTGTATGCTAAGATAAAGAAAAAATTGAAAATTCTGAACCATGTTTAATTTTAATTCAAATAGACAAAGTAATAATTGAGTCACATGTATTGAAGAGCGCGCTTCTTTCAGAATTTTAGAGAAGTGTAAACTCTCAAACTTGCCAGAGCGTTAAGATTTTTTGTAAGGTAACTAACACTGAATAAAGACCACTTGTTAAATTTACAACATGTCTTTTTCACTCGCCGAACCTATCTGCGAAAACCTACCTCTCACTTTCGCCAATAGATGGCCAAAACTTGAACTGAACTTTGAGCGCGTTTTCTCAAAAGAGTGGGCCCCGTTAGGGGTTAAGAGTTGGACCAGATGTTTATCGACTGAAAATACAAAACAATTTAGTATAAGTTCTAAAACGAATTTCCAGTTTTTATCCCTAAAATTCGGTTATTATTCTTTAATTTTCATAACTGACACTTAATTTTCTCTAAAATTTGAAATAACATTTTTTTCGTATTTTCCAACCTCAACCTCCTTGGTAATGAGACAGATTCAAAAAATGCCTCTTTCACACAATCTCGGAAGCCATACGATATTCACAACTATTGATGTACAATCTATACAAAAGTACACTTGGGTGCCTGCTCTAGGGCTTAGACGCATCCTTGCGCTCAGCTCGTGGCATTAGCTCTCGCTGTCGAAGTATGCAAGAAGAGAGCCTGGCCTCGCATATACTCACACACAGCTTATATACAAGTAAGCTAGCAGCGAGCGAGCCTACAAAGCACAAGCGCCATTCGCGTAATTGGAAAATGCTTCTGTGCTGTATGTGTGCTCGCTGCAGTGTGGTGGACGCTGCTGCACTGTACTGCATTGCACGTATACATAGGCAGGTACGCGTGCATATAGATACCGGTCGTCCTTGGCATCTCCTCTTTCTCTCTCTATCTCTCTTTCTCGAACGTGACTTTTCTCCCTTTTTGCCCTCGTAAAAAAGGCCCTTTCCCCCTTCGGGCTATATTCCACCTTCACCTTGCGCAATCCGTGCACGGCTGGCTCTTTCTCTATAGCCAGTCGATAAGATGCAGCTCTGTGTATGTGCGCGCCTATATATGGGAGGACGCTCAAGAGAGAGAGAGAGAGAGAGAGAGAGAGCCTTGTAATAATATAACCGATCGCTGCTATATAATACCTACGCGCACGACTTCCGCGAGCATCGCTTAAAGACTTTTCCACCTTTTTGGCTTTTTTCCTTTCTTTTTTCTTTTCCTCCCTAACAGCTGCGCGCGTAATCTCGGCGCGCGAACTTAGACATGCGAACTTGCTACGGTGAATTTAAACGATCCGCACGCAATGAACTTTGGCGTATGCGCGATCTGCAATTATAACGTCTCTTAGCACGCACTGTTAGTTAGAATATGTTTAAACTCGGCGCAGCGACTGCGGTGGTGGTGTTGCACTGCTGCCTAGGGTCTGCATGTGCATATATGAGCGCCCGGCCGAGTGCAGTATAATGACCGCGGCGCATAATATAGCTCGCTCGAGTCTCTCGGTTCGTGCGCTTCTCGCGTCGAGGCTCTTGTGAACTACAAACGAATTTGCTACTTTTTCGATCGAGCTGCGCGCGAGCGAGCTCCGACGTGTAAAAGCTTACGCTCGCTGTGTAACATTAACTTTGTTTTTTCTCTCTCTCTCTCTCTCACTCTTCGTTCATTTTCATCGAACGAGCGTAACTAACGTTTAAGTGACGCGTGCAATATACTCCTTTGACGAGGGCTGGAAAGCGAAATTTATCCGTCATTTCCAAGGCGTGATGACGTCCCGACGCGGCGGCATCAGCAGCAACAGCAGCAGCGTGCCGAATGCAGCTTTTCGACGTGTATTCTAGTTCTCGTTTCATTCTCTGGCATCGCGTTATAGAACATCAGACTTGTTTTCGTTTCATGAAAACAACAAAAAAAAGATACGTAAAAATTGTAATCGTACCGTGAGAAAATATTCATAGCCGATGTATATATATTCGAAACGACGATCGCGCGTGCTATATATCGGAGTTAGTGACATATATCGAAATGTAAGTGGGCAATATAGACTAAGCAGCAAAAGCTTCTCTTCGATTAAAAAGTACTTTGATGAAAAAGGAAAAACTTTCATCGAGCGAAAGAGTCGAAAGATATCATGAGATCGTTTGGAAACAATTTGAGCCGCAGCGCGCAGGAAAGTGCGCGGTGGTTTACTCGTATTATACTCGCGAGCTTCGAGTTATGTGTAGGGATCTCGCGCGCGCTAGCGGAGCTTTAAATTCCGCTCGGTAATTTGGTTGGCCGGCGGCGGTGACGCGCCGCTACACCGTGTTATATATAGTGTATATATAAAATATAAGGCACAGTTGGCACGCGACAATTTAAAAATCCATTTAAAAGCCAATTATCATCGCGAAGGATGAGTAGACTCTGCTAGCATTATAAACCGAGCACACATATGTGTACCCGTCGTATATGACTCGGCTCGCTCGAGAGCCGCAACGGAAAACAGCTTCGCGCGCACGAAAGAAAGAAAGAAAGAGAAATCATATACGTATTGTGAGTAATATATATCCACCCGCGTACATCATGTACGAAGTTTATACGCTATACATGGGAGCTGCGACCGGAGCGCGCGTATGCACATTCGATTGCATTTACACGAGCTCGAGAGCCAAAGTGTCACCGACATATACGCACACGTATAATCTCTTTCTGGTGGTAGCTGCACGGCGTCGGCGACGCGCTGCAATTACATTAAGCAATGGCTGTACTTACACTCAAAGTGCGATATATTTTTGCCCGGCTTTACACTCACTCGCGCGCGCAGAGGAGGCACTTAAGCTGTCATATTACCAAGAGGATTCAGTTTAGACGGTACTTTATTATTGGAGCGTTGAGAGAGTGAGAGATGGCTCGCATTGCTCTCCTTATATATGCTGCTGCTGCATCACGACGGTATAAGTATTAAAAAGTTATCGGGAGAAAAATTTGCTTGATGCGCGCGGCTGACCTTGTTCAATATGTGTATGCAGTATATATAATAATATATGTACACGAACTCGTACGCGACTCGCGGACCCGATCTCATTAATATTGCTATGCTGCTGCTGCTGCTGCGTCGTCGCAAGCAGAGCTACATTACGAGGCATGAAATTTATTATTTCGCATTATGTTGAATATCGAGCGCCGATGGAGAGCTGCGTGCGACGTGCGCAACATATATTCAACATCTTTCTCGGCCCGACGCGAGCTTTGTTCAAGAAGCATACGTATGCATGCACTTATATGTTTTACGCAGCTGCGCCGTATAGAAGGACGACAAGCACGATGTCGCAGCTATACGCATACCGATTTATCCGGAAAAATCTGCCGAACGCTGAATTTCACCATTGTACCCGCGCGGCAATGATCGGTATTATACCACGTCGCTCGGTCGCGGTAGCAACGAAACGAGACGCGATGCGAAGAGAAAGAAAACTGCGTTCAGCGTATCAGTCACGCGCGCAAATACGCGTGTCAAACTTTTGCAGCAGCAGCAGCGGCGCGACGTACTTGTATATTAGCCCATAGTGCGTAAAAAATTGCGCGGCGCTCGTAAAATCGCAACAGCAGCAGCAGCGTACAGTAATAAAACGGCCGCTACTCTCTTTTCTCCATCTCTGTTATTACGTACGTACATGCGCGTGCGTGTGCGTGTAACTATGGAGTGCAAAGGCGCATCGACGAGAGCATCGCGCGTACATATATGTTATTGCTTTTGCCTACTGAACTCGAGGCGAGATCTTAGTGCCAGAGTGCGAAGAGCTGCTCCGTAATACATAAGTTAACGCACTTGTTTATTGCTCGAAAAAGAATATATATAGTCGTAGAGGACGCAACGAATTCCGATATCACTTTCTTTCATTTGTGCACCGTGCCCTCGAGTCGCTGCTTTGCTTACTCTGCCGCTGCTTCGCAAGTTCGTTAATAGGGTGGACCCCGCGTCGATCGTGCAGCGATACGTCGCATTGACCTCGTTGATTGAATTGTCGCGTCCACGAACCTTATACCTTTAACGATGGGCTTCGTGCGATTGGTCGCGTACGCACACATACCAGCAGCAGCTATGCTACGCGGCAATGTTGTTCGCGGGCCATTGTTAAGATAAGGCGAAAATATACCATAAACGTAACTCACTCTTACTTTTCTCGATTCTCCTCCCCGCGCTGAGCTTCAAGTTGCGCGAGTGCATGTATACGCGCAAGTTTCTCGTCCTCCCTTTCGTTATATTATTAAAGGTGCACAAATGGCCAAGGAAAGTGAATTTTAAGCTCCCGCAGCAGCAGAGCCGAGCAGAGAACTCAGCGAACCGCGCGCCGGAGAGGGAGAGTAATTTTGCTAAAGAATGTATGTAATATATCGTAAAGCATTTCTTGAAAAGTGCATAACGCGCGCTCGCGCATTTAGCACTGCTGCTTGCTCTTGCTGCTGCTGCTGCTTCAGCTACGGACGAGAGTTTATTATTTTTATTTTTGCTTCGAGCATTTCAAATTGCTACGAATGGCTTTGTTATTTATGAGTCTTCAGGCAGTCTGATATATATTATTGCGTTCTATGTAGATTCAAGCGTTGTCCTGGCAGCAGCGCACACTTTTTGTATTTTCAGCTTTATAAACAAATACCTAGATGGCGTACTTACGAAAAGTTCGCCATCCAAGTGTAAAGTATCGCTGAAAATGTTTAAGAGGTGTACTTTCGCATTGCGCCTTAATTTCGCACAGGTTTCTATGCCAGTTTGATCTAGCAACATAATATTTACCTTTTTGTTGCTAACGTAGAATGACTTAGCCTACTACTTTATTTTATATTTGATAGTTTTTGTCAGCAAAGGCACTAAGCGATACAATTTTTTCAGCAGAAAAATTACTCTTTAATTTGTGCCAGCGAAAACTCTTTTCTACAATTGTATCCAGGAAAACTATCATTGCTGAATTAACTATACCAAAATAAGTATTTTCAAATTAATGCCAGTGAAAACTCTTATTTTTAATTGAGTACCTTTAAAGGTTACGTGAGCCTGGGTAATATTCATGGGTGTTATGTTATGCTATGTTATAGGTTACATGAAAGCATTACCCGAGTGATTTTCTTCGTTGCCTTTTTTCGACGAGTTTTTCTTATCTGGCAATAGTTACCAAATTAAAAATTTTCATTTGCACCTATTAAATTTGTCAATAGTTAGTTTTAACATAACAATTCAAGTATTTGTTTAAGGGATATTCCAAAATGCTTCACGTATTTTTTTTTCACGAAAAGTCTATTAAATATTTTTTATCGCTTAACTTAGATATCGCTCAATAAATTATAATTCAACATCAAAATAAAGAAGCATACTAAAAAACTAAAAAGCCACGTCATAGAATTTATTTTAACCATACTGCAGCTTGCGCAGCAGCTCGCATAAGGGGCATATCCGAGCTCGCGAAATCGTGTCCAATATACGAGTCGGGACAACTATACGAGTATTATAACTAAATAGGAAAAAAGACACAAGCAGCTTGGATTATGTCGAAAAAAAGGAGAAGAAAAAGCGAAGAAAAACGTCGATATTTCCTAGCCGCTACGGCTACGCGCAGCGCAGAGAGAGAAGCAGCCCCCAAGAGTGTATTATAAGAATACACGTACGCGTTAAGAGATTTTGCCTGCTCAACCTACGCCTTTTACACTTAGTTGTGGCGTTCGCGCTAACTCGTGTGCAAGAGAAAAAGAGAGAGAGAGAGAGAGAGAACGGGAGGTTTGTGAGCTAGCTCGTTGCAGCTCGCACGCGCTATCGGCCGTTCGCATTCTCGCGTGCTATTGCAGGCCTGCATGTGCTATCGCGCGCGACACTTTACGCCACTCGCGGCTTGCCTCGGCACGACTACTTGCCTCCTTCTCTCTCTCTCTCTTGCTCTCTTGTATACATGTGCATGTATACGTGTCTGTGTCTGTGTGTATATGCGTGGTGTACAATGAAAAATATGCTATAAGGAATTTAAAACGAAAAAAGGGAAGAGAGTTCGTTGCGGCGAACATACGGCGCGTATGCATCTGTGTGTGCGTGCGTGTGTTCATGTATAGCTGCACGCGCGCACTGCAGCTAACAGGCAAAAGGTGCGAGGCTTTCTTTCCTTCCAAGGACGTACGTGTGTGCAGCCGATGTTTTTTCAAGGCATTAGTATCACACACGACACGATTGACTTTGGTCGCTCTCTCTCTCCCTCTGGTTTGCGCTCTCGTTCACGTGGGTGTTGTTGTACACCGCGAGTGCAGCCCCGGATTGGAATTCTACTGTGGCAAATCGAGCCGTCGTTGGAGTACTTTTATTTGTAACAAAAAGGAGAAAAGGAAGAGGGAGAGAAAAAAAACATTTTTTCGTATTATCCGAGAAAAGCCGTCGCGTACTTCAACGTTCCTATAAATATATATAAGTGCGAAGCTTTGTTCGTAATACATCGCCAGGGTTGAAAGTTGACTTAATCTCGCTCGCTCGCGTTGGCACTACTCAAGCGCGTGCACGCGCGGCTACATTATAAATAGAGGATTAAGTGTATATTATACGAGTTCTCTCCTTGGATCCTTAGTACACATTTTATTGAATGCAACGAGAAATAAGAAATATTCGTGCAACGAGGTTCTTGCCGCGCGCCGCTATTAATGATATGAAATTTCGCTCTCTCGAGCACATCGAGCTGCATTAAATGAAAAAAAAAACGTGACATAATTTAAGCGCGTATAGAGAAAGAGAGAGAGGGAGAGATTTTTGATTATCAAAGAAGAGAAAAGCGACGAAAAAGAAAAGCAAAAAAATCGACTAAATAAAGGATCGTCAAGCTTATACGCATGCTTGCAGGCAGGCACGTATATAATATACAAGTATACGTACGGAGCTTGAACGGCAACAATTTCGAAAATTGACTTTCATCATTTTCCGCGCGCGAGCTTGTCTTTTAATCCCTCGCGCGGCATAACGCATGGAAAGATGTAACATGTTGGAACATTTAAATTCATACGCAGCACATCTTGGTAAAGGAGACAAAAAAAGGAGCAACGATTCGCCGAGAATATAGTCGTGTTGCTTGGCGGTATAAATGATAGAGCAGAGGCAGCTGCATCTCGCGTCGTCGTCGTCAAGTCTATCGTCACCATATCGTAATATCTTGCTTAAAGAGAAAAAAATACACGTACGCCGGGGCGTTTTATGGAAAAACTCGATCAACCGTGGAAATTCACTCAACGCGCTCGCTTTTATACATATAATGTACGCGCCGAGATATGCGTGTTACAGGTATATAGCACACGTGACACGATGCGACGACGATGTTCTCTCTCTCTCTTTCTCTTCTCTCTCTCTTGCTCTCTCGACGACGGATCGAAAAATAAGCAATTCGAGGACAGCAACAGCAACAGCGAGTCTGTGCCGCTCTCGAAGATTACCTTCGAGCTTTCGCGCGCGAATTGGCAAGCGTGAAATGCGGCTCTCTCTCCCTCTTTCTCTTTTACATGCAATACGTATATACCGCGTGGAATATATCAATGTGTAATGTATTAACGAACGAATGATTTTAACATGTGTGCAGCAGCGTAAATGTACATTTACATAATGAGCCGCGGAGTCTCGAAGCTGGACGATTGGTGTACGCGCGAGGTTTACGAGCAAGACGAAAAAAAAGGCGAAAAAAACAAGAAGATCGCAGTAATGTTACGGATACGCGGGTGATTTCAATGAGAGCACAGGCCGTGTCCTGTCGTAGGCGTACTCGCATCGACGTACATTATATGTATACGCATCCATGTCCATCGCGCATTGGTCACGCCGCGAAACGCTCAGTGTGCACGCAACACTTCGTCGAGGCTCGATCGAGACAGATCTCCTATAAGAGTTCTAGAATTTATCATTTGTATGCACACACGCTGCTCTTGTATTGGTTATTTCGTTCTTTAACGCCAAGCAGTAAATTGCGATTGAAACTTTGAAGTGCGTGTAGGAAAAGCAATGAAAAACCTGACTCGAGGACGTATTTGACAGGAAAAACGTCGACGTTAACAGCTAAATGCACTGCAGGGCATTACCCATTGCGCGCGCACGCGCATGTCAGTGGAGTCGTCGGATTTCAGAACAAAAAAAGACTTCTTATTCTCCCGAGCTTCGGAAAATCCGGGAAATGCCGCGAGAGCTGTGCTGCACAATAGGACGAAAGCGCGTGTGCGCGAGATATCTCGTCGACGCGCTTATGGACAAAAACCAAGTATTACACAGAAATATTGGATGCGTTCGTAGAAAATTTATAGTTGCACAACCGAGACTCGTGCCTAAGCTATACGCGTGAAAGCTTCGTGGCTACAAAAGTCAATTTCAATAAACATATCGAAATTTCCATTTGAAATGTAGAAGAAAGAACTCGGACAATGGGCTAAATATATCTTGGGAAATATTTTCTAATATGCACATTTCAGTTAAGAGCAATTACTTTCAGGTAAATCCTTTGAACAAACATAATTTTATTCGAACTTGACTAGATTAGGATTTGTGAAACAATAGCTGTGAAAGTGATTTCGATGATTTGTTTGTTTTTTTATTTGGTAACAGACTCCAGTATTTTCGAACTAAGTCAATAATATTCAGGTGAGACATTGAACAAACATAAAAACATGATATGCATTTTCTAACAACGTGAATTACATGGTTGCTTAAAAAATTTGTGATTCGGAATTAGGAGAAAATGAAGGAAAATAAAAAAAAAACTGTAGATCTTGTCAAGCATCGTCGTGGAATTTGCCGATACGACTCGCGATAGTAAACTACTTGAGCTAATCAAGCGACGGGATTGAGAGGCCGCGTGCGCGCATACACCGATGATAAAGTGTGGAGTACGATATGATAGTTCTGCATATGCGTTTTATATGCTCTTATAAATAAATCATCCGTTTTCACAGCTCGATATATCGAGGATGTAAACTAGATGCGACGAGCGCCATTAAAATAGCTCGAACGAGCGAGAGAGAGACCATTTTAGAATACGCGCAGATCGGCAAGTTTATGTATAACATATCTATGTAGCATCCGAGTGAAAAGTCAAGCCACTCGTCGTCTGCATATACCACTCGGTCGCATTGACAATAGCCGCATGCTGCTCCGCGTGCTATATATATATGCATGGCCAACACGATCGGCTTGTACGACGACGAGTCTGGACAACGATGCCTGCATCGCGATTCAATATTAATAAAGCAATACTTGAGTGCAGCAGCAGCAGCAGCAGCAGCAGCAGCAGCAGCAGCAGCAGCAGCAGCAGCAGCAGCAGAAGCAGTAGCGAGAGTGTGATCGACGCCGCGTCGCACACTGAATATTTATGTCTTCATGCATAACGACTTATTTGGCATGCAGGCCTCAATATACGTACAGCATACACTCGATATTTTCGAAGGTCTTCGTCGCCTCGCGCGAGTTCCGGTCAATCGGCAACTTTTGCTGCTGCTACCACAGCAGAATCGCTCTCCACGCGCCTCGGTGTGTATATTCAATTTAAGGATTGGATAAAAAATGACTTACGTATCGGGTACAGAAAAACCAGTTATTAT
The DNA here is from genome assembly GCF_000599845.2 of Trichogramma pretiosum. NCBI lineage: Eukaryota > Metazoa > Arthropoda > Insecta > Hymenoptera > Trichogrammatidae > Trichogramma > Trichogramma pretiosum. The sequence goes on along the minus strand of NW_019641650.1, from coordinate 23,458 downwards.
GGTCGCGCGCACGACGTGCACACTTCGTCGCTCCCTCTTTCCCTTTCTGGAATTAAAACGCGAAGAAAAAAAGAAGAAGACAAACAAACTCGAAAAAAAGGAGGCAGCAAAGAAATAAACTACTCATTTTCGCGCATCGATGGTACGAAAAAAATTTCTCTTTCTGGCGATGAGTTGAGAAGGCGAAGTGGGTCAACGCAGCCACCGCACAATAATACACGCACACGCACGAAGCCAACGATCCCCCTTTTGAATTGGAAACGTTATTATACGAACCAATCGATCTCTCAAACCGAAATAATCTATATCTTTTTTTCTTCCTTTCTTAAATTCGCGGAAAAAAAGGAGCAGAAACAGTAGCCTCGAACTCGTTCGTCTCAAGAGCGGAAAATATGCCACGTTTATTATTGTGAAGGAGTCAATATGTATCGAGAAGACCCGAGTTTCACGCTCCATCTGACAAGTATTAGGTTTGTTACTATGTAAATAAAATAAGAAGTACTTGTAAGAATTTTCGCGTTGATGAGCCGTTTAATTTGCCCCAAGGCCCGAATAGCTGATTCCTTACTTATAAATTATCAAATTTATTTTTCGAAGAAAACAGTGTTGTCGGGAATAACAAAATTTTTTTTACTAGACACTAAAAAAGCCTGCACTGATAGAAAATTTGATCAAGAACTCACTCAGGTTTGAGGACAAAATCGGATTATTTTTGTCTCTATCCACATGTGTTTTTTTTAATTTTAAATACTCCATAATAAATGTGTGTGATGTCTGGAAGCACCCGCGTTGATTCTAGTATACATTGTATCGCTTCTTGGGTACTCTAAAACAGTACCGACATCCTTGAATGAATCAAGAGTAAAAAATGTTAAAAATATATCGAGACAAAGTCATCATGTTCCCTTCTAAAACTCACGTACAAGATTTTGTCCTAGTCTCGGCCTGCATCAGAAGATATGTGCACCAATAAGCACTACCTCCATCTCGACTGTGCCACACAATTGGCCGTGCTGCAACTGTTACTCAGTGCGCTCGGAGCTGCTGTTAATGAAGTATGGGGCATAACAACATTTATCGCGAATTGGGAGTAAATTTTATTTTACATACATTCACAGTCCAAAAAAATATCAAAAGAAGGAGTATCTACGTCACGCGGGGTTCCCAGGCGGTCACCCATCCAAGTACTAACCGCGCTCAACTTTGCTTATATTCGGTGATCGGACGAGAACCGTAGTTTTCAAAGTGATATGGACGTAGACATTAGATAAAGAATCGGAGCTCAATTTCACAGCAAGCTGTGTTACGTATTTTGGGGAAAAAATTGTATTTAGGAACATATTTTTATTTTAAAATATAAATAGTGGCTACATCTATTCATGAAGCTGTAAATTTTGAGAAAGAAAGTCTGAAAATAGCAAGTAATCACTCAAAAGTTCGCGATTTTTTTATGTCTGTATAAATTTACAAATTTTTGAACACTTCAACGACTAAATTTAAAAGTAAAACATCCTTCTCCTTATTGCTCAGTTTTTAATCTTGTAATCATTTTGACTGAACAATTTTCCACCAGCTGTTTTTCCAGATCCACTGATTAATACTCAACGAAAAACAATCATTTATACTAACGAAAAGTGAATATTGTGCACTTTTAATTTTTTTCCTCAGCCGTCGTGGAGTTTTCCCCGCGCCTTTTACCTTAAACAGCGTCCACGTAATGCTCTTCTATGCAGAGTACGCGCATAAACAGGCGGGCAATAGCGGCGATCGCGTTTTAAGCTGCATCGAGAGCGCGCACTGCATTATATTATATTATATGTATATACGTGGTCGGGAACTACTGCAACGCTCTGTCCTTGAGCATAGGTTTGCGCTCGCGCGAGCTGCGAAGGGAAACACGCGCGGAGCGGAGCGTCCTTCCCTCTCGGCATTTCCTATATATGGTACGCTCCTTCTTGTTTCTCTCTCTCTCTCTTTCTCTACTCGAAGCTATTATCGCATAGTACCTATACTAGTGGCGTCTCTCTCTTTCTCGCTTTTCCCGGCGCATCGCGTATACCTAAGTATATATACATACACACACGTTACCGATCGTTGGCACGGCTTAACTCGCGCGCGCGCGCACAGGTTAAACACCTTTTATCCTCATCTTTGGCGCGCGTCGGCCGAGGCCCGGCCGGGATGTACTTACATTACACTAGCCTTGCTCCAACGCGTACTCGCGGCTTGTAGGTGAAAAATGAGCGAGCCTATCTACCTATAGCCATATATGTGTATCCACATCCATGTGGCCATATAGAAGCTCTCCGAGAGCATATAGCGCCGAGTGTATAGGCGCGGGGTCAGCTTTATAAATAGAGTTACAGCGGATATATTTAGAGCCCGAGGGGGTAGGCAGTGGCCGCTGCATCAGCTCGCAACCGCACGAGGATTCGATTTCCACGAAGGAATCTCTGCCTACACACACACACACGCACACTTGTTATGTGTGGGTAGTCGCGGTATGAGTTTTCAGCTCATTTTGCGCGTTAGATAATGTTCACGGCGCGTTCGCAGTAGCGCGCCTCGACTGACTGCATCATATATATCCTGTATAAGCGTGCTCGTGTGTCTTGTAAGCCATTGTGTAACCCCTTGCGGGAGTATATAAAGCTGCAGCCTTGTATGTACGCACGGCAGCGAGGAATTTTCATTGCGCAGAGATTGATAGTGCACGCAGCGCAGAGAAGCTCGCGCGCTTGCACGAGAATCGCTTCTTTTTCTTTTCGTCTCTCTCGCTGCCTCGTGCGCCTCCCTCCCTCTGCGTATGTAATATAAATACACATTATATGTGGCGATTTCGGGGAGTGGCTCACCTCTTCGGCGTCGCGGCTTCGTAAATATACAAAAAAAGCTCGACGACTTGCAACGCACGAGAGCCACGCGGTTCGTCCTTGCTCGTTGCGCGATAAGAAGCGAGACATTGTAAATTGGAAAATAGTCAAAACAACGCCGTGTGCTGCAGACCTTTTTCTCCGCTGCAGCTCGGCACTTGTCTCGTTAAAGGACGCTTACCTACACGTCGCACCGGATACGTTGTTTTTCGCCATCTTCAGCCGTATATGTACGCATATGAGACCGGGCCGAGATAATGTCCGAGATGTCCTTCGGTCACGCTGTTTATAACTATACGATATATATATTCGTCTTGCGCGCGCCCAGACTCCCGCGCTTGCATTATATTTTATAGTATACTTTTAATACATATAATCTCGAGCGAGTCGGGGGGCGCTGGCAAGGACGATTGTCGCGCTTCGGAAAAATGCAATCGCAGAGCGCGCGCGCGAGAGGGACGAGAAATAATAATAATAATAAAAATAAAAAAAGCAAGCGCAGCACGAGAGAGAGAGAGAGAGATTAATTTTATCGAGAAAATGTGCGCAGCGTGCAAGGCATTTATTATTACATGCTTGCGCGCGTGCCTGGCTATATTATATACACGTCGCGATGAATATATTTACGGGCTCGGGCCGAATCTTATTATCGAGCATTTTTATTTTGTGTCTTATTGGGCCGGCCTCGTAGTCGTCGTCGTCGTCTCGTGCGTGCGTGCATTAATATACACACGCGAGATATTGCGCGATGTGTATCATTAGCGCAGACGCGTGCAGGCTCACACACACACACACACGCGGCTCGGCGAAGAGCTTTTCCTTGCATGTACGATCGTACTACTATTGGCCATGGCACTAACCTGTTGTTGCGTTCTCGTTGTCGAGCTCGATACTGCTGGCTCTGGAACTCGCTCATCGAGTGCCGCCTGCGCTCGGGTCTGTTTCTCTTGCCGCTGCCACTACCTGGCGCCTGTACCGATGACTGCTGCTGCGGCTGTTGTCCCGCGATCACAACGACCTTCTGTTGCTGACGCTGTACCTGCTTCTGCTGCTCCACTAATCGACAGGACGCCCGGCGCTGATCGAATTTGCGTTCACGCGGCAGACTGCAGTACAAATTCGGCGGGGCTTGGCGCTTGCCGCCGCTGCTACTGCTCGGCTTTCCATTGCCACTGCCGCCGCCACCGCTCGGACTGCCGCAGGAGGCTGCATTGGCGGCGGCCTCGAGGTCGCCGACTTTGTTCGATTGATGGTGATGGTGGCTGCCGGGCGTCAAGTGTTCGCGCAGCCATCGGCCGAAACCGCCACTCGTCGAGCTGGCTGTGCTGCTGCTGTTGCCGATCGAGTCGTTGCTACTGCGCTGCTGCTGCTGCATCACCGGCGTCGTCGCGGTCGACGTTTCGGATGAAAAATTCATCGACGACGCCGCCGACTGGTTCCGCTGCTCGCCAGGCGCGATCCTGTCCGTGGATTTCAATCTGTGAAAAACACGTCGAGAAATGTATAAATAAGTTTTCTTTGTTCAGGCTCGATAGCAGTATGGCGAGACGCCTGTATAAGTTTAATTAGCTCGTCGCGGATAATAAGGCGTTTACGTTAGTGCATACGTATATGAAAGCGCCTCTTTTATAAAACCCACGCGGAAAACGGGAAACGTAATTCAGCTTTCTGCTAATTCATAATATGTGCTTTTTTATGCACGTACTATAATACTCGCGCGTGCGCTGCACATACGCATTTATATGTGGTATAAAACCAGTCACTTCTTACTTTGATACGAGCACAAGGCTAACAGTTTGACACTTGCGGCGCGGCGCGCCACTCGATCGGCGTATACGTATTAAATATACCTATACAAGCCCAAGATCCCGCCCGCGCGCGACTCCCAGCTCGATGCACAATGTGATATATAATGAATGCCACATTGTTCTATACTCTGGCAAAAAGATAGAAAATAATACCGCGAGAGAGCATTACTCTTTCGGGGCCAGTTTATAGCAGCAGCAGCAGCCGCGTTTGTGTGTATACGTTAAAGAACTTGGACTGTAACGCGGAAATCATGGATAAGGAAAACGCCGCGTTTCAAATATTGCGGATGGAAAAAATGATCGACGCGAGCGGAGCGCTCTCGTGTGCTCGCGTTTAAAGCGCTCCGAGCTATATAACGTATGTTCACAAACACTTTTTCAAGGCAATTGTTGCAATACGATTCGATATACTCGTTCATTGATTATAACTCGTGCAACTGCGTTGGGAGAAATTTAAACTTCAATTTCATATACGAACGAATCGTTGCGATCGAACGAAAACAATGTCTGGGTTAATATAGTCTTTGATTTTTTTTTTCGTAGTCGTTTTTTCCTACTCGTGCGACGCGTATGACGTAGGTAGAACCCCGTTATGAAATTCGAGCCCTTTATAAAGCACCGTGGAAATCCGCGCGCGCGCTGTATACGAAAAAAGAAGGAGAAGCCTGTAATCAGACCATTTACGAGGCGCAGCGGCAGTGGCATTACGCGCGTATACATGTACATGACCGGGGTACTTGCATTTTTGCCCATGCTGTTGCTGCTGCTGCTGCTGTGTATGACATGCGTGTGCGCGCGCATAAATTACACGTATTTGCCCAGGTACAGAAAAGAAGGAAACCACAAAAATGCGAGCAATCGAGTTTCTCTCTTCGCCGGGTTTTTTTTCTTTTTAATTTTTTTTCGCGTTCACAAGGCAGTGTACAAGTGTCGCAGCTCAAACGGTTTTAAACCGAAAAGAGTGCGTGTACCGCACGGTAGCTTCATTGACAGTGAAAATTACCAAGTACATCCAACCCGACTCGACAAGTGCGTCTTGCTCGTAAGTTCAAAAGCTCTCGATGGTCCTGAAATCGCTCGGATAAAGATGATCCCAGCTGAATCGCTCAAGCTCCATGGGATTGAATCATCAAGATCGTCAATAGACGAAAAGAAAAAAACGAAGAAGAAAAAACCATCGGAAGCGTCGAGAAAGAAAAAAACCAAGTCCAAGAGACGCGCGAGTAATCCAATTTCACGAGCGATTGACGTTCCGTATCGATAGGTGGTGATATAGGAATAGAGCGGGCAGCAGTGCAGGGGACCGTGCATCACTTATATATATACTGTTCGGTGGACGCGCCGCGCGCACTGGTTATGCACAACTCTTTTTCCATTTTTTTCCTTTCCCTCCCCGTCGTCGTCGAATCGGATCGAGCAGGGAAAGAAGAGACACTTTGAAAGACATGTCAGTGTATAAAGCCACCTGAATGGGGCATCGTTTCTCCAGCAGTGCGGAGACTCGACGCTTTTAAAAGTGCAGCACGAGCAGCAGCAGCGCGAAAGACGACCACCACGTAGCTGATGCTGATGCTGCTGGCGATCGTTATACCGTTTTCTTTTGGACGACACGTGCGTTACAGAGTTCTAGCATCAGAAGCAGCAACAGCAGCAGCAAGGAGCAGCGGCCTGCAGTTGCAGCTATATACTATATATATAACGATTATCATTGGCGCGCGCAATTGCGAGGGAGAGAGAGAAAGAGAGGCTATGGCTACATAGCAACTGCAGCGACGACATTGAATTCTTTATGGCGCGCTCTGGCAAACAGACTCTTTTTGCCTCTGCCTCTCTCTCTCTCTCTCTCTCTCTCTCTCTCTCTCTCTCTCTCTCTCTCTCTCTCGCTTGCTCCTATCCCTACGATATATACTTAATAATGTTGCAGTAGAAAAGTACAGTTAACGAAACATTTGCCCATTCAGTCGGCATCGGCAAGTCCATTAAATTGGCAACAACTTCCTTTCCGCGGCTACCTATAAGAGATATGCTGCAGCTGCTGCTGCAGTCAAAGTAACGCTGCAGCAACACAACAACAGCAGATGGAAAAACATATTAAACTTACGACGTTAATAGGGCCGCTTCAATAATAATCGTAAATTTTTTTTATTCTCTCTCTTTTTTTTCTACTAGACAATTTGCGTAAGAGGTATACTAATGCACAATGTCCTGCCAATGGCAACGGATCGGTGTAAAAAATTATTATATCCTTTAACAGCCCGTGGGGGCCGTTCGTGCCGTGATTATTTGCGATTATAATTGATTCTTTAACTGTTAAGACTGCCCGCTCGAGACATCGATACAGCTCCGATACACGAGTCTGTGTATATAATAGTCTCAACGATCGACGCCGTTCATTCGCTGCCGAGCTTATTTTCTGCGATACATTAATATTAATGGGCCGCGCGCGTTAATGTTTATTCATACAAGCGTGACGTGTACTTATGAAGAAATGAGAAATGTCGCGGCGATAATTATCAATTAGTTTCTTGTTTTTTTCGCACATTACCATAGCACAGGTTAATTTAGCTACGTTCACGTGTGAATATCATACTTATGAATATTATTATAGGCTTTTTCATGGACCATCGGATGAAACGTCATAAATAACAATTTCATCATAATTTTGCTTTTGAAGGATGAAAGAAAAGCAACTCGAACACTGCGATAAAACTGATAAATCCTCGCGGTAAATTGAATGCAAACAATTGAGCCGTTACGAAGAACAGCAGTCGCACTGTCAAGCGGCAACAGACGATTTAGTCGATACGTACACGAACGTCGTCGAGTCTTCGCGGTATTAAAACTTGAAATAGACAATAAAAGTTACGTCACGCGGTCAACTCTGAGTGAATCTTCTGCGAGGTAAGGTCAATGCTGCTGCTGCTGCTGCTGCTGCTGCTGCTACGATCGGCAATTGATCTATGTTCAAACATAGATGATGCGCATATAAATCGACGCTCTCCGTCTCTGCCTGCTGCTACCACGGTATAACGTGGCGCGAGCAGTAAAAAACCGTTGCGACTCGACTGCTCAATCCTTTACTCGTAAATCCGCGCGCGCTCGCTTACATGTATAGCGCGTGTATAAATACATATAATATATACTCGCATTCCAGTGCTGAAATCAAAACCGATATAGCTGCAGCAGCACATTACGTCTCCTCGAGTTCATCCTGATGGATGTCGCACTCGCACAATGGAGAGACGCGACGAGCGGTATAATAATGGGCCAAAACAGTGTGCGCGGTGCGGAACAGGACACCGTAAGGAGACGAAAAATCTCGATCGAGAGAGAAAAAAATCGCGGTCACGAAGACGACGACGACTACACAATCGAGAGAAAGATAGAGGAAGGGAGAAAAAAAAAGAAAAATTTACGGCATCGACGACACATCGAAAAGAGAAAAGAAGAAGCAGAAGAAGGTAAAGGAAGAGAGAGAGAGAAAAAAAAGGACGAATATAGGGAGCCCTCAAGGCATTTAGGACAGCCTGACCTTGATAAGGTCAGTCCTGTTTCTGGCCATCGCCGCATCGCGACGCTAGCTTACACGGTGTGTGTCTGCCGCCATAGGCAGTCCGCGCACAATCGCGCGTGAGTGTGCGTGAGTGGCTATATGCGGTATATACGTTCGCGACATTATGCTCGCCACATGCAGCAAGTATATATGCAGGGTATATTTATAAGTATATATATATAGATAGCTCGGGGTGGACGAGTAAAGAGAATAACATTTCGCATATGCATATACACACACAAACACGGGACCCCGAGTTGTGCACATTAGCTGTGCTCACATACACACATATACACTTCGATCGGACCATACCGATTTTCTCTCTCATATGAAAAAGAGATGAAATCGACGTGCGAGCTGTGGTGCGTTCAAACCGGTTTTTCGGTGCGCCTGCGCCGCGGCAGCGCATCGCTTTTATATATATAGCAGTGCATAAGGCGCTGCATATTGCGCGCACCCGCACATCGGGCTTGAAACTTGCACGTGGCCTTAACTCAACGTTGTTCATATAATATATAAGGGCTCTCGTATAACACTGGAATGCTTTTCGGGTTTTCTGCTGCGGCTGCTGCACACGTATATGTGTGTGTATGTGTGTAGTTGGATCGCAGCGAGGAAAGGGTAATACGAATAAAAAAAATCGAAAGAGAGAAACTGTTATGCTTCTGGTAGTTCCTCTTTTTTTTGTCGTTGCTTCTCCCGCTGATGCTGGTGCTGCTGTTGTTGTTGTATCTTTTTTTAGGAGCTACTCACTTTTTCTTTCGGTACCAGTGATCCATTAGTTCGCCAGCGGGAGGAGGAGTGGCTGCCAAGGCCGTGCATTACAGACGCGTCGTAATGACTTTTTTTTGTGCCGTCCTACTTTGTGCCCCCCGCGCACTCGACAGTGAGAGAGATTTTTGACGAATGCGGCTCATCATCGACCCACTATCTCTCTTTCTTTCTCATATTCTCTCCTTTTTTTCTCTCTTTCTCGAGTTGATGCGGCTGCTGCACAGTTATATACACGAGGAGATCGCGTGCGAGCGAGGCGTTTTTCACCGTCGACGACGATTATTTTTGCGCGTCGGAAATTTCGAGCTCGCTCGATGCCTCGATGGCCCGCGGAAGCTGAGGGACACACACCGTATGCTACATCGAGGAAGGACCCTGTGCTGCACTCGAGCACGATATAATCGTAATGATAGTTAATGGCTGGTTCGCCCTGACGGACGATCATATACACAACGATCGTCGTTGTCGTCGTCGGCTGCAGCGTCCATACGAGCACATTTTACATTATGCACCGAGAATAAATCGATCACGCAGGTATACTACACACCCGATCGCCAAGCGCACAAGTCGAGTACGTGCGTTTGGGCGCAGACCTCGGAGAAACGGCACTGCGCACCGCGGTAATTTTCGTAAATTCAACGAAATAATTAAGTCAAGAGCGCCTCGCTCGGCAACGAGCTGCGCGCAATCGTCTAATCTGCGGCAAAACGCGTAATAACAGTTATTTCGCTCTCGTTGTTTGAATTTCACTCGTGCGATCATAATATAGATACATATAATATCGACGCACACACGCGCGCTTGTAATGCCCGTCAAAATCGAGATCGCGGATCGTCGGCGTAGCGCGACGCGATCGGATAAAATCTTAACTCGACTTCTCTCGGCATCATATGCAACCCCGTACGCGCGAGGTAATTGCGCTGCACAATGTAACAGCGCGCAGATACACAGTACACACACACCGAACGAACGAACGAGAGGCAAATTTGATAAGCGGACGCAACGATCGGCGCGCAATCGGCCGCGAACCTACACGTATGTATAATGGACAAAATAAAACGGTATCTACTGCATCGCATGTAGTATACGCCGGTGCGTGACTGCAGTCGCGAGGCTTCGCGCGCATGTGTATTCATTCGTCAATCGCGTCGCATAATAATAATAATAATAACAAAAACAAGCCGCGGCATATATATTTGAAAATGGAAATAATCACTCGGTAATGTGTGCCTCGTTCATCTATACCTTGTTTATTTATTTTACTCTGTTGTTTATGGGCTCGCGTCGTCGTTGTCGACGCGAGTACACATACATAGTGCCATATTCTCTAGTCGCGGTGCATCGTACGTACGTAGCACATACGACACATACCCACGATTATAACGTTACGTTAGGACACGAACGAATATCTCGTCGACGATGTTAATAATAGGCTGTATATGTGTGTGTGCTGCAAAGCTCAGAGGAGATCGTGTCCCCTATTTGTTGTCTAATTCCCCGCGCTCACACCGTTAGGATATCGCGTTGTGTCCCAGTATCATACGTGTACGCTCGCTCACTCCCGTGCCTTCTTCCCCGATTCGATGCTTCGCAATACGTGTATTCGCCGAATGCAGCTGCGGGGGCACGAGGAATCTCGACTGTGCCGGCCCGAGATGATTTCACCACCGCGGCCGGGATGTATCGCTCCTCGATATATGGGTCAAGCGCGCATCTGGATCACTTATAATACAAATGGAAACAAAAGCGATCGATTATGGCTCCGAATTCAGAGTCACTCATTGTTGTCGGCGATCGAGTGAGAGCTCGCCGGAATATATATCTGGTCTTTTTTTGTTTTCTTTTCGTTAATTCGGCTATTGTTGCTCGAGAGAAAGAGAGAGAGATGGTCCGGCTGCAAATCAACTCGAAACTTGATAATTTCCTCTCGGACTATTATTCCATTTCGCGAAGCGCAGCCGCACACGCGCGTACGCACATACACACGGATTCGAAACAATAGCGCGAAAGAAAGTCACCTGGGCGTATTATATTGCGTTTAAAGGCAGAGAAATATAAGTAAAAGCAGAACTATCTACGTGCGTAATCGCTTATCGTTCGTTTCGGCGATTATGCTTTTTAATGTTTAAAAGTGAGCGAGAGAAACAGAGAAAAAAGAAGGCGGTGAGAGACTACTGCTGCTGCTGCCGTTGCAGCGAAAAACATTGCGCGCGCGCGCTAAGGTGTGATCCAACTGCCGAGATAATAATTGAAATTGCTTTTGCTGCGCGCGATCATTGAAAGGCTGCTGGCGAGCGGATATTTTCGAGTTGTAATAAATGCGGAGCTACTACACCGCGTCCGATGAATATCTTACTCTCTTTCGGGCCGGGCGATGCAAATTTTTTACTCGCTTTCGAGCCCGTGCGCGCGACGCGCTCGTATACACAATGTAGAACTTTGCTCGAATCGGACCCACGCGATCTTTATTAGTGTAAACGGCGAGCGGCAATTAAGTCGATTTTTGGCGCGTTAACCGATTCGACGCGCATCGATTACAATATTCTCGCGCCTACACCCGTGTACGTCGGTATTATACTCGAACGGTGCGCAATGCAACGCGTGTATCAATGATACGTCTCGAGGACGATCCGAAACGTCTGGACTCGTCCCGTTAAGACGCGCGCGCGTCTGTGCCACGTATACCCGAGGAATGTAGCTTATTTAGAGATGAGTCGGTCGGATATACGTCGACCGCGGGGAGCTCGTTATATACGAGAGCGCCGCGAGCATGGCACACTGCGGCCGTCGACGAAAAGTGTCACTTTTATAATAGCTCGGCGGATCGTCGTCTCGAGGTCGATTGTCGCGCGACGCCAAAAAGCTCGAAATTCAATGCGCGCGCTTTACATTATATGTAGGCTCGTGCTCTCGATACATACACACATATATTACACACACTCAGACGCGCGTTCCGAGGGTCATGGCATACCCAGTAGCTAACTCTCTCGACGACGACTACGAGTTCTTTGTGTATATGTTTATGTTTGTCTGTGCCTGCGCGAGTATATAGTGCAGCTTCTATAACGGTGCAAAATTATATAGGAGGCCTCGTTACGTCACACGAGACTGCAGCAGCTCCTCTCTCGCGCTCACTCACTGCGCGGCTACCATGTGTAGTGTTTACGTGTGTGTGTATACAGCTAACAGCACAAGCTCGCGCGCTAATGATCCGAGAGCGCACACACGCGCGTGGCACACATGGGTCCTGCTATATATATATCCTGCTACAAATTCCTGCCTATATAAACACGATGCTACTGCTACTGCTACTGCTCATCCTGTATCTCGTCGACTCGATCTCCAAGTGCATCCATACACACACATGTATAAGAGATTTCGTTCGCTCGTCATCCTCTTCTCCCTCCTCCTCCTTCTCCTTTTTCTCATCGTAAGACTGCAGCACATGTTATGCTCGCGGGTAATAATGCAGAGAGCAGTATTGGACGCGACGGTCACGAGGACACGCGCGAAAAAAGGATTAGGGGGACAGACGTCTTTGAGCTTCGGTGTGTGATATGCACAGCTTTAACTCGTGAGTGTGCGTGTGTATGTCTGTGTGCTTGCAAGTCAGTGAGATCGCGTCAAGTCGACGGATCTTATTATAATAGCAACTATGCAGTCACGGTATGTGTATATGTGTGTGAGTTCGTTTGTGTCTGTGTACACAATGTAACACATCTAACGTATACAGGATCATGAGATTTTTTTTTGCTTGTCGCGTCTCGTGGGACCAGAGCGGAAACTCGTTGATCTTAATAAGACCCATACCACGCGTATTATCTCTCTCTCTCTCTCTCTCTCTCTGTGCCTCGCTCTCGCAGGATGTGATATGCATGAATAATATAATTGGGGGCGAGCTATTATTATTTTCGTACGTCTCGATTTTTTCGCTGTCTAGGCCGCCGGTCGCGCGCGCCACAGCTGAGATCTCCCCGAGTCGATTAGAGAAAAATTTCGGAAGCAAGCAGTCCTGCACGGCGAGATCCCGCATCATTCCCATGATGCTTATATTGTATCCCGTACTTGCATCGCGCAGAACGCTACAGGAGGTTAAGCGGGAGAAAATTCCAGTTCGGGGAAGATGCTACTTTGCCTACATTGTTGTTTTAAATAGGCAGATGTAATGAAATCACCGATAGGAATTTTTTTCTATGGTTTTGGTCAAAGTGTATGCTACGTTTGTAAAATATCGAAGCGTCTATTTGGTGGTGAATTCTTTCGCGTAATTCTACAGACGTTTTAACTTCGTGTACAAAAATCATCGTTTTTTAAGATCTCTAGGGTTAATTATAACTTCTTATACTAAAATGAAAAATTTAGCGTAAGAATATTTTTATAGTAATTACATATATTACAAGTATATTATACTTGTTATATATACTTATTGGAAATATTTTTGCCGCTTGTGAGTTTACAAAACTCTATCTATTTATAATAATACAAAGCTTATGATCAAACATGAGACCTTTGATTATGATAAATCTTGTATAATACAAATTAAATTCTGGAATTTTAACCCTTACATCTTCTTATAAAAATAAAATTCATTTTTAAAATCAATATCACCAGCAACAAGTACATTTTATATAATTTATTTCAATTGGATAACTTAGTTTTGTATCGATGAACATCCATACTTTAATGGATTTAAAATTAACTGCATCATTATCTTTTTTTTGTGGTGATAATTACTTTTAAGTGAATAGTGTAGTTGAAAATATTGTGAATAACAAACAAAGCCGGAAAGATCGCGAGCCACGTTTTTCATACCCGAGAAAAGTACAAACTTTGAACACAGAAATTATTGGGAATCGCAAAACGATCCCGGTGTATGTAAATTCGACCTCCAAGAGATCGCGCACGAGAGAAAATCTTTGACCTTTCCTTCAATGTGTTTACTAAATTGACGAACAATACGTTGCAATACGGTTAAAACGCGTTTTCGCGCGATTCAAGAACATATATTTATATAAACATCATATGTACGCTTGACGGGAGAGATTCGAGCTGCGTTGCGGTTATCGCGCCTCTATTTCGCTACCCCCTTTCAAATCATTATTACTCCTCGTTCGACGAGGCGAAACTATTCAATTATTTGTTTCACAGTCACTCAAGAACGCCTTGGAAATTAGTAATAATACGTTTCAACCTACAGAGAGAAGAGAAAGACGAAACTGTTTGCTCTGTGCGATCATTGCGAGTTATTATTACTATTATTTATTTTTTTTTTAGAAAGAACTCGCAAACAAAAAATTATGTTGAGTGTATTATTTTGTCAGTGTCGCGCATCATTCCCATCGCACTCGACACACAGTCAAACCGGACGATTTTGCAACTTACACTGCTGCAATTCGTCATATATAGCTCAAGTCGTGTGTCGCAGGCCTTATTAAACAGTCAAATTACGCTCTGGAAGATAACAAAGAATTAAAAAGTATAATTACTCGTAAGCAAGGTCGAAAACCATTATTACTGCGCGAAACGCGAGCGTAGAAGTTGACATAGTAAAAAAAAGAGAGACCACTCGACGTCAGTTATCGAGTGCCAGTCAAATCGATTGGGTTTTTTTTATTTTGTCAATAAACTCGAGTGATCCAAAACGCGCCATAAGAAAAATCATGACGGATCCGATTGTTTACATCCGAATCTTGTGCCGCGTGTTGGTACTCGTGCCGCTCATCTGCCTCATACACGTATCTTTCGTAAGTCGTCAATAAATTTTCAATTTTTTGCGTCAATCACGCCAAAATCGTTCGTGCCACGCGGATAAAAGGTATTGGTCCGGGTGCTCGGTAGCGCAGCCTCAGCACGAAGCAGTGCAATACCTAGTGCCCGAGAAAACGAGCGTGGCTGCCTGGATCAAAACTTTTTTTCCGCGTACATAATGCAGCGTGAGTAAATCGTCGTTGTAAAATCGTTGCTGTGCCGCAGGCTATCGAGTACCGCACCGTACTATCGACCCAACGAATAACTCACATCGACAACGACTACGTCGACTTTGACGTGCGTTATTTCGGCGACGAGGGCACACCTTACCTGACGCTCAAACAAACCATAACGCCTTACAACGATTTACATGTAAGTTATCGAGTGCTGCTACATATATACGTACATGACGCGCGCGCGCGTATAATTTCCACCCGAGCTTTTTCACTTTGAACCGATCGACGAGAGAATTAGAGGCGGGACGAGAGAGAAAAACGAGCAGGTCAATCGCGAGCAATTTTCAGCGTATCTCTTTCGTCGATACAGAGAGAGAGAGAGAGAAAAACGATCATGATCTCGCTGTGATGCATGTGTATAATTTCGACAGATAATGCTGTACGCGAAATCGTACGATCAAGCGCCGATATTGATGAGCAAAGCACCGCTGAGCCTGTGCCAATCGCTTCACGAGCGACGACTGCAGCATGAGTCGCAGCAGCAGCAGCACGAGGCCTCAGTTGACGCGGCAGCAGCAGCCTCTGGCAGTTTACCCGGTAAAAATCACAGCTCCAGTCGAGATCCACTCGAGCGATTCGACCTGCCGCAAATATTTAATTTAGCCGGCAAGACCTGTCCCATCGCCAAGGTGAGTTCACTCGAAAGACGAGCGAGAGAGCGAGAGAGACAGAAAAGTAAGAGAAACGTCGCAATTATTGCGCAACGGATCGGCACAATAATAGGTAAAAATGTTTCGCTCTATGCACTTATTATATACATATACACAGAAGGAGCGCGTTCGCCTATCGCCGTACATTTTGCCGGCAAAGTTCAGCAGCGACGTCGATCTCGGCTGCGGTTACAAAAACATCGAGGCCCGATTGATGAAATGCCGCGAGCTCCCGGACGATCCGGCCATAGCCACGGAGTGCGAGACTCTGATGAGGAGCGTCTCCCTGACGCAGATCTACACCGACGGCTGCACCGACGAGGTCATAGCCGAGGGTTGGCTCGCCAAGCAGGTAAGCCGCAGCAGCCAAATAAATAATTTATAAATTCGAGGACTGCAACAGAATGCCATATACAACGCTATTTTCCTCTTTCTCTCTTGGATTTGCAGTTGCAGTTATCGTCGGCGCTCGAGTACATCACCAGCGTGCACACCAGGATAATAGCTTACTTTCGATCGTAGCAATAAAGTATCCGTGCTTTGAGCAATTTTGACTGAGCCTGTTTTTCATCGTTTCTTGCCTTTGCTCCTCGTTATATACATACGTATCTCAAGCTAGGACGTAATCGATCGCGCCGCGACACATCTTAATTCTGCGGGGCCAAAAGTCGAGTGAGAGAGAGAGAGAGAGATCGGTTTAAATCAAATTATGCAATAGGTGAACAGCTGCATCTACGTATGCAGTATCGTTATAGCTCAGCCGCGCAAGACAGATGGCTGACGTTGCCGTGATCGAGGAAATTTTTTGCAAGTCGCTCAATCACGAGGGCGCTCCGCGCTCGAAATTGGGAAAGCGTAATAAGGAGCTTAAAGTTCGAAAGTTAAAAATCGAGCCAAAAATACAGAATAACAATGCGCACGAACGAATACGAGCGATCCTCGTTATTTGCATACTATATCTAAATGTACTTTAATTTTGAGCTTAATACACGCGGAATCTTTCAATAATAAGGCCGCGAGAGCTCGACTGCACTTCTTCGCGATCGTACTTTATCTTATACACATATACTCGAAAAACAAAAGCGTCTATCTCACACAGACATATAATACGCGGCGAATTTTTCATTCCCACGCGAATTCCTCGTGCGCAGAGGGATATAATGCTGGCATCTGTGCGCGCGCGAGTGCGTCTATGTGCCCGAGCGCATGGTATCGGGTACGCGCGTACAGTCTATCGTATAAGTATGCGTTCGTATTATACAGGTATAGATATACCCGCGTACAACCACCCGCAGGGTGTGTAAACACTCCTACAGCTGCGAGTGCGCGCGAAGGTATTACATATACGTATTCGCGAAAGGAAGTGAATCTGGCAAATATTCCGGCGTTTAATTGCGACAATTTACACGCTGGGTAGGTGGATTCTATAAAGGTACTCTTCTTCTACTTCTTCCTCTTCTTCCCTATCTCTCTCTCTCTCGGTGCCTCGCTTATATTGTATATATTATACATATGTGCTACAAGTAAACAAGAAGCACACACGCATCCTTTTGTTTCGCGCGCTCGCGAATCGAGCTTATCTTTCTCTCTCTCTCTCTTTCTCTTGTGGGCGCTGCTGCTGCTGCTGCTGCTGCTGCTGCTTCTGCGGACTTGGCAGAGAGAGAGAAAAAAAGAGAAAGAGCACACACAAGACAGAGGGAAGATATGCCTACACACGTACACACACATCACAGCGTACGCGGAGGAAAGATAGAGAAGAAAGAGAGAAGAACGAAGGTCCATGTAAATAGCTCGTTGCTCACTACTATAATATAATACCATCGCTTTATACCACTTCCGCGTTGTTCGATTAATGAATAAGCTTGAGCTAGCTCGCGCGCGCGAGCTCGAGTGTGTGTGTGGGTGGGTGTGGGTGAATCCTCTCCGACGTTCGTCGACTCGCGATGCGCTCATTGTACTCGCGCTCGAGCTAGCTCCAACGTTGTATTATGTAAGCCAGGCTATACGGCCTAGCTGCTGCGGTCATTTTTATTATTATATTACAGGGGATCGATCGGACAGAGAGCGAGAGACGGACGGACGCGCAAAAACGGCGAAGGTCGAGCGAACGAGAGGTAAAAGGATCCCTCCTCCTCCCCGCAGATATTATATACCTTTCAGATACATAGCAGCGGACTCTACGAGCGACACTGTGTACCAACAAATAGGTACACGTACTTCTGCGAGTTCTACATGTTAATCGATGTTGTTGCTGCCGCGTTACGGAAGCTCGTATTGATAGGAAAATATGTGCAATAATGGTTAACCTCGATTTTGCATACACGCATCTAGACGGAGGATAATGAAGCAAAATCGCGCGCCCGCGCCAGGATCGTCCTTTGATACAACAGGCACACATACTGCGTGCTCATTCCCATCGATATTACAATCAATTGGAATTGCGCGCGCGCGAGCCTCGATCTTATAATAATAAATATATAATGCACAGCAAACGCGCCGCACAATGTAAAATCGTCTAATTTCTAAGGCGAACCGTTAGGAGCTAGGTAGGCGCACGCGGGGCCCGCGCGATATCTTCATAAAATCATTAGTTATATTGTGTACATTATATACCGCACGCGCGTTGGGCTTTTTGCAGTTATATTATGACTTCAGCTGCTGCTGCTGCTACTGGCCCTGCTCTCGCGCCTCGTGTGCAATCCGCGTATTATACAAACGCAATAATTATGAAAGTGGCGATTCGCGCCGCTACCTACATGCATGCACGCGGCGTACACACACACACACACACACACACACACACACACACATAATATAATGATACATAAAATCCACTGCTGCAGCGCGCAGCGATCGATGTCGCTGGAAGTCGCGGGTGCTTCCGAGAAAGATTCACCGTCCATTTCGCGTGCGGTATAGGTATATATATACCTGAGCGAGATCTCCGAGCGGTTGCAGGACTGTTTAGGTATATATAGGCAGCGAGCAGTGTGTAGTATATAGTAAGTAAGCAAGGGAAAGCATTTGAAGTCGCGCAAAAAAACCTCGAGCTTGGCTCTTACTACTGCAGCTTAGCTTTTGTAGATGTTGGCGCTCTAATTGGCCGAAGAACGTAGTAATTGCTGCGTGATAATGCCGCGCGCGCACGGCCAGCTCGGCTCGCTTTTAAACATACGTATATTGTTCTTTCTCTTTTTCTTTCTTTTTCTGCGCGGCCGTCTGTGTGTGTGCATATGAGTGCATACAGATATACACACAGACAGACACACGGCATGAATATACACGGGAAATTAGCCGCTGCGGTGTGTGTGCAGACCATTGACTATGCGTGTGTGTATTTACGCCGCGTGCGAGGTTCTTCTTCGTTTTTTTTTCTTCTTATAGATACCTTGCCGTCATTTCTTGAGAATCGTTACGTACCTCCCAGCTGCCCCACACACACGACGACGTCGACGAGACCTCTATGTCGTTTGAATGAGTTCCTAATTGGTGATGGAGAGTATTTTGCAAATCAAATGGCCGATGGATTACTGCGGTGCGGTGCCGAGGCTCTATACGTAGCTTGTAAACCCCGTTCGATACGACTCGTGTGCTCATTTTAATCTTTCGTCCATTAGAACCGACGAATGGAGAAGTAAAGTGAAATTACGCGATTTTAATGGAAACTTTATCGCTTCAATAAATCATTCGGCTTTTTTATGCAAAATTGAAAGTAAGTCAAAGTTGAAAACTCGAAATATATACAGTGATAATAATAATAAAAGTAGACGTGCATAGCATGGAATTCAGGGTTGAAATACGTTTCCAAGACTTATGACTACGAGAGAGGAATTCGCAAAATGGTGTTCTGAATTAATTGTTATCTTTCCGTTCTCATCTGTGATGTCGTCCCTCGATCTAGACGCGATTCCAAGAACCTTGATGTTTTTTTAAAGGTAAAACGAAGGACGGAACACATACGAGTCCACGTCTCGTAGATGTAAATATTACTCTCGAATCTTGCACGACGCGTACCTATCATTTCTACGACAGTGACATTTAGCTACTCGGGCGCATAGCTGTCCATACGACGTCAGACGACGACGCGAAAAAAAACTTTTGTCAAAAAAAGAGGTAACAAAAAAAAAAAGAAATATTGTACAATCAGAGACAAGTTGTCGCTGCGCGCATAATTCTTTGTATGGTCACTTGAATCGTAAACATTACCATAACTCTCCTATTTATTCAACGCTATATACACGCTTTTATATATCTTGACGCAGCGGCGATGGTAAACACTGGAAAAGAGCGAAAGAGAGAGAGAAAAATAAGAGGCGAATGCGAACGTCAATTATGACTTATACGTCCATCATCATCATCAGCAGCAGCAGCGGCAACGGCGGCGAGTCGTAATTTTTTTTTTTCTATCCCGTTTCGTGATGCAACTGTTGTGCAGACCGCCGCCGCCGTCGTCTCTCAGCTCATGGAGAGCTCTCGGACTCAACGGAACTGCCTTCTCGTAATGGTCTTTTATGCGCGGTGCAGACACACACTCGAACCGGGACGATTATGATACACCGCGAAGGCACGCATGTGGCGCGTTAAGATGACGATGAAAAAGAAAAAAAAAAACGAGAAATAGAAAAAAATAGTCGGCGACGGTTATGGGCTGCTGAATCGTACACGCGGGGCGAATTAAATTCGAACGATTATATAGAGAGACCGAGAGAGAAATGGCTTACCGATTGTTGGAGCGTCTAGAGGATCCAGCTCGTTGTCTAATGAATTTGAGCGGGCCACCGCCGCCGCTGCCGCCACCACCGTTGCTATTGTTGTCGCGCATCGAAAACCACTGAAGTTTTGCACTAGCACCGACACTACTACTCGCCTCGTCCATTCCTCCTTAGCCTCGACACTCAACGACGATCTCGTGTTCTTTTCAGCTCTCTTTTCTGTCCCTTCTTGGCCTTTTTCTTGTTTCTTTCCTCTCTCTCGCTCTCTCAGGTGTGTGCAAGAGTTTGGAGGTAACCTTTTACGGATCAGCAGCAGCAGCAACATCAGCAGTAGCGACAGTGTCAGTGCAGGCGAAGGGAGCTGCCGCCGTCTCGCTCGGCAGCTTCATCCTTGAGGCTATGTTTTTGCGCGGGAGACGAGCGAGCTGCTCGCCGCTACTACTGCTCAGCGGCCGCACCGCGCCCGGGATGCATCGAACGCTCTTGAGAATTTCCGGACAACGAGAAAATCAACGTCGCGATTGTCTCTTGTCGTCGTCGTCGTTGTTGTTGACAATGACTGCGGATTCGAGGACGATCCTTGGCCATGTGATGGTTGTAACGTGGCGGGACGTTAATCTCCCCGACACTCGAGCATCGGAGACACTCGCTCGAAGGGCTCGACCATTTGAATCGTCGTTCGAATTGGCGATACAGTCAACGGTTGCCCCTATACACTATAATGCGTGCGCGCACACTCGCGCCACTACGACAATGATGATAGTCGCTCTGCTGCGTTGCGGATTTCGACTGATCGACAGTCAAGTCTGAAGTCAACGACACTACGATATTTCTCTCACAACCGATCGCGCGAATTCTCGTGTCGTTGTGGCTGCTGCTTCTGCAACCGAAATCTGCAGCCGAGTGCCGGCGCGATCACTGAACTTTGTATTATTACATTATAAGCGCCGGCGCGTCAACGTTGCGTAATTATTATTGCGGCTGTTCTTGATGCACTGCACGCACGCACGCACTCGCGCCGGCGATTTTAAATGCTGCGATCGAACGATCCAAGTTGTATAGGCAATTGCTGCGGTGTCGACTATTTACCAACAGCCGTTTTCTCGTAATAATAGATTCGCGCACACGTGTGTCACGCACTTTTTTGTTTAACGACCGATTAGAAAATGATACGGCAGAAAGATAAGAGTGAAAACGAGGAAAAATTAAAAATAAAATAATAATGATGAATGAAAAGGGGGAAAATGAACGGACGAGGGAAAGGTGAGTATTCAAGTATAAAAGCTTCGGGAGGTGAGTGCGCCGCCGAGTGTGTCCGAAAGGTGTCTTTGTCGGAGGGACGAAGGAACTTGTGTCGATATCGCGAGCTTACTGCAGCCGCGACTTCTTAGCCTTGGCCGGGGCCCTCGCTCCCTGTGTTTCTTTCTCTCTCTCTCACTCACAGTGCACTCTCAAGAGCTCTATATGCTGCTGCTGCTGCCGCCGCTGTTGCTTCCTTCGTCCTCCTTCCTTCTTTTGCCGCGCTCGCACACATATACACACTCGTACACGTATATACTGGTAGACCGCTGCACACTGCACAGTGCTTAAGAGAGAGAGAGAGAGAGAGCGCGCAGGCCCCTTTTGCCTTTTCTCTCCTAAAGCAGCTCCTTCTCCTATCTCGCTTTCATATAAGCAGTATATATAGACTCGCCAACTATCTACCACATGCAGTAGGTATATAAGGGTTCCTTGTATAATTCTTCTACGCCACTCTTTGGTCTCCTTCTGGCGGTCTTCCTCCTCCTCCGCCACCGCCACCGACTTTGACACTGCAGGAGCAGCAGTCCCTCCTCCCCCACTACAGCACCTATATGCCATGCATGTAAGATACACACGCGAGTGTGTGTGTGTGTGTGTGTGTGTGTGTATGCGTGCAGCTTATAAGCGAGGCTCTCTCTCTCTCTCTCTCTGGGCCTCTTATCTTACATCCTTGCGCTCGCGCTACGCTCCGCTGAACTCGCGGACTTGTACACCCTATGCAAGGAGCGCGCGAATTCGAGCTCGCGCAGACCTCCTCTTCTTTTTCGCTGCTGCTTCTTCCACCTCTGTATATAAGTAGGTACTGCTGATTCTTCTACTCTCTGCACCTATGCTGGTTGTAGTACCAGCGCGGGAGGACGCTGTGTGTGTGTGTGTGTCACCCTATATGTAGCGCCTAAGTGTACGAGACAAAACTCGCTGCTGCAATCCTGAAAATGTAATTTTCGCTCGGTCGACGTTGTTTTGCTTTCACGGTCGATTGGGGGAGGGTGAAAAAAGTCGTTGGGCTTTTTTTCGCGATGCTCGAAGATTCGAGCCGCGTCAAGGGATCGATTATAATACTGTCGCGCAAAGTGTCAACTCTACCCAGAACTCGATGTCGCTTTGTTGTTGTATAATTTTTTTTTAACAAAAAAAAAGAGATGTCCGAAGAATAGAGCGAAAAAGAGATTCCTTCGAGTCGATCTATATACATATCGTATAAATTGTACGGCGAACGGATGTGGCCAGTGAGCCGCGCGCAGAGGAAGAAATATACCTCGCAGCCTACTCTACCTACACAGAGCATATCGGACAGACTTGCACTTGGATGGCTTCATCGGACTTCCATCCTCGAGGAAAAGGACTTGCGGATATACGGATATTACGTGACCGGATCGCTCGCGAGGCACCGATCGTAATTCAATTTTAATGCGTTGATTTTTACCTTCTTCTTCTACTTCTTCTTGATTTTTTTCATTGAGCAATTTCCACTCGTGTATAGTACTTTCCATTGATCGATTTTCATCGATTTTACTGCTTTTAATTGAGTTTATATCTCTGTACCGAGAATAGAAAACCACAAGTTACGTCTCCGCCGAGCTCGGTCGAATTCGAGCTCAATAATGGCTAAGCAAGATGCTCGTACCACATTGTCATTTTGTGATACCTTCTCGTCCATCCAGTGGCGGATTTTGGAGCACGCAAACCACGCCATGGCATGGGGGCGGCAGCGGATAGTATCGGCAAATTTACAATAAATTTTTGTATACAGTATAATCATTTTTTAAATGCTTCTCAAACGTTCAAAAATAAAATTTTTT